>NC_139219.1:13311195-13652289 GCF_055691185.1 Crinia signifera
AGTGACCAGGCTTATTGCTGGGTCGCTGTGGGGGGTTAAAGATCCCAAATCCCAGATCTCACCTGGGACAGACCCGCTTCGAATAACCCATTTGTAATGTGAGAGGAATATTGATGTATTTTATGCATCTCTTCGATCACCTCATTTAGGGGATGGAATACTGTTAAACAACAATTTATACAATATATACTGACTTCTTCATGATCTTATGATACTGAACAAGATAGAAATAGACCAACCTACAAACACCTCACCTAACCTGACTGGCTAATGAGAGAGGGGCTTCTGTAGACATCACAGGGCAGTGTTGACAGGACACGCGGTCACCCCTAAGGTTAGAGGAGAGGAAGTTTCATTCTCTTTCAAGTCTCTCCTTTCATTTAACCATTAAATATATACAATAGGAAAAGCGGAGAAAACCAATAGATAGTGCAAATCAATGGGGAAACCACAAGGTTTTAATTACCAATTGCACTTACAATCTTCATGAATGGATAGGTATTATATAGAAAGGTCCCCAGGCATTGCTGCTACTAGATGGCCATTCAGGACGGTAGACTGTTGTACATTGTCTGTAAACTCATTCTCCCATTCCATAGGACCTTTAGGTACCAACAATAGGGAGATCAAAAAGAGATCGTATATAGTTCAATTCAATTTGATCAAATACAATTTTAATTAACAAGTTGCACTTACAATATAAACAAAAAGACAAGCATGAAAGTATATATATAGCTGTGATCGTATTTATCCCGTGCACCCTCAATCACGGGATACGGTCATTTGGTCTACAGCATGAAGGTCAAAATGCATTAGGTCAACACCATTAGGTCGACATGGGGATATGTCGACATTGTTCTAGGTCAACATGGGTCAAGGTCGACATGGCTTTAGGTCGACAGGTTATTAGGTTGACACAAGCATTAGGTCGACAGATCAATAGGTCGACATGGGGCTTTTTCCGACAGGAGGTATTTCATGCCCTACCATCCACTACGGCGTGGAAGGAGAATAAAATAGTGTGTCGAGCATAGCGAGGCACCGTGCCCGAAGCATGGCGAGCCATGCAAGGGGATGCGGTGCACTTTAACCAGTGTCCATGTTGACTGTGTCGACATTAGGGTCAAAACACAGTTAAAAACTCCTTGTCGGCCTTTTGACTGTCGACCTAGACCATGTCGACCTAATGCTTGTATCTACCTAATGACCTGTCGATCTAAAGCCATGTTGACTTAGAACCATGTCGAATTGACCCATGTCGACCTAATGGTGTCAACCCAATGCTTGTCGACCAACTAGCTGTAGACCAAATGATCCCATTCCATCACAACTGTGGGTCCAATTTACTAAGATGGGAGTTCTGCTGAAGATGGGCTGTTGCTACGGGCAACCAATTAGATTCTACTTCTTATTTATTTAGTACCGTATAGTAGATAATAGGTAGCATTTGATTGGTTGCTAAGGGCAACATCCCATCTTCAGTAGAACTCCCATCTTAGTAAATAGAGCTATGTGACTCTGGGGGTTATTCTGTTCCATGCGCTTCCATGCGCGGTCGCACAGGGTAGTGACGGTTTGTGAGAGCGCATGCACATACATGTGCAGCCGCTTGCTGCGAGCAGGCTCGGCGAATCAGCCGGCCCGTTCACACCTAGCAGTGCGGGAGGCAGGCCTTTGTCGCGCCCATGAGAACGCCAAGATTTTCAGGCATTCCCATAAAACCACTGGGCGTTCCCATGGAAGTTTTCCCGTGGCACAGGTGCGGGGGGCGGGCAGCTGACATCAGCGGAAGTCAGCTGCCCGCCCGCTTCCCGCACAGGGAGGTGTCTTAGATCTGCATTCGCTTGCAAAATCATTTCATGGTCGGCAACCACGGAAATCGGCGTGCGGGGAAATCGGCATGTGTGGGGTGGGGGGGTTCAGGCATGCGGGCGTGCGGCTTTGTGTGAACCGACCCCCTCTGTGCACACAGAGGTAAATTTGCTAAGATGGGAGTTGCCCGTAGCAACCAAGAATCTGATTGGTTTCCCATAGCATCATTCCATCTTCGATAGAACTCCCATCTTAGTAAATTTACCGCACAGAATCTGGATGCGGGTTCAGAGCCACAAAGACGCTTGCGCAAAATGAAAACACTTATCCGCTATGTCCGCCATGGCCACCGCGTCCAATCAGGCTCTTCGGTTTCCACCACAATTTTGAAACCGACTTTTTACTGTATTAAAACTACTGACAGTGAAGAAGATCCCAGGACACTCGCACAGGACTCACTGCATTTACAAGAACTGGCGATGGGCGATTCTGACGAGAGTAATGAGCAGTTTGTAACTGCGATATCTTGAACCACAATAACATTCATCAGACGAGCGTTCCCATAGAACATCTCACTGTTCGATTTGCTGCTGTACTCGGAGCCTCCAGGGGGATCACTGTTAATGCTGGCGGTGCTTCAGCATATATTATATCCCCATTTGCAGCTGAGCGAGGCAGCTGTCTGTGATACATGGACACCGCTCAATGTAGAAGGAACAATGTAGGAGCCACGTCGGCTTCTCACAATGTTCTCCAAAGTCTACCTTGTTTTTTTTGTCTTTTTGATGTCTCTTAATATGTACTTGTCCGTTTGTTAATCGGTTTCTTGGGAGACGTGTGGATTTTGGAATTAATCTGGGATGTCTTCTTGCCAATGAATAACGTCTGCTTATGAACAACAGATGCAAATGGGCTGATTTCATTTCTCAAAGAACAAAATCAATAAAAATAGCCTCGGATTCAAGAGAAAATCCAAATAAACAGATCTAGTCATTAGCTTTAGGATGATATACTCTCTCTCCCTCCACATACACGATCTCTCTCTCTCTCTCTCTCTCTCTCGTACTCTCTCAGTCTCTCTCTCACTTTCTCTCTCCCTCTCTCTAAATCCCTCTCACGCACTCTCTCTCTCGCACTCTCTCAGTCTCTCTCACACACTCTCTCAGGCTCTCTCTCACACACATATTCTCTCTTTCTCCATCTCTATTACAATCTCTCTCTTTCTCTCACTCCTTCTCTCTCACACATAGGGCGAGATTTAGTGGGTTTACCGTTTTTAGCAAATTGCGAGTTTTTCTCAAATCGCCCTATATCGCTGTTTTTTTATATCGCATTTTTTTTACAGAAATCTCGTATTTAATGGCTGGCGTAATGCCGCATGAAAAGTGCGATATATGGCGATATACAGCGATATTGTGCGAATTGAGTCGATGTAATACGCCATAAAAGTGCGATTTCCGGGTTAGGTCATGTGCGTATTTGCGGCCAACCGGAATGCGATTTACACCAATACACCTGATCAGCCCATACAACATGCTAACCTATTGGCCCACCTTAGTCCCTTGCAATACGCATCACACCCCCTATATAAAGGGGCGCAGATGCCATTTTACCCTTTGAAAGGGAGTAAGGCGTTTGAGATGGAGAGGAGAGGAGGTTTTGTAAGGTGCAGAGGAGGCAGAGGGACAGCCAGCTTGGGCCCAAATACCCCAACCACTGGGAGAGGTAGGGGAGTGAGAGCCAGCACTGCCAGAGGCAGGACAGGGAGAGCCAGCATGCTCCCAGCAAGAGCTGCGCCAGGGAGAGGCCACATGGTGGAAGCTGAGCAGGTGTCTATGGAGGATGAGGAGGAAGCAGGCACAAGCCAGGTGTCCTCACAGGAGGAACAGAGTGCCAGGCACACAGAGGAGGAGCTGCAAGAGGGGGATTCCTCAGAGGTGGACTGGCCTGTGCAGGAGGCAGATGAAGCAGACTTGGAGGTGCTGGGGGAAGAAGCAGGACAGGAGGAGGAGGAGGAGGAAGAGGGTGAGGCTGAAAATGGGGAGGAGGATGATGCAGCTCGTACACCTAGTGGGAGGAAAGTCAGGTTCTCTTATGAGGAGAATATGGCCCTGGTGCGTGCACTCTTGCCCCTGTATGACCGCCTACTTGGTCCTCACCATCACCGCACAAGTGTGGCAAGAAAGAAGGGGATGTGGGACAATATCACCTCCGCAGTAAATGCAGTTAGCACACACAAGAGGAGTGTGCGCAACGTCAAAAAAACGATACAATGACATCAAGCGCCTCCTCAAAGCCAAGCTTGCCCTGGAGAAGAAAGAGGCCTGTCGCACAGGAGGTGGCCCTAGGCAGGAGGTCCGCTTTAAGGTCTATGAGAGGCTGCTACGCCGAATCATCCCACCAGAGGTGCTTCCCGGCATCCACATTGCCGACACAGATAGGCCCCCCACTCCACCGCCAACTGGTAAGTGTCCACACATGTCAACTACACATTTTGCTATGTCATGTGCGCATGCTATTATGGTGGTATGCTTTATGTGTCCAAAAGATTGCTGTGTGTGGAACTACATATCCCAGCAAAAACACATTTTGCTAGGTTTCATTGTTAAATAATGGACTGTGCATTTTGCTGGGTTATGTAGTTCCACAGATCCAAATAATGTGTGCTGTCCTAATCACTGTAGGGCTGCAGTGTACTTGATTGTTAATCCATATCAATCCTCTGGGTAGTTGGAAAAGCACTTTACAGTCACTTTTACATGTGTAATCTTTCCTGTTATTAGCAAGTGGATTAAAAATATCGTTCACAGTCATAATACTGAAATAACCACTTCAGTTCAAAGTCATCAAATTCCTTATGTAATCATATCAGAGGAAATTTTTTTGTTTTTGGTAAAGTTTTTATCTGCATATTTGAAAAAGTGCCAGTTAGGTGCAAATGTTCATAATGGAAAATGTCTTCTTCTTTCAAACAGCTCCATCTCTGGAGTCCCAGCCTGCTGTTGATCTACATCAGCCAAATCCGATTGTTCACAATGTCCAGTCTGCAGGTGAGATATCATAGTGTTACACACACACATTGCACAAAACACACATGCCTGTCCCCACCACAGTAGCCTGTGCCAATGCATAATGAATGAGCAACACCTCACCATTCCAACTAAGGTAACATGACCCACCATACACCAATCTGCATAGCATACTTACCACTGTTATCTCATTTGTAGGACCTTCACAACCGATGCCAGAACCCACGGATCCCATGCAAAATATGGACGACATGAGTGAAATCATCCTAGAGCCGGTGCCATCGTTGGAACCTGCACAAAACCAATCACTCCCAGTCAATGAGGCCCCCTATACGCAGTCACATAGGCAGCAGCCCCCAATCATTGCAGCCATCAACACTCCCACTAGTGTGGAGGAGTTGGCGCAATCCATCCATCTTTTCAAGGGGAAACAAATATCTTTTATGGAGGTGCAGACCACCCAACTAGAAAGCATTAAGGGGTATGTGCGTAACATAGCTCTGCAAATGAGACAAATTTCCCAAAGTGTGCGTGCTAATGTAGGGACACAAATTCGTCTTGTCTCCACATTAGACACACGCTTATCAGAAATTGGCCAAGCCATTCAGGGCCAAACTACTAATTTTAGAGCACTAAATGCCAATATGGTTGAACAGACCCAAGCTATTAATGGCCACACAAACGCAACTCAGCCTCAGTGCAACTTGTTTGTTAGGTCAGCACCAAACCACATCTACGCAAAGTAGTAGTGTGTCCTCCACACCCATGAGTGGGTCCCCCACTACTCCCCCACGGCATAGGATCCGTACTAGGGGTGGTGGTGCCACTAGTGGTAAGGGTGCTAATACCCGGGCGCTAGCCAAAAATGATTAATGTCGTGTGCATTTACATGTATCATGTGCTGGTTTTTTTCCAACACTCATGCAGTGAATGTTCATGTGAAATTTTTCTATGGTATGGCCTATGCCTTAATGTTTCAGAAAGTAAAAATTATTTGCATCCAGCAAACTTGTTGTAATTCTTTACAAATGATTACCCACACTGTTCTTTTATGTAGTGTCAAAGGATTCAGTATTGAATCCCGGCGGTCGGGATCCCGGCGTTCAGAATCCCGACGCCGGAATCCCGACAGCCGAAATGCCGACAAGGGGGGGACGTGGATCGCCCCCCCTTGCGGGCTCGCTGCGCTCGCCACGCTATTTTATTCTCCCTCCAGGGGTGTCGTGGACACCCCAGGAGGGAGAATGTGTCGGCATTTCGGCGGTCGGGATTCCGGCGTCGGGATTCTGAACGCCGGGATCCCGACCGCCGGGATCTTAACTGCATCCCGTGTCAAATAGGGACATTTTAGCAGACACGTGACTTTGGGTTGTGTGTGCTTATTTGTCATGGAATTGTCAGGAAATAGTGAAATTTGAGGGGGATAAGCATTGGGAATTGCATACTGTATGTAGGCGCCACTTGTTTTGGTAAATTTCAACCACCTCAGATCAATGATCCATGTCACCTCCATCAATTAAGCCTATGTTCAGTGGCGGAACTGCCGGAGGCAATGGAGTCACCTGCCGCCGGGCGTCTGCGTGGAGGGGGCACATCTCCATTGCCTCCGGCTCCGCTGTACTCACAGCCCTGCATCCCTCCCTCTCGAAGTAGAGGAGCAGGAGGGAACCATCTTCTGCCGGCGGCGATTACCTCTGCTGCTGCAGCCTCCGGGTGGTCGGGGCAGCACACAGCAATCTGCAGTGCACTACTGGGTAAAAAAATCCCAGGAGGCACTGCAGTGGGGTCAGAGGAACATGTGCTGAGCTGTGATTGGAGGGGAGCCCAGCACATGCTCCTCTGTCGTTCTAGACATATTCAGCAGCAGCAGGAAATGGGTCCCCCCAGCCAGCCAGCACACAGCACCCAATGCAACTTTCAACAGCCACTACCCTGCAGGCACAGAAGGAAACTCCTCACTGTGAGCAGCTACAACCAGCCACAGCCAGGAGCACCTTCCCCATCACTTCCCCTGCTATGGCTCACACAGGTCAGTGACATTACACATGTAGTGGAGCTTATACAGAGCAGGGGAGGAGCAGGGAGTGGGCTACAGCCTGTCTCCTAACCCTAGCCTCCCCTCCTGCAGCCTTATCCTAACCTCTCCCCTCCTGCAGCCTTATCCTAACCTCTCCCCCAACCCTAGCCTCCCCTCCTACAGCCTTATCCTAACCTCTCCCCTCCTGCAGCCTTACTCTAACCTCTCCCCCAACCCTAGCCTCCCCTCCTGCAGCCTTATCCTAACCTCTCCCCTGATGCAGCTTTATCCTAACCTCTCCCCTGATGCAGCCTTACCCTAACCTATCCCCTAACCTCTCCCCTGATGCAGCCTTACCCTAACCTCTCCCCTAACCCTAGCCTCCCCTCCAGCAGCCTTACCCTAACCTATCCTCTAACCCCTTCCCTCCTGCAGCCTTACCCTAACCTATCCTCTAACCCCTCCCCTCCTGCAGCCTTACCCTAACCTATCCTCTAACCCCTCCCCTCCTGCAGCCTTACCCTAACCTATCCTCTAACCCCTCCCCTCCTGCAGCCTTACCCTAACCTATCCTCTAACCCCTCCCCTCCTGCAGCCTTACCCTAACCTCTCCCCTCCAGCAGCCTTACTCTAGCCTATCCCCTAACCTCTACTCTCACAGCCATACTTTGTGGTACTTGCTGCACTAGCATCATCAATTCACATATCTATCTATCAACCTATCGGACGGGGGCACCAACATTTATCTTGCCTCCGGGCAACTGGGACAAACTTATGCCACTGCCTATGTTAATTAGCATTTGCAAACATTTGTAGAAACAGAAAAGTACAGTACTTACTTGACATTGTTATAGGTGTTATGTTGCCAGGCATAAAGTATGCTGTGGTGTGGCAGCTTGCAGGTGTTGGCCATTATTGTTTGTCTGCTTCTGGGCAATTAACATGGACAGGGAAAAATTTAATGTTACCAATGTATGTGTGTTACAGGTTCCCCTTTACTATTCATTGTACACAACAAAATGACCTGTGAAATGCTGAAGTATCATCTGTGTACGAACCACATCCCCCCTCCGTGTACTTCGCACTACAACATCAGTAGTTTGAGCTTCCTGCACGACTGCTGCAGGGGCCACATCTACATAATTTGGTTGACCCAAAGCTATGTTATGCAGCATGCAGCAAGCCTGGACAACCAAAACCACTTTGGCAGGGTGGTATAGCAGTGTACCTGCTGACCTGTCCAAACACCGAAATCGGCTTTTCAGCACCCCAAAGGTGCGTTCCACTACATTGCGGGTAGCAATATGTGCAGCATTGTATCGGTGCTGTGCAGGGCTTTGTGGGTTCCGCAGAGGTGTCATGAGCCACGAATGACACCCATATCCTGAGTCACCTAACATGTAAAGGGATTTGTGTGGTCACATATCATGTGGGTAATTTGCACATAATAGTAGCAGCCTATACTATATTGTTTGGGCTGGTATAAACAATTACAACAGAAATGACTCTTGAATAGAAGGTTGCACACATGGATGTTAAAGGTAAAGACATAGGTAAGCAAACAGCATGTAAACAGTGGTAAGTGACTTACCAAGTAGCCAGCCCTCTGGCGTGGTGTGGTTGTGGAAACGGTCCCAGAGAGCTGAGTGCCACAGGATATAGGCATCATGGCAGTTCCCGGGATAGCCTGCAACCACACTGAGAATTCTGAGGTTGGCATCGCAGACCACCTGCACATTGAGGGAATGTCTGCCCCTGCGATTCACATAGACATGCTCCCTCACGTGCGGGGCCCGAATCCCAATGTGGGTGCAGTCTATGGCTCCCAGCACATTTGGAAATGCTGAGAGCCGATAGAATGCCACCTTCAGGTCCTGCCACTCTGACTCACAACGTGGGAATGTGATATATGTGCGCCACAGCTTCTTTAATGCATTTAACACTTGAGATAAATGTTTAGAGAAAGTGGCTTGTGACACCCCCAAGGCCCATGAGCTCACAGACTGAGGAGCCTGTGGCAAAGAAGTGGAGGGCGCACATTAATTTCTGCAGCCCAGACACTGCATAGTTGGCCCCCCACAAGGGTCCAAATCATCTCTCACCTGCTCATATAAGTTCAACAGGTTCTGTGGGTTCAACCTAAACATGTCCACCACCTGTTGATCAGAGAGGGAGTCCAGGTACACCCTAGCACGGTACCGACGAGAACCACGGAGTGGTCGGGGTACCTGGATCTGGTGGCCACCATCATCCCTCCTGCGTAGATCCTCCAAACGCCCCAGCTCACACACTAGCACCTCCAGTCCACTCTGCAACATCTCCATCTCAAACAGCCTCACAGGTGTCCATAATCATGTGGGGGTATATGTAGGGGACTTAGTAATTGCTATGTGGGTCACCTGTGTGAGATTTAACGTTTTCTACGCTCAAACGCTGGCGATTTTGAGGAAATCGCCACCCTCTACTTGGTCTATTTCCAAATGCGGCAGCCATTAAATTAGCGATTTGTATCTTTTTCAATGGGAAAACATCTGGATGCGATGTTGTAAATCGCCACTTCAGAAAGTGCGAATTAGCGGCAAAAAGTGTGATTTATGCCGCAAATCGCCACCCATTAAGTAGTCGATTTGAAAAAAAAATGCGATAACGGCCGTTTTTGCGATAAAAATCGCCAAAAACCCAACATCGATCTCTAATAAATGTCACCCATACTCTCTCTATCTCTTTTTCTTACTCCATCACTCTCCCACTTTCTTCCTCTCTCTCTCTCTCTCTCTCTCTCTCTCTACTCAAACACACACTCTGGGGGAAATTTAATGGGATGAGAGATTAAGAAAGTTAGAGATTCGGTAAGAAATATCGGTACTCTTTACCTAGCACGGCGCCCACGATTTTGATCGTGGGCATCGCAGGTAAAAAAATAAATCGCGGGCATCGCGACGCGACCAACGCGATGCCCGCGATTTCCCATAGGGAACAATGTTAAATTTCTCAATTGACCCGATTTTACTGTTCAATGCCTCAATTGACACGATTTTTCCATAGGAAACAATGTTAAATGGCCCACAGAGGCCAAATAGGCACCCTGAAGTGTGAAATGGCCCCCACAATTGTTAACGCCACCCCACGATCAACGTCAACCCGAAGCGTGGCGAGCGGCGGCGGTACGCGTCCTACGACCTTTTCATACCCCCACTATCCACGTCGGTGTGGAGTTGAGAATATAATAGTGTGGCGAGCATAGCGAGCCCCGCGAGGGGACGCGGATACCTTCACAGGTAAACGCGTCCCTTCGCGGGCTTCACAGGTATCCTCGTCCCCTCGCGGGGCTCGCTGCGCTCGCCACGCTGCGCTCGCCACACTATTCTATTCTCAACTCCACGCCGACGTGGATAGTGGGGGTATGAAAAGGTCGTAGGACGCGTACCGCCGCCCCACGCTTCGGGTTCACGTTGATCGTGGGGTGGCGTTAACAATTGTGGGGGCCATTTCACACTTCAGGGTGGCTATTTGGCCTATGTGGGCCATTTAACATTGATTCCTATGGAAAAATCGTGTCAATTGAGGCATTGAACAGAAAAATCGGGTCAATTGAGAAATTTAACATTGGTCCCTATGGGAAATCGCGGGCATCGCGTCGGTCGCGTCGCACCCGATTTTTTAGTGCATTCAATGCCCGCGATGACCGCGATGGGCGCCGTGCTAGGTAAAGAGTACCGAAATATCCAGTTATTTTAAAGCGGCAATCCTTTACACTGCGATACCAGTGTAATTTTGCAGTGTAAATGATTGCTGCTTTAAAATAACTGGAGATTTCTTACCAAATCTCTCACTTTCTTAATCTCTCATCCTATTAAATCTCACTGTCTATTTCTCACACTCCCTGTCACCCACTCACTCTCTTTCCCTGCTCTCTGCAATCCTTATTTAATTTTTCTATCACTCTCTATCACTCTCTCTTTTTCTCTCTCGTTCATTCATTCTTTCTCTCTTGCTCTATTTCTTTTTCTTCTCACTTTTCTCTCTCTTTGGCCCTTATTCTGTTTCGAGCGGTACGGCCCGCGTGCGGCCGTACCGCCGATGTTTTCCGTCTGCACATGCGCAGAGGTCAATCTGCGCATGTGCAGGCGAATTCGCCGCACATAACGTTAGTACGCCGCAAAGGGGGCGTATAGGGGAGTGAGGGGCTTCATGCCCTCATTTCCCTATGTATACGCCCCGCGTTTCATGGGCGTTCCCATGCAAACGCGGGGCGTACGCATGGTAATGAGGGCATGACGCAACTCATGGGGGCGGAAAGCTGACGTCGCCGGATGTCAGCTTTCAGCCCCCATACAAGCTACCACACGGACGATTGTCCGTGTGGTCTCAGCTTGCGGGAGCTGCCGGGGCGTGCGGACCTGCCTTCGATGGTCGACGACCATCGAATGCAGGGGGCAGCTCCCACCATGGTGGAGGCGTACGCCTCCACCATTTTTATGCGGATCGCCAGCCGTCCGTGTACGGACGGCCGTGGCGATCCGTAGGGTGGGCGGGGATTGGTTTGTGCGGCCGGAGCCCCGTGTGCGGCTCTGGCCGCACCAACCAGAATAAGGGCCTATATATCCACCGCCCTCACAAAAAAGTCAGTTTCCAGACCATGGCCCTTATTCTGATCGGTGCGGTAATATCCGCGTGCGTTCGTGCCGCCGATGTTTTGTGTCTGCGCATGTGCAGAGGCATCTCTGCGCATGTGCGAGCGGGGCGTACGGCCAAATCCCGCATGAAATGTGAACACTCCGAACAGGGGGTGGAGAGGGGCGTGAAGGGCTATTTGAGCTCATTACCATATGCATACGCCCCGCGTTTCATGGGCGTTCCCATGCAAACGCTGGGCGTACGTATGGTAATGCGGCCGTGACGCACGTGTAGGGGGCGGACATATGACATCGCCGGATGTCAGCTGCCCGCCTAGATCCCTGCTTTGCACGGAAAAATGTCCGTGTGGTCTGAGGTTGCGGGAGTTGGTGGAGCACTCGGTCCTGCATTCGATGGTCTGCGACCATCGAATGATGGGGGAGGGTCCCTGAGATGGAGGAGGCGTATTCTGTGAAAAATACACGTGCGGTCCGTGTCGACGTCCTTCTTCATGTCGACGTCGCTGTCGGCGATGGCGTCCCTGTCCGGATCCGACGAAATCCATGGAGGAAGCTGTGGAAGGAAACCATACTCACCTGTCCCAGCGCGACGTAGTCCAGGTAAGTGTCTTGGCAAAAAAACAAACCGACACCCCGAAACCAGACCGGACAGAGAGCCACACGGTGTTTGTTTACATCGTGCGGCTCCGCCTCCCGAATGCCGCTATTGGCCGCCTTGCGGCCTAGCGGCTCCTGATTGGCCGCTAGGCCGCAAGGCGGCCAATAGCGGCATTCGGGAGGCGGAGCCGCACGATGTACACAGAGTACCGTGCGGCTCTCTGCTGTCCGGCTGGTTTCGGGGTGTCGGTTTGTTTTTTTGACAAGACACTTACCTGGACTACGTCGCGCTGGGACAGGTGAGTATGGTTTCCTTCCACAGCTTCCTCCATGGATTTCGTCGGATCCGGACGGGGACGCCATCGCCGACAGCGACGTCGACATGAAGAAGGACGTCGACATGGATCCCGAAGACGACACAGGACATCAGGACCAGGGCTACCTACGGGAAGAAGATAGGTAAGTATTAGTATGTGCGGGCTTTGTATGTATTAAAGTTTTATTTTAAATGTGTGTCAGTGTGTTTTGTGTACTATTTTTTTAACTGTGGAACTACAAGTGCCAGCGGGCCCTTTAATGCCCAGCAGGCTGGGACTTGTGGTTCTCCAAGTCCCAGCTTGCTGGGGAGGCTTGCTGGCACTTGTAGTGCCACAGTAAAAACAATAGTTTAATCTTTTTTTTTACACCATAATCAGCCCGATGCCCACCGCCCAGGGGCATCGGGGACAGCACCAGGCTTCAGCCTGGTCAGGTAAGTCCTGGAGGGGGGGGACCCCTTCATTGGGGGGGTCCCCACTCCCCCAGGGCCCCTGGCCAGGCTGACTGGTCGGTAGGGTTAATGTTTTGGCTGCGGGACCTTATATTATAAGTGTCCCCCGGCTGTGACATTACCCTGCTGGCTGGTTTGGCCTGGGGCTGGTTCTTAAAATACGGGGGACCCCTAGTCATTTTGTCCCCCGTATTTTGGGAACCAGCCCCGGACCTGGAGCCTGGGGCTGGTTGTTAAAAATCGGGGAACCCCTATTTGTCGGGTTCCCTGATTTTTAATTACCGGCCCCGGCTCCTTCAGCCTGGTGCTGGTTACGGCTGTGGGGGGGACCCCACGCCGTTTTTTTTTTTTTAATTTATTTATTTTTCTATTATTTTTTTACACATTGCAGCCTGCACGGATCTGACTGATCCGTGCAGACTGCTAGAAAAATTCGTATTAGCGGCCGTATATATGTGCCGTTAATACGAATCATTACACCATCGGAGGGTTACAAAGCAGTCGTATATGACTGCTTTGTAATTTCCCCTCCGGAACACGACTTTGCATACGACTTAAACAGTCGTATGCAGCCGTAGGGGAAATACCAATACGAAAAACTAGGTTTTTCATATTGGTAAATTTCCCCCTTTATTTCAGGTTTCGTTTGTAAGTCTTGAAATGTGATGTATACACATGCTAGAGGTCACACACATCAGATGCTAGGATGTTTAAAAATGGAGAGTGATAAACTACCAACCAATCAGCTCCTACCTGACATTTTTCAAACACAGCCTGTGACATGTCAGGTAGGAGCTGATTGGCTGCCTGTCTATCACTCTCCATTTTATCACTTTTGAAGCTCAGTGCATCTGGCCCACAATCGTTGATGTTGGACCTGTTTAGAACATCTTTAACCTGTCACTAAAGAACAAAAGACGTTGGAGTATTGTACAGCTCCCTGTATTAGAAATGTGCTTCCATTAACTCGTTTATGCCAATACTTGTTAATGCCCAGTTTATGGTAATCTTAGATAGAAACTGACACAATTAATTGTATGTACAAAAGAGTCAAATATCCTTTCCCCTAATATTAACAATGTATGCACAGAGGCTATAATTGTAGGAACAACAAACAGAACAGGGGTAATTGGCTTTGCATGTACTCAAACACTAAACTCATTATTATCATCCATATATTATCTAAGCTTTCCACTTTCAACCTGTATGTTACTATTTTAGTCTTTTTGTGACTATAATAATTAAGATAAACACGATTTTTCTTTGCAGGATATAATTAAAGTACCACAGGGTGTCCTTGGTGTAGACACTGTGTGCCGCACCTTCCCGGGAGTACTGCTAGGCATATCCTACTAGCCAGGGGTGCCGGATGAGTCACCAACAGTCGGGATTCCGGCGGTAATTTTTTCCGACAACTGAATCCCGACTGTCAGTAGCCCGACACTCGAAATCCGGACATACTGTACACAAGCTATTTTCACCATAGAGAGATAATAGTATAGGTGGAAAGTGTAGCACGCTACAGAGCCCGCATCGTGGTGAGTGAAGCGAGCACGCAAGGATCTTGAATGCGCTCACACCCCTGTCAGACTCCTGACAATTGGGATTCCGATGTCAGAGAATCGACCGTCCGAATCCTGAATTTCGGTAACCATACGCCTAACCGCAAGGGGTTTTACAGATTATCTGATTGTTATCATTACACTGGGCCAGATGCACTAAGCTTCAAAAGGTGATAAAATGGAGAGTGATAAACCACCAGCCAATCAGCTCCTACCTGCCATGTTACAGGCTGGGTTTAAAAAATGTCAGGCAGGAGCTTATTGGCTGGCTGTTTCTCCACTTTATTACATTTTGAAGCTTGATACATCTGGTCCATTGTGAGTTGGTGTATGCATTGAAGATTTAAATCCTGTGTGGTGACTGAAGCATTTCCCCAACATTCTTAATGTCCCAATCAGGACTCCCATGCGGCGCGCAGCGCACAGGCCCAAAAATGGGCATGGCTTTTCAGAATGTCTGTAATTGTGCCCCTGGCTTCACTGCTGCGGGCTCTGATCTGCTGGCCATGTCCCCTGTCCCTCTGCCCCCCCCCGTGAATAGACACTGTGCACATGCACACACCGTCTATCCCCTGCTGCACTGCTAGCAAGAGCAGTGTTTGGCCAGGGGACCCCCAACTGCCACCCCCCACCACGTGACACTGCGGACCACAGGTTAGATAGGGACCACAAAAAAACAGGACTGTCCTGTGAAATTTAGGACAGTTGGGCGGTATGCTAAGGATGCCTTAATGTGTTGAATATCACCAATTTCTCTGCCAGATGGGGTACGCACCCCCTTTATCTCTAAACAAACTTTGGAATCAAAAACAGACATTTTCTCGTTTGGTACTTTACCATTGAGACAGTGCTACAAATTTGTTGTAATCTCCCTGGGAAACAACATTGATCTGGCCCTGCATGCATATCTCACAGCCTTGGGGTGATACAGTACCAACCAGCTCCTAAATGGCATTTTTCAAACACAGCCTGTAACATGCTTTATTTTACATGGATAAACACTTTTCCATTGTATTATAAGGACAAATGATGCATGGGTGCTACAGACCCTAGGACCCATCCGTCTCTCCTTTTATCTATTTAATCTATCAGTGTTTGATGTTGTTATGTAGATTTTTGCCTTACTGTAGCATTTCTTTTCTTTATTTATTTTTTTAGTTAATTTATTCCTTACTACTGTACTTTTTGCGTCATCCTCTCTTGTTTCTACTTGGCAGAGAGTTTCCTTTCTGAATGTGACCTCTTCATTTGCACAGTTATATATTATTGGTTACCGCTTATGCAATGTTGTTGGGTGATATCATCAGTATATGAGATGTCAGCATGAGGACGGGTGATGAGTGGAGTTCAGAAATAACAAAAGAACTGGAACTCACTAGGAGTAACATATCTGGCGTTGGGTTGGAGGGGTTATCCAACTGTCATTACATTCCAATGTGATTACATCATTTCTATCAGCAGTCGACTTTATTATATACAGAAAAAAGGGGGAAATAGTCCGAGCTTCCACTTAGATGCTAGCATAGACTTTATTATATACATTATCACCATAGGCGAATCTAGGGGGTGGTCCGGGGGTGCACAGGACCACCCATTAGCTCATTTTGTAGCTGAGATATGGGGCTTTCCAACGAGCCCAGCCCTGTGTCTCTAGCCCCATGGGAACCGGAGATACGGACAGGAAAAGCTGGAACGTTTTCCCTATAGGATAACATGGGACAGCTAATTCCGACCCCCAACCAGTTCAACGGCTGCCAGTTCCCCCTTCGGCATCACTGAAGCTCGAGGTTGATCTTAGTCGAACCCAAATCGCTGGGCCTTCAATCTGATACCAGGCTAGATCCATATGGCTTAATTGGTTCCAGGGATATTGAGGTTAAACTCTTTTTCTTAAATGTAATTTCATGACTGTTTATGTTCTTTGAGGGCAGATTTCTCTGGAACCAAACAGCCCAGTTTCACGGGACCAAAATCTTTCGAAGCCAACTCAAAAGTTGGGTCAGTTGGTTCCGAAGATATAGCTGGTTGGTTAAAGGGGGGGTAGGGAGAGGGGAGTGGTTGTCTCTCCCCCTCACACCAGAAAATGCAGGGACTAGGCTGGTGTAAAAGGGGTCAGCCTGGGAATGTCCCTGCATGATCCTGGGACCATATTCCCGGGTAAATCCCTGCATTTTCTGCTGTGAAAGGGGTATTATTTCAAACAGCCGTGACCTGCAGTGCTCTGAATACAGCCGGGCAGCCCCCTGCTCTCTGCCCAGCTGTCAATGACTGTCACCCCTGCAGCTTCTGCTCCTACGCCGCGCAAAGGTCCCCCATCTATTGTGTCTAGTTCTGGGACCACCCATTACCATAATTCTAGATTCGCCTATGATTATCACCTAAAGGTGCCCATACACTAGTAAGATTTATCTTCAGATCTGGCTGGTTGGAACAAAAACATGGTTATGGATGAGTGACAGTTTGTCAGTTTTTCAGCATTTCCAAGCAAATAGTCAACTGTCATTTGCTCTCCTCCATAACCATGTTTTTGTTCCAACCAGCCAGATCTGAAGATAAATCTGCATGTGTATGGCCACCTTAAGTCTTCTTTTCTACCACCACTGAACTGTCACGGTAATCTATACTGAGTGCCAATGCTCTAGAAGATGTGTTTGTTATCCCTAATGTTTATTCACTGTATAAGATGCATAATACAAGCAGGATACCAATTGTGACCAACAGCAATAAAACCAAACAAGGTAGAAAAGTAGAGTACATTTCCTGTGGATTTATAGCAGCAGATAATGAGAACTCGCTATGTGTTTTACTGAATATCCAATAACAAAATATAGTCATTGTAAAGCACGGTAAAATATCATGATTACTTAATTCGGTGGCAGAAGCCCAGCGGATATAATTACAGATGAAAAACGATCTGAAACCTCGGTAATATACATAAACGGTTTTTAAGGAAATATACAGACCATGTTCTTGTGTAAGGTAGCCCCATTGACTATCCTAAAATAACCCAGGGAAAAAAGCCAAGAAATCCGAATCTCTCTTTGGATATGAAACAAATCAGGAAATTACACAAATTAAGTCGAAACGAACTAAATAAAAAGTTTCAGTGCACTGCATTAGTTGTTTCCATATGCGGTTTTCCTTTACCTTTGAAGCCCACCCGCCATCATAGAGAAAATGTTAGATACAACCTATTAGAGAATATATCTAACAAACGAAAAACAGATACGCGGCATCATTTACAAAAATAACCATCAGCATTAAAAAGACAATAAAAATACTTTAATAACGCTGCTGCATACAACCTAATAACTGCCCACAGTAAAAGTTTACAAGTTAATAAAATACAAATTGGATTAATTAATTTTCTGTTGTATATAGGTGCGTATAACACAGTAATATTCCCACATTCATTATTACTGGCGCCTTAATTGCAAGTCCTGCTGGTGAGAGACCTTGCGGTAGGGACTCAACTCAACTGTAAATGGGGCAAACACAAATTTCATATGTTTCCTCTAGAAGTATACAACAGTACACAAATCACACTGCCTCTTCCTACCTGTATCTAAAACCTAGAGCAACCAAGTGATATAAAATACAAAGTGCATCTTATTGACCAATTTACAGTACAGGCCATTCTAGGGTCATACAATACAGAGTGCATTCTAAGGACTGATATACAATTCAGATAGCATTTTAGAGAATGCTATATACAGTTAGCATCCTAGTGACCACCATAAAATGCCTCCAAGTGACTAACATACAATATAGAAAGCATCCTACAGACTGGTGAAGACCCATTCTCCGCCAGCCTGTGGCTAAGCAGGGATATTCCATATTATACACATTATTTAATTGTCAGTTCCAGGGATGAACAGCTGAATGGTGGCAGGGCCGGTGCTAGGGTGTCCAGCGCCCTCCTGCAACCATTGCAACAAGCTGCAACCTGATTGTGGGAGCGTATACAACATGCGATCCTATGGAGGATCTCGGGTGCATGTACATGTATACATACACCATCTCAGTGCTGTGTCCGCAAAATCCATAACCCAGCCCATTATTTAAAAAGTGTCTAAATTAATATAAAAAAATCTACAATTATTTAAAAAATTGTTATAAACATGTATAGTAAAAGACTCACTGTTCTTTTGCTGTTTAACTCTTGTGCAGTCCCTCCTCTTCTATCTGCGTAGGCAGGACACTGAGGACGCCATTACACCCCTCCCGTGACTGAGGGGGAAAGGAGGGGAGAGAAGGAGGAGATGGAAGAAAAGGAGAGGAGATAAAGGGGGCGGAGTGTTGAGGACTGGCAGTGGCACTGGCACAGCACACTGAGAAGAGGGAAGGAAGGGCGGCGCTGCTGCCTGTTCGTCATTTGTTTGGCAGCTGACAGGCGCAGGGAGCAATGGGTAGGGGGCGGATCCGGACATGACATGTCATCCAGGCATTCACAGACAGCGCAAGTGTCTGTGATGAAGAGGGGGCAGGTCACAGGAGGAGGACAGTGTGTGCGTGATGCAGGGAGCCGCCCGCCCGCTGTCAGACAGGAACTGCGGGCGGCTTGCAGGAGGCAGTGCTGGGCAGCTTTAGCAGAGCAGGGAGGCGCCTTTTCAGCATGGCGCCTCCCTGCTTTGCAGGAGCTGCTGAGTGGGTAGCACCGGCCCTGAATGGTGGAGAAGTAATATGCAGTAGTATTAATGTGTTCACATTTCCTGCTTCATTTTTACTTCATTGCAACAAATCCCAGTAAAAGAAACTTGAATGAACCGGTATTATCAATATGACTTACTAATCAGGACTAATCTAAGTGCAACGAATGGAGAAATGATTAAATTATGCACAGTTCTGCAGTCAGTTGGTAGTATTTTTGCTTTATGACCATATCCATGGCATTTAAAATATCCATTTCTGAATACAGTATAAGTTGAGTATCCCTTATCAAAATATCCGTTATCCAAATTATTCTGAAAACCATACATTCCAGAAAGTGAAAAAATAAATGTTATCGCTAAAAGCAACAGCACTACTGGGGACATGATATGTAACGGGCACTACTGAGGACATGATATGTAACTGGCACTAGTGAGGACATGATATGTAACTGGCACTACTGGTAACATCTGTAACTGGCACTACTGGGGACATGATATGTAACTGGCACTACTGGGGACATGATATGTAACTGGCACTAGTGAGGACATGATATGTAACTGGCACTACTGGGGACATGATATGTAACTGGCACTAGTGAGGACATGATATGTAACTGGCACTACTGGTAACATCTGTAACTGGCACTACTGGGGACATGATATGTAACTGGCACTACTGGGGACATGATATGTAACTGGCACTAGTGAGGACATGATATGTAACTGGCACTACTGGTAACATCTGTAACTGGCACTACTGGGGACATGATATGTAACTGGCACTACTGGGGACATGATATGTAACTGGCACTAGTGAGGACATGATATGTAACTGGCACTACTGGTAACATCTGTAACTGACACTACTGAGGACATGATATGTAACTGGCAATAAATATGTGCAAGACAATGATTGCTTGTATCAGGTCAAATAAAATATATGTGTGTGTATTTCATGTGTTTGTACAACATAAATGCAAGATACCTCAAGATACATCATTGAAATATAAAAATATTCTGAAATACAGGATAATCCGTTTATCCAAAATTCTTCTGGTCCCGAGCATTTTGGATAAGGGATACTCAACCTGTAGTAGTGTTTTTTATTATTTCATCTCTGTTGATAAGTATTGAAAATGTAGCTATTGCTGGAGTTCCAGATTGCAATCAAACATTCAATAATAGTGATCCATAAAAAGGGACTATTATCCACAGAGTAACAATTCCACTTAAGTAGAGCGGAAAGCTCAATAAAGTCACAGTTTTGAAATATTGTAGAAATGTAAAAAAGTAAATTGCAGAAGCAGGCAGCCTGGTGGGAGCTGCAAGGGGTGTAGTCCTGTGTTTGCATCAAGTACCACACCCCCCACAAACCCCGCCTCCTCACACAGACTATAAAAAACTGCATTTCTCAGTACTGCAAAGCCCGGGCCTTGGACCTAGCAAATCACGAGATCAAGAGCATCAGTCGCCCCGCTTCACTCAGGAAGTGCACTGTGGCAAGTGGGAGACTTCGGAAAAAAGCATAAATGTTGGCACTGAACTTGTTTGTCACAGTAAATCCCAGGTGGTGACTAGAGACAGGAACTATATGTTGTCCCTCGTCGTTTTTCAAGTGGGAGATTTGACTACGCTCATGGAGGGGTAGTCACCAGTAGCGTGGGTAGGCCTTACACATCTCACCTACTTTCTGGGGATTGTACAAAATGGGGTCATAATACCGCAAATTGCAGGTTTGTATGGTGGATGTGGGGTCAGCAAATCATGTCTTTTTTGCCCTACCGTGATTTGCCGGTCAATGCCACAATGTGGGTGGGGCTTAATGTCAAAAAGCAACTGATTCCACCCCCTCAGTGGTCAGCTGCAACTCCTCAAGTTAGAAATAGTAGGCAGGTATGGACTCCACTCCCGAGAGAGTCACCTCCAATTCAGGAGACTTAATGGTACCAGATGCACTAAGCTTCAAAAATTGATAAGATAGAGAGTGACAAACAACCAACCAATCAGCTGCTACCTGCACAGACAATGGGGGAGATTCTCTAAACTAAAAATGCGGTAAAAACCCTGTTATCAGGGTTTTACCTGCATTTTGGGATGCTCTAAGCATCCCCCGCTGGGCTACAGCAACGGGGGCATCGCCAGAAAAATCTGGTCATGCCCCATAGAATGCTGATGCTAAGAACTTCAATTATACTCCATGATAATTGTTAGAGTTTATCAAAATAAATTTTACTATCAGTGCTCTTAGCACCTAGAGTGTGCATCAGTATTGTTCTCTTTTTTCCTGTATGATGCCCCATAGAAGCCTATGGGCTTCTAACGCAACCCCCCGCCGCCCCGCACCGACCACCCTTCACTTGTGTCCTGGCAGCACAGAGCTGTGCTGCCCCGGACCTGTGACCTCCTCCCTGCGCTGTACATCCTCTTCCTGGTGCAGGGAGGAGGAGAGCCAGACCCCCCTGCAGCAGCAAAATTAGCCAGGTAAGAAAGGTAGGGGGGAGGCGCCGGGACCCGCCATTCATCGCCGGGTCACCGCAAAAGACAGCTCTTAACACAAGAGCTGTCTTTTGTCATAATTATCGCATATGTTAGATCATATGCGATAATTATGTTAGCGGTAGCCAGCGATGGGCGGCGGTAAGGAGGCGCGGATGCTAGAGCATCCCCCCCCCCGTATTTGAAAAACATCAGGTAGGGGCTGATTGGCTTGTTGTTAATCATTCTCCATTTTATCACTTTTGATGCTTGTGGGGTTATTCTGAATGAATCGCTCTCCCACGCGTTCGCAGGGGGAAGCGATGTTTTCAGTCTGCGCATGTGCATACTAATGTATGTGCATGGTCCCTGGGCGAACAGACTCAGCCACTTGCATAGTAGCCAATCTGTTCGCACGGGACAGTACGGGTGTGGGGGGGTTATATGGGGGCGCAGTTTCAGGGTGTCGCCCATGGGAATGCCCAGCATACACAACAGTTTGGGTACCCTGTCAGCTAGTACTGATACAGAGATGTATGCAAATGCATCCACAGTTGCCAATGTTGTACACAGTGATTGGGGTAAAATATGCAAATGCGCAATTTGTAATGAGACGCCCACTAGCGGCAATAGTAATCCCAGCGGCTGAGTGATGCGCGGTGACTACAAATTGGTCCAATGACTACAATGCGTACATCTATGAATCAGCCCCACAGTGTATTTCTGTTCTTGCGTGATAACTATTGTTCCTCCTCCTCCTCCCAGCTTATAGATATTCCCAGGTCTAGCTGCATTCTGCGTGCACAGTTTGTTGGAGGTCTCTACATAGATTTCCGATAATATATGTCTGAGTGAAGGCCATTCCATAACATTAATCTTTCTTCCTTGTGAGAACTTCATGATTGATTTGGAATATTTTGGATCACTGTTTTTCTGAAATATCCAATCTCTCTTCAGATTCAATTTCTTCCCTATCACCGGGACATTAGCTGCCAGGAAGTCATTGATATTTAGTTGAATCCATTCCTCTTTCCATATTTGCTTTATATTGTAGCACCAAAGGCATGAGTAATCAATTCAGATAGAGTCGGATTAACAACAGGGCACATGGGGTGGCCCACCAGCCTCTGCCACGCATAGCTGCATCACCAGTGTAGAGGGCACTGTGGCACATGTGAACTGAACTTTGTGTGTGGCACAGTATGTACTGGGAATCCTCTTGAGCATGTGGTCCGCTGTGAGCGGTCTTTAGCATCTGGCTATCACTCCACCTTTTATCTAGAACACTCACCGCACCCAGATGCTAACAGTATGCCAATCATGCTGCAGATTTTAGGGCACTGCGGGCAAGGTTGCAGAAACAAAGTTATACCTTTGGCAGTGTGGCTCCTGAAGGGCATCCAGAAAAGAACTTTATATCGGTCAGTTTCTGGAAGTGACTTTTAGTCTGTATTTGCCAGTCAGTAATCAGAGCTGGCCCCAAGCACAGGACATTTAGTCAAACGTCTATGCTATTTCTCAATGCGGGCGCCCAGCAGGATCGGCAGATCACCCTTATGTTGGGTAAGTAATGGAGCTCTTGCTAAAACCAATTGGCCAGGACCTGTTGATAACAGTGTTTGCCGGGTGTTTTGCTGTGGTTGAGATTTATCTCACCATCTAAAGACTACAGGTTAAGATGTTGAACATATGAACCAATCAGGTTCTAGGTAACATGTGTCTAGTATCAATAAAATAATTGCTGAAATCGGATTGGTTCCAATCGGATTCAAACAGTCCTCTTTAGAAGGTTTGATACATTTCCCCATCAGTGTTCACCGAAATTCAATGGTAATATATAATATCCGGTACTTGTTTCCTAGCATGGCCACAATCTTGTCCATTGTGTACCTTAAAGTTAAGGTACACGATGGACGCGATGGACCCGATTTCCTTTGAAATCAGGTCCATTTTGCCGGCAAAGGCAAAATCGGGACCATTGCGTCGGTCGCGTGCATTAACATGGCCCGCGACGCGACCAACGCGATGGACGCGATTTTGCCATAGGCTTCAATGTTAAAATATTTTTAACATTGAAATCGGGAGCATCGCGTCGGTCTTGTGCCATTATAATGGCACAAGATGAGATGGACTTGATTAAGTCCATTTTACATAGCAAACAATGTGAAATGGGCCAATATGACCCATTTCACATTGTATATGGCCCCGTCATCGTTAAAAAGTTAAGCAACCCCATTGTGAGCGTCACAATTGACGCCAACCCGAAGCGTGGTGGCGAGCGCAGCAAGCCCATGATGGGCGGCTGTGCGTGTCCTCCGACCTTTTCATACCCCTACTATCCACGTCGGCGTGGAGTTGAGAATATAAAGTGTGGCGAGCGCAGCGAGCCACCAAGCCCGAAGCGTGGCGAGCGCAGCGAGCCCCACGAGGGGCCGCGTATACCTGTGAAGTTATACGCGTCCGCTCGCCGCGCTTCGGGCTCGGTGACTCGCTGCGCTCGCCATACTTTATATTCTCAACTCCACGCCGACGTGGATAGTAGGGGTATGAAAAGGTCGGAGGACACGTACCGCCGCCCCTCGCGGGCTCGCTGGCCTCGCCACGCTTCGGGTTGGCGTCAATCGTGGGGTGCAGTTGAGGGGGTAAAATTTGGGTTCTGGGGACTACTTTACATTGAATACAATGTAAAATAGGGTCCCAGGGACCCTATTCACATTTGATTAAATGTAAATATCGGGTCCATCGGATGCGACCGACGCGATTTTTCCGACCCGATCACCCTGATACAAATCGGTGTGGCCGTGCTAGGAAACAAGTACCTAATATCCTTATCATTTACAGGGGGGGATACATTATACCATGTTCTACTCTTCCTTATTACAATGCACAATTGTTCCCCATACATTTTCAATTAGTAATATTAATATGTACACACTGTATTCCTATTTCACGTGTTCATATTATAAAGTAATGGAACGACCGAGTTGAGTCTTAATATTATCTTCTAAGTAAAGTACCAGCATTTGTAGATTACATTTTGTAATTATGTTATTTTAAATTCATTATCTATCTATAGAGTTTTTCAAACTCTGTGTAATATAACTAAGATGTCCAATCTATCGATTGTCCTCTTGAAGTATATGAACTCATTGTTACATATATGAGCAGTTCTATTGTCAATCAATCTTTTGGACATTCGACAAAACAAACCATTGATTGCAATGACGTGAACGATTTAGTACGCACACTAAATGTGGATGAGATGTGGATCCTCTATGGTTCATCATTAAAAGGGTAAATTTCTCTTGTATACAAGTGCACGCACCAAGTTAATAAAAATCTGTTTTCTAAGGCAGTGACCCGATGTGCAGTAATTTATAACATAGCCTATACATACTGTACCTCCCAACAAGACTCATTCCAGGAGGGGCACAATGCTCTGTTTCTGGACTTCCCTCTTCATTTACGATTGCAGTCTCAGACAGTTTTAAACAGGTTAAATCAGTGATTTTCAACCTTTTTACCTTGTGGCACACTAAATAAGATTTTAAAATTGCCAAGGCACACCATGAGATCCCCACAGGGCAAAACACATTGGCCCCCACAGGAAGAAAAAAAACCTATTGGCCCCCATATAAAAAACAATCACACTGGTCCCCACAGGTAACAAAAATAAAATACATTGGCCCTTTACATGAAAAGAAGAGACCAGTAAATAACAGTTGAACTGGTGGTGGCTGTAAACTGGTTTGGGCATCTCTAGATCTGGGGGCACACTTGAGAACAGCTCAAGGCACACTAGTGTGCCACGGCACAGTGGTTGTAAAACACTGGGTTAAATGATAAGAAAGGTGTTTCAGCACATGTGATGGAAATCCTACATTAAGAGTAAAGTCCAGGAATAGAGCAATGCAATGGTCCATGTTTTCCAAATCACCTATCTGGTGCACAGCTGTAGTTAGGGATGCTGACCATGGGACATTGTTTCAATCCTGGGATTTCAGATTGAAAAATGGTTAAGATTTAGGAATTAATGAATCAAATAATATTTCCTATATAATTCTACAAAGCACCTGATTTAGGGGAACATCTGCTAATGTTAAGTATACCCTGGCATATTGACACTGTCGCTATCAGAAACCAAACCCTTACTCTTAACACAGTCCTGTGCTGCCAACATTGTTACATTTGCTAATTAGAACTATGACCTTACAGGGATTTTTTACATATATTGTTTTTGTTTTTTTTTGCTTTCGTATGTTTTTTTGTTTTTTATTCTGATTGTTTGCCCATAGCAACATCCCGTGTGCAATAAAACTTCTGTCCAGTGGGGGAAATTTACTAAGTGAGGGGATTCAGGCGGCGGTTGTGACATGTTTTCGGCGGGGCGGCGATAATCTGCTAGAGACAGTGGCGTAACTAAGTTTTGGGCGCCCCCCCGCAGTTAGCGGGGGCGCCCCCCACCGCCCCGCCAAGCACCCCCAATCCCCCACCACCCCGCCGCCCATGCAACCCCCCCCCCCAATCCTCTGCAGCCTTACCTATCGCGCTGGTCCCGGCGGCTCCGTTCTTCTTCTGCTGAGGACCACCACAAAATGGCCGCCCCCATACAGCAGACAGTTTCAGAGAACTGTGTGCTATATGGGGGCGGCCATTTTGTGGTGGTCCTCAGCAGAAGAACGGAGCCACCGGGACCAGCGACATAGGTAAGTCTGCGGGGGATTGGGGGGGTGTAACTATAGCACCGCAGCCCCCGGCGCCCCCACATGCACAGCGCCCCCCCCGCGGTGGCGGGGGCTGCGGTGCTATAGTTACGCCACTGGCTAGAGAGCAGCAGAATCGGGCCCCATGTTTTATATATTATTTGATCAAGCATTAAGGGCGGGATGTATCAATACTCGCATTTATGTAGTGAGGTGGAGTCCTTTTTTTCATGGTGTTTTCGCTGGCTTTTTGCGGAGTTTTCCGCGTTATGTATGATTTTTTCCCTCTGTTCTTAGGTCTGCGGTAATGCAGACCTCCATCGGAATCTTTTCGGGTTTTTTTTTTTTTTTTTGTGCGCATGCGCAGATGCGTCCTGCTGCTGGCTGGGTTTCCCCGGCTCGCAGTGCTCAGCTTTTGTTTGACTTGCTGGCGAACTGCAGTTGTGACAGTTCAATTATTAAAGTATAATGTATTTCCAGTATTGTATTTACCGTATGAAAACAGGTTGCGCTGTGGGATGTATTTTACTTGTTGTATGGGAGGCAAGATTGGTTCTTTTTTGGAAGGTGTGAGGCACAGATCATCAGGGCTAGGCAAGAGGCAGTGAGGTGACCAGCAATACGAATTATGTGCAAAAAAAGCTGAGCGCTGCAAGTGTTAATACATAACACAGCGCTTCAGCTGCTAAACGTTACAATGGGATCATCTTGAGCGCCGGAAACTCCGCGATATTTCAACCCGGCAATGTTTTTTCAAGAACAAGAATACGAAACTTTAATGATACATCACACGAACACTCTGCGCAAGTGAAAACTGGATGTCAGCGCGACGGTAAGCGTTGATACATCCCGCCCTAAGCATTGCATGACATCACCATTAAGCTTAATATCATTACTGTACTGTCATAGCCATTGTTCTGCGCTGTATTATAAAGTCTAAGAAATTGGTCTTCTCTATAGCGCCTGTCAGTACAACACGACCCGACTAAGTTCGCCTCCAAATCTAAGTGCTTTGTCTGTTTAATCGAATGCACTATAACTACCAACTTTAAGTTTAGTTTCTACATCAACCCAATTATGCCGGTTCCAGGAAATCAGAACATATTACATTTAACCTTCAGTCTCCTTTTTGTTTAATTGAAATCTTACCCTTCCCTAACTAACAGAACAGTAGATTTTATTCCAGTACGCAGAGTCTTATATTCAGATATTACAGTACCTATGTCATCAATGGATTGCGGAACTGTGAACATGATGAGGAGAGAGCAATGATGCTAATTACAATTCATTGGTACTAGGCGAACCCATCCACCCTTGGAAAAGCTGCAGCTGGCAGCAAAACGCGTTAGCAGGGCAGGTGTTTCCTATTGCCACATCCCACGTTCCTTCCTGGTGTGCGTGACGGGCAGGAGGGAGAGTGCTCAAGCTGGCACCAGGTAACCCCAGGTCAAGGTAGATTACTTATCTCCCGCTGTCCAGTGCCACTAAAGGAGGAAGCCCCAGCTGAATGTTCACACCACAGCCGCTGAGTCACGACAGATATATCTAGAAGGCGTACTCCACCTCCCGCCACCCCCCGCTGCATACGGAGAGAAGATCAAAGTGAAAAACATAGCCGCAGAGTTGCACCTCGAACCTCCGGAAGGTAGGGCGAGATAGTTAAACCAACTGGGGACTGGGGAATTTTTTAACCTCAAATTCTTTTACAGGTACATACTCTTATTGATAATTTATGCCCATAGCGCTCCTTACACCTATCTCATGTAACCATTATTCGTGGAGCTGCTTATATCTCAGAGCGCAGTAAACAAAATCCCTACATCCAGGGTTGGATTAAGCTTTCGGGGTGTCCGGGTCAATTGAGACAGGGGGGGCCCCTCTCTCTTGTTATTACTGGCCACAAACTGCAGAGGAGAATACTACACTGTGCTGCTGCTGTCCTCCATTGGCCTGAGAAGCATGTAATAGAGATGGGTCGTTTGCGAACGAAGCAGATCTTTTGAACGGATCCCATAAAAGACTGAGGGAGCCACTGATCCCAAAAAGGTGAACCGTCGTTCTTTTACTTTCAGTTTTGTTTTTCATTACAATGCATTTGGCTGATCTCAGCACTGCCACCTGTGGCAGCTGAGATGTACTAACTCTGGAGACTGAGTTCAGTGCTGCGACTGCAAGTGAGAGAAAGAATAACAAGGCTGCTGCTGCTAGGGATGGCCATAGGTGCAGACACCATTGATGGCTGGCATCGATGGGGATTCTGCACCCAGCCATCGATCAGTGTTTTACTCGCTCATGTATGTTCTTATTTGTTCAGCTCACTGTTTTAAAAAAAATAAATGGCAATAAATGATTGTAAAACAAATTATGCTTCGTTATTATCAAATTATCCTTTTTTTTCCAAAGTGAGGCGAGGACCCGTCTAAAAGATCCGGATCTTTTCGCGGATTGATCGCTTGATCTCAGCTCTTCTTATTGACCCATTTTGCACATCTCTTGCATGTAATGAGCTCCACCAATCAGAGCTCAGCACAAGCCTCTCAGCCTCTGACCCCTTGTGCAAAGTCTCATGGGACTTAGTCAGCTCCCAGTAATACACTGCACACTTGTGCACTCAGTGTGCCTTGGCACCCCCTATGCTCAGCACCATTAATCTTTGTCACATTGGCAGATAGGTGAAGCTGCAGCACTACCCCCCTCCCATGTACAAAACCTTCACATAAAAAAATGTGCCAATCTTAGGGGGCTCCTAGATTAGGGGTACTGAGCCCCCATTTAATCCGGCCCAGCCTACAGCCTGTGGAATAATGCCAACCAGAAGCTCCTCTGCCACATGACATCTAGCTCCAGGACTACTAGAGGACTGTTTGCCGCATCAATCAGGAGGAACGCCACCTCCCCTAAAGCCACCAAAAGAGGTACCTGGGATTACCACATTCAGGCTATCTAACAACTGGGAACATTATTACCAGGGCCACAGACAGGAGCAGACAGGGACACTCTCAACAAGTGCTGGACATTTATGGGTGCATATGTTTTGAATTAAAGGGACGTGCACCCCATGTAGTTGTGAAAATCTTGAAAATCTAGTTACTACCCTGTTTTTTTTCTTCACAATGAAAACCCATGCTCTGTTAATGATCTGTGCTTTAAAAAATGTCTGCGTTCGTCCAGGAACCTGCACCCTTGGCCAACTCAGGCGTCATTACATTGGTGAGACCATTTCACTAATAGCAAACATGCCAGGAATGAGGGAGAGAAGATCGGCCTTGATCAATAGATACATCGCTTCTCGCACGGTAATGGCGGTAGAGCACCATATACACGTAGCATACAGTAACTCTTATATTTCTTCTAACCAATAATGGATATATGCCCCTGCTATATATTCTACTAAATATGTTTCCATTGCTACATGCACAATAGTTTATTTGACAACAATAACGCTGCATGATAGCGGTCGTCCATCAATGTCCACTGACTGCATTAGATGCTGATACGTGTCACTCATCTTATGTGGAGACAAGAGACTGCGTAATACATTTTTATATCATTGGTGCAGATGTATTAAGCCTGGAAAAGATACAAAGTGGAAGGGAATAAAGCACCAGCCAATGAACTGTGTTTGAAATGACAGTTGGGAGTTGATTGGCTGCTGCATTGTCTCCTTTCACTGTATCTCCAGTTTATCTCTTCTCCAGGCTTAGTACATCTGTCCCAATGCTCTTAATGAGTGTAACCGAAAGAGGCGGAATGTTTTTGCTGTGTTTGCTCTCATTTAGGTGCCGATTCAGTCCCGCTTCCGGCCCCTTCCCCAATGTTTGGGGTTAATGCATACGTGTTTATGTGCATGCGCACACCCGGGTTTCACACTCGCCATGCCGTTCGCTCCGAGGCTGAAGCAGGGAAACGCTCTGCGTTTTATCGGCGTCCGCATGAAAACGCTGGGCGTTCCCCTGGAAACGCAGGTGGGCCGATGCCGGCTCAGGGCAGGTGGCTGACGTCACATTGACTTTTATTTCTGAAGATGATTTCTCTCTCCTTCTGACGCATGCGGGGGGGGGGGATGTGTTCTTGAACGTAAACATTTACATAAACATCCATTCGCAGCCTGCACAAAAACCCATGGAATGCTGGGTATTCCCATATGCTAATGCCACCCCCCCTCCATGCCCGCAAGGATGTGTGCATGCACCCAGCGAACAGTTTGTTCATAATGGCTGCATGCATCTAGTGCATGCACACAAATGCGCATGCACAAAAAACAAACATCGGCCCCCTGCAAATGGACCAGAATAAGGTCCTATATCCCTGAGGAGATCCAAGGCAAACCAAGTCCCAGTTAGACTCTTCCCACTGTTCATAATTCAAACTGATGGTCAGATGTATGAAGCAGTGATGAGGGAGGAGAAGTGATAAAGTGCCTGGTACTTTATCACCGGCCAATCTGTCCCTTTTTAAACTCAGCCTGTATCTTAACAGTCAGGAGCTGATTGGCCGGTGATAAAGTACCAGGCACTTTGGGGGTTATTCTAGTCCATTCTTTCTGACAAAATCCTTCTTAGATGGACAAAACCATGTGCACTGCAGGTGGGGCAGATGTAACTTGTGCAGAGAGAATTAGATTTGGGTGGGGTTTTTCTTCAAAGTGAGATCTATATTGAAGTGTAAAATAAAGCAGTCAGTATTTTCCCTGCACAGAAACAAAATAACTCACCCAAATCTAATTCTCTCTGCACATGTTACATCTGCCCCCCTGCAGTGCACATGGTTTTGTCCATCTAAGAAGGATTTTGTCGGAAAGAATGAACTAGAATAAACCCCACTATCACTTCTCTTCCCTTATCACTGCTTCATACATCTACCCCTCAGTTTGAATATCTTTGCTATATACATCTACCCCACGCCAGTTAGAATTTTCCCGCTGTTCGTAATTAGGATTTTTTGTGGTTGTCAAGGGGTAAGTTTTCACAATTTTATGGGGGATCCAGTTAGATCTCCCATAAAAAAATATATTTTTTTGCACAAAACACTTTAGCGAAACCTATGTGTCTTCACTGCTCGAGTTCCAAAAAGTTGGCTCTCATCAGGGATTTCGTGTGAAACAAAATCCCTGATAAATTGGAGCTCACGACGGGTTATTAGGGCTAATAGGATAGCCCCCGGCAAAGCAATGACCCTAGATGACAGTACAGTACAAAATACACCCTCCTGAGAGGCATGTACTGATGGACCAATTTGTATAGACAGGCCAGATTTATACTCAGTCTCCTTGAGACCGGCCCATCCTCCCCTCTACCACCTATTCCAAGCAGAGTACCCCAAGGTGTAGCATTGTATGTACATATTATTTATTAATTTCTCATTGTTACTTAGCAATTTTCACACGTATGAGTTCAATACCTTTGCATCTGTAACACCATGGTATTTTTTATTAGTGCAACTTGAAATATGATAGCATGTATTGGCCAGGTACTGTAGGTGCATCTACAAATTTGAGTATGACCTGGACTATAACAATTTTGATTACAGGAAAAAATACAGTATCATCAGTATGTCATAAAAAATGTCAGTTTAAAGAGCAGGCAAAGCAAGTAGTCCTTTCTGTAAGATCATAACCAGGATCTGATTGGTTGCCATAGGCAACCCGTCCACGTGTTTTCTTTGGAAATTCTGTAAAATCTCTCTCATTGAATATCCAGGTCTGCAGTTTTGAATAAGTTGGAATAGAGCAACCTTGAACCAATCAGATGATTGGAATGTTTGCTATAGAAAAGCTGTATCAGAAGACCAGTTTGCAGATCTCCTGGTAAGGAAATGTCTACTTGTAGAATTATTATGAAGGGCTGTACTGGCAAGGTCAGTGTGATGATGGGAGAAAAGGTCTATAAGAAATCAGAAACACAGAGATTAAGTTTGAATGTTTTAATACAGTAGGTGTTGAACGTCTAAGACGCCATCTCCAAAATTCCACCTGTGGTTCTGGAAAGTTGGTATTGGTGTGTGGTTGGTGGAGGGGGGCAGTAAGCTGAAGTTTTGCCCAGGGTGCTGAAAAACCTTTCAACAGCCCTGTGCCCAAGCAAAATAAGCTGGAGGTATGATTAACGTTTATACAGTACATGCAGCTTGCAATATTTAGCAATATACAATGCATAGTATTTAACAGTGCAGATTGCTCAGCACACACACATTAGATCATATAGACTACACAACAAGATTTAAAAAGATAAATATATACTGATACCAATGGCTGCTGACTGTACATTAATCGAGATACTTTATGGTCCTAGGTTGAACATACTGCAAATTAACTATAATTGTACCCATAAATAGAACATAAATGCAACCAGTATCCCACACCATCTGCTCAGTCAGTATACTGCAGGCCTGTAAAATCTATATACACTGACTTAAAAACTCCCACCTATAGAAAAAAAAACATAAAATGTGTGCTCTCGCCAGTTAAACGTCATTCAAATTAATGTGGCTTTCTTCATTACGTAAATTAGAGGTCGTTGCCCAGGTGCATTGTGGTTACAATGATTGTGTAGAACTCTATATACTAACATGACAGAATTAACTGACACTGTGCATTTGGAAATGTTCTATGTGGGTTATTTACAAAACAAAAGTGCAGGCATTTAGTAACCCATAGCAACCAGCGGGACTTTCATTTTCTAAATGACATTAGATCAATCGCTGTTAATGAATGACTGTAACAGTATAGGTTACTGAACGTTAAAGGGCTAAAAATACAATTGTGAGGCATCGATTACATTGGACAGATTGAAATTGCTCATGAAGACTGAGTTGTAAAAGATCGTAACGCAACACACTCTGTGTTATCTTTGTATATATATATATATATATGCTTTTGTGTACATTGCTGCAGCATACGTTGATATCAGCTGCATTACAGCGAGTGAGATAGAATTGCTGGACTCTGTTCTACACTGCGTCTACAGTATCGTTGGTGCATTTTCTGGAATGCAGGAATTATTCATTGGGTTTCAGACTATCCGAATCTGACACCCTACCACGTTCTTAGCAGAAGTAACCGTACCTACTGTATGCGCCCGCCCGTGTCTTTATTTTCCCATGATTGATTATTCGGATTGTGCTGCTGTGAGATAATGCTCGAGGACCAGCCCTTCGACTGAACAGAGCACTTAAACAAGCGTGCAGCATGTACTACAGCATCGGAGCCGTGGATCCAGCTCCCCGCCTCCCTCAATGTTATCGCTGACCTCTGTAGAGCAGTGCGCAGTGTAGCGGGACTGAACTCTCCACACTGCTGAAGTAGATGAAGGCGGCGCTCGCCAGTGTGCTGAAATGCAGTAGTGTAGCAGGACTGCGCTCTCCAAGGTGCTGAAGTTTAAATGCACACTGTATAGCAGGACTAGCTCTCTGCACTGCTGAAGTGTATTGGGATTGCGCTCTTCGTGGTGCTGAACTCTAGACAGCAGTTTATCAGTGGCTGTGCTATCCGAGGTGCTGAAGTGTAGTGCACGGTGTAGGATGCGCTCTCCAAAGTGCTGAAGCACACTGCACAATGAGGTAGGTAAGAGCTCTCCGAGGTGCTGAAGTGTAGTGGTTATGCGCTCTCCAAGGTGCTGAATTTTAATGCACAGTGAAGGGGTTCTGCGCTCTCCAGGGTGCTGAATTTTAGTGCACAGTGACGGGGCTTATGCGCTCTCCAAGGTGCTAAAGTGTAGTGCACAGTGTAGAAGGGATGCGTTCTCCAAGGTGCAAAGTGTAGTAGGGATGAACTCAACGAGGTTCTGTAGTACATTGTAGTAGAGATGCGTTTTCTTAGGTGCGGAAGCATAGTGCCCAGTGTAGTGACTATGCGCTCTCCAAGGTGCAAAGTGTAGTAGGGATGCGCTCTCCGTGGCGCTGAACTGGGATACGATGACTGCGCCCTCCAGGGAAATGCACTGTACTGCACAGGGCACTATGACTGCGCCCTCCAAGGTGCTGAAGTGTACAGCAATTCGCTATTTAGTATGGCCGCGCTCTCCAAGGTGCTGAAGTGAGCTGAGCCTCCAAACTGCACGGGGAACTACACAGCTGATTATGCAACAGCAAGCAGACAAATGGGAGACAACGCGGCTCTGCCTTCATGAAGATACAAGTATTGTCTCCACTAAGACAAAGCGCCTTAATGTATTTCCCTCGCTTGATGCATTACAGTTTTGGCTGCAGTAAGAATCCTACTGAGGCACAAGGCTACACAAAGGTAAATAAGCATGATTGCTTTCCCCATATTGTGCCACTAACTATCCTTGCGTTGACTAAACCTTTGCAGAGAACGGTTGGAATTATTGGTGCTATGTATCCTTTTGTTTCAGTATAGATTGTTTTCTCTCTACAGTAAGTGGATAAACCCTTGCACTTGCTGAACATGGTGTAGGTTAATTCCTAATATATTCAGTGTATTTATTAGCCTATGTCCATGTGTGTAGCGTGATTATAAAGCATTAGCTTTAAACTGTGCTTTTTTAATGGGAAACTTTGTCAGCCACCATTGTGTCTGTGCCCTTGTCTTTGTAACCACACCATGCAAAAGTTTACAAGCACCGTCTTTCTTTGTAGGGTACAGGAAGACCAGAAGGGACAGACTGCTAGGATCTGCAGAGGTCACAGATATCGGTCTGTATTGAAGATAATTACCATGGATGTATTTTGCTTCCTATAATCCAATCAAGACGCAGTGGATATAAATGTGTAGCATTCATATGGAATAACCTTTGGGGGAACAATGACAACGTGTGGAGCAGTGTCACAGTGCACAAAATAACCAGTGCAGTACCACTATAATGTGCAGCATGAGGAATTGCCATTAAAGTCACAGTGGAATATATGCATTCTATATCCAGTGCGAGCAGAGATGCTGAAGGTCTCAGTTGCTATGTGGAACCAAGGCACGCAATGTGGTGTGCGGCTGATAACTGGTTTTTAAATCAGCACAAGCAAATTATAAAACAGACACCACATGCTGAAGCTCCCAAGGGGCATTTCCCAGACGGTGGATTTGCAGTGTCACAAGCATGCTATTAATATATATATCATGAGAAAGTACAAAGTGCTCAAGTATTTTATCTGCTGTCTCTGGAACTTGTCTAAAATTAGATGAATTAAGGTTTTTTTTCCTGTGGATTATTTCCTGATGAAGTGTGATCCAATGCCTCTTTATCCAATGAGGTGTTGGTTGCTGTCCAGCCGCCCAGTGGTGCTGAAATTTGGATGATGTCTAGCAGAGGAACTAAAAGCTGTTGTTGCTTGCTACCAGTAAATGAAGACAACGGGAGATTCCTTCTTTTAGCCATTTTTATTGTACTCTACCTGATTGCTGGAGCCACGATCTTCTCCACCCTAGAGAAGCCATCTGAAACAGTGGCCCATGATCGTTGGGATAGGATATTAAAAAACTTTAGCCAGTCCTTAAACATCAGCATCCCGGAGATCAGGTCCTTCCTTAGAGATTATGAAACAGCCATGGCTGCTGGAATTAGGGCCGATGCCCTTAGACCAAGGTGGGACTTCACTGGAGCTCTGTACTTTGTAGGAACAGTCGTCTCAACTATTGGTAAGTCCCCTCTTACGTCCCAATAACTTCTTATGGTTTTGTATGAAGGTCAGTATAATTATTACATTACATAATACGTTGCTCTTGTGTTAATAAAGTGCCTGAATTATTTTATTTGATCATAAAAGAAGCCCTGATATGGTGGATCTATGTGCTGTGGTTAATGGAATATTTCAGAACATATATATAGTATATACAGACAGGACATGTATATGTAACTGTATTTCTTCAGCGTGTTTAATACTGTATACTAAAAGTTACAATTCAGCAAAAACATGCATGCACACTGTAGCATGTTTTACTGAATGTTGTTATAGCAACTGGAGAGAGGAACACAATTCAAAGGTGCCCTCTATTGGTTGGCAGGGGAATATTCTGTTATGAAATCTCTACACCTCATGCAGTGTACTGTGTGACAATTGGACTAGTAAACGCACCAACGCACCCTAAGCAGGAGTGATTGTGTGTGTGTGTGTGTGTGTGTGTGTGTGTGTGTGTGTGTGTGTGTGTGTGTGTGTGACAGAGAAACACACACATAATATAGTTGCTGTTTCTGTCACAGCCCTGATTCCTTAAATTCAATTAAACAATGACACTGTCTGCTTCAGTGACTGAATATGATGCACACCCATCACTTACAACACCGTACTCGCCCTTCTCTTGGGGTTAGCTGTCTTGTTTAGGTAAAAGATAAGATTAAACATCTTTGCAATTCACTGAGATCAATTACTTTGGCAAAACTCTAGTAGTTTGGGCAATATGATTATGTATTTAAAACACAGAGAAATTATTACACCATTTATTTCATACTTTGAACAATTTAAACACAACTGAGGCCCCAATCCAATTTATAGCCAAGTAAAATATAGTCTGAAGTAGTATAATAAAGATACAGATTGGGCCCGTTTAATAATCCAGACAAGTCATTAGATGTTTGGGACAGTGATATTTAAGGGTAAATTTGATTTATAAGTAACGGTACAATAATATAACTTAACAAAAAAAACTATATGTATATTTATTGCTGTAACTACAGTCATGTCTTTTAATGAAATTAATGATCTCTGCAAAATTGAAGGATTAGAAATTTGCCAAACCACTAAATGTTCAAACTTTATATTTTGGTCCTATTGGGTTATAATGACAGGGGGGGGGGGGGGGGCACAATGCACCATTTAATTTCAATTGCTCAAAGCAAAATTTAAGGTCATTTATTTATTTTTTCCTCAGTTGTAATCTTACTGTAATAAATTGTAGGCGCTTGCATGCCGGTTCTAACACTGTGAATGTCACCTTCAATGGCATTGGGCCTCCACAATGACAGAGTTAGAGACTCTCCGCACTGTGAGAGTGAAGGTTATAGACCAATCTACATTGGTTCCTTTTTAGCCAAAATGCCATGAGGTCAGTCCCTTAGTGTGAATGGTGGAATAAAAGGGCAATCAGAGGAGATACATTGATTAAGTAAATCCTTTTTACTTAACTGTTCTCTGTACCACAGCCATTGTCCTCTTAGTCACCTTGTTCTGCATCAGTGGACTGTGAAGCATTGACTGGGGAAAGGTGGAAGGTTATGCCAGATGGCTCCATGGACCTCCATCATACCCCTATCCTCTCTCTAGTGCCTCCTGCTGTGACCTGATACACTTCGCACTCATAAACGATAAGAAGCCTGATGGTTTTGCCACTCAGTCATCCGCCATCTTCTTTATGGGATGTAGTCATAATGATTTACAACATTGACACCACATTGTTGACATTGCTGAGCTGTCAACAAAGAGCATGTCAGAATCTGCAGAATGTATTAATGACATGTAAAATATTTACATTCTGAAAGACCAGAGGGCTAGGGTTAGGCTGCTGCAACAGAGGGTTACAGTTCAGGAAAGTAAGTTAGAGGTCAGGGCTAATGACACACTGCTGAAAGCGCCAAAGAGTCTGTCAGTATCGCTGTCATAACAGTATTATAGGCCCTGGGCAAAGCAATGCACTGTGACCCCACCAACCCAGTAACAGGAATGTAACAAATAATAACACGCCCTTCCTGCAGTCCTGCACCATCTCTCCGCTTACTCTGATTGGTAGATAGCTACAGCCATCCACCAATCTCCAATCAACATTCTGACAGCCATTCACTGTCTGGCTGCAGGCTGGGAGACAGGAAGAGAATCTTGCTTTCTGATTGGTGGATAGTGGATATAGCACCAGCTATCAACCAATCAACATGTTGACAGCCATTCACTGTCTGGCTGCAGGCTGGGAGACAGGAAGAGAATCTTGCTTTCTGATTGGTGGATCTAGCACCAGCTATCAACCAATCAACATGCTGACAGCCATTCACTGTCTGGATGTAGGCTGGGAGGCAGGAAGAGAATCTTGCCTTCAGATTGGTGGATATAGCACCAGTTATCAACCAATCAACATGCTGACAGCCGTTCACTGTCTGGCTGCTGGCTGGGAAGCACAATGAGAATGCTGCCTGGTCGCTGTGACATTCTTTACTGCCTCCAAGAAGCTCAGGAGGCAGATGCTCACTGCCCAAACTTCCCCTGCTCAAAGGCCTCTAGAATTCGAGTGCCCTTGGGCAGCGGACCATTAAGCCCATATGTTAAGACTAGTAAGCCTGCTTGAGTCATATGCTTCGAAAGCTAGTCTGCTACCTTGTGATTTCCTCTGCATTTGTGCATGTGTGAGAGAGAAAGAGATGTAGTTTCACTTTCTGCCAACAGATGGCAGTGTTTCGGAGACACACAATCAGACCCTAGACATATATATATATATTAAGATGGCCCTGTCTGTCAAAAGTTATCAGGACGTCACAGCTGGACCCGGGAGTTGCTATAGGAACTTCCTGCCATAGTAGATAAGTCAACAATAAGTCATGTCGAAATTTTGTAATTGTTGAAATGACAACTTTTTTATATGAGCAACATGTTTGTATGTTGCACGTCAATATTACGACCATGTCACTATTTTCATGTCAACATGATGAACATTGACAAAATATACCACAGTAGTGGGAAGAGGTTTGGTGACGAGATGGACAGAGAATATATTTTTTTAAATCTCCTGCTTAAAATTCAAGAACGAAGGATCATGAGGCTCCGTCTGACCTGAAATTAAGGATAATGTAGGCTGACGCCATCCTCTTCTGCTACATATTAGATCACACCGACATAACCCAGCTCATTTAGGTAATTCCTCTTTTACGTTATGAATAGGGAGCAGGCAGACAAACGTGGAACATATGAAGGTATTTTTTACAAACTGTATTTTTAGGGTTTTTATCTCCTTAACCGTCCCAGTTACATCTGAACAGATATCCAATTTAGCTCCAATCTAGTTTGTTTGTCAAGTAGGATCTGATAATTGTTTGCACCCTAAGCAATACTGATTATGTTCTAAATTGTACTAATGAGAACCTCAAAGACCTTCTCTATAACGTATTCCCTTTATAGATCAATAACGACTCGGTTGACTAATCTCCTTAGAAATCCCCACAGCATTGCCCTGTTTCCACTGCCCCTAGAAGAAACACTTACTCTTACGCTTCAAAATCATTTATGGCTTGTTATAGTTTGAATGCCCACAACTTAACCTCAAGTCCCCCAGGGCCGCCTAGAGGGGGTGGCGGGTACTAATTGCCTGGGCCCAGGCTTGCTGGAGGGGCCCGGCAGAGAGTTCATGCTGAGCCTGCTGTCAGCACAGCACATGCTGTAGGTATGTGCTGCAGGGGGGGGGGGGGGGGGGGGGGCACAATAAAACAATAACACGCCCCTTTGAATTTAAAGTGTGTTTTCACCCCCTAAACGTTTTGGGGTGTAGACTAATTGTGGGAGGTGGCCAAGCCCACAATTAGGCTACGCCCCCAAAATTTTACTGGGGCCCATCATACCTCTCGGCTGCCCTGAAGTCCCCACACTAGTTCCTAAACCTACTCCTCCCCTTCCTTCCCTAGCCTGACCCTAACCCATCCCGGCATACTTACAGTCTTTTGGCGCTAGTCAGGATGCCGGTATTGGTTATAGTAAACATTGGCATCCTGACCGCTTCTGTCTTTAAATTAGAGAAGAGCGAGTTCAGTTTTACTCAGATTTACTCGGTTCTTATCACCAAATTATCACAATTCCAAATTTTTTCTGATTGGCTATCGGCTGCCATGTGTTTTGGGGAGCCAATAAAATGACCGAACCCGCTCATCTCTACTACAAATTGCTCCTTCAGATCTTTTCAAAGAAATATGTCACACATTCAGGACAGTAAACCCACACCAACTGAATAGCTTTTCAAAATTGAAGATGGCCTCAGGATCATTAATTGCTATGACACCACATCGCTTCTATTCTCACCTTACGGCTCGGTTATTAATCTTGTCAGATTGGACTGGGAACTCTGTGTGCAACTTTCCCTAAACTGTAAAGTGCTTCGAAATGCGATCAGCAGAGGTGAGGTTCCATTGGAATTACTGCCCCTGAAGTCACCTACATGTTGAAAAATGATGAGCAAGGGGTCAGATTTGCCTTGTGAAACACATTAAGGATGGCAGAAATATATCACCGCAGAAGGGGACTTTAGATGACAGAAACTTTCACATAGAATGGATATTGTACCATTCATTGGCACACAAAGGACTAAGTGGCTGTAATATAATAGAATAATTAGCGAAGCAATATATTGTGCTGTATCAATAATGGCTTCTCCTTTTTTTCAGCGTAATTACCTAGGGGGTTATTTATTGTCCTGTTAATCCTCCGTTCTACTCAGCGTATTCCAGCTGTAGCTCTGATGTAATAGGATGAGAGATTCACAAAGTGAGAGATTTGGTAAGAAATCTCCAGGGTTTTTTAAAGCGCCAATTATTTACACTGCAAAATCAAACTGGTAAATGATTGCCGCTTTAAAAAACCCGGGAGATTTCTTACCAAATCTCTCACTGTCTGAATCTCTCATCCTATTATGTTTCACCCCTGGGGCCTGATTCAGACTTGATCACAAAGCTGCCAATATTCAGAGCCCAGTGATCAAGTATATGCCGCTCTACCAGAGGGAAATGCCTCCCCATGCAAGCCTGCAAACTACGGCTTGTGAATATATAGCAGTCCTGCCGATAGCTGCAAATCAATCCGCAATCCGCTCACCATCAAATGATGTTCCCAGTGTGCGCAGTCTGTGTGTAGCCCAGGACTTACTCAGTGGCTGTGATAGAATCAGGCTGCTCGGGGGTGGAGCTGACATCACATGACTTCCCCTCACACACCTGGCCACGCCCCTCACCATGTAATGATTCCCCAGTGTGTGCAGTCTGTGTGTAGCCCAGGACTTACTCAGCGGCTGTGATAGAATCAGGCTGCTCGGGGGTGGAGCTGACATCACATGACTTCCCCTCATACACCTGGCCACGCCCGTCACAATGTAATGATTCCCCAGTGTGTGCAGTCTGTGTGTAGCCCAGGACTTACTCAGCGGCTGTGTTAGAATCAGGCTGATCGGGGGCGGAGCTGATGTCACATGACTTTCCCTCACACACCTGGCCACGCCCCTCACCATATAATGATTCCCTAGTGTGTGCAGTCTGAGTGTAGCCCAGGACTTACTCAGTGGCTGTGATAGAATCAGGCTGATTGGGGGCGGAGCTGACATCACATGACTTCCCCTCACACACCTGGCCATGCCTGCGTATTACCTGACACTCCCAGATAACAGCCGCTCACCATATAATGATTCCCCAGTGTGTGCAGTCTGAGTGTAGCCCAGGACTTACTCAGCAGCTGTGATAGAACCAGGCTGATCGGGGGCGGAGCTGACGTCACATGACTTCCCCTCACACACCTGGCCACACCCGACACCATGTAATGATTCCCCAGTGTGTGCAGTCTGTGCGTAGCCCAGGACTTACTCAATGGTTGTGATAGAATCAGGCTTATGCTACAATAATAATTTTAATAATAATAAAAATAATAATTATTATTTTATTAATAATAATAATAATACGCTGATTTAATCAGGCAAAGGTTTCCTGGGTAGGACATTTTACCCCCTTTCACCTCCTTTGGTGTCGAATTTCTAATAATCTCTGCTTAGTTGGTGGCTGCAAAAAACTGTCACAGTTTCCAGACCACCCAGCAGGTCACATGTTCCACGTCACCCAGCAGGTGCACAGGGAGAGCTCTCCAACTGTCACAGTTTCCAGAGCACATTGGTGATGCACTTTTATGGCAGGCAGACATTTTGCCACATAACTCCAAAATGAAGCAACCAATTGCAACGCCAATATTTTCTTCTGCAAATCTATGTACCAAGACGTTTATTATTATTTTATTAATATAGTGCCACAAACGATCTGCAGCGCCCAGTTGCGTAAGCCCCTACAGAGGGTGTGACCTGATCACTAGGCAGTATACTGTAAATTCGCTGCCGAGCAAGCATGTACACACCGCCCCCTAAATGCACGCCCCCCCCCCCCCTCCGAGCGAATTCCCGCACTAGTGTGCAAGTGGATGTGTGCACTTACACCTCCGCACGCATGCGGGTGCACGGAGGAGAAATCATTCGATGGATCCTTACGCTCGAATGATATTTCCACTGCTCTTAAATAAAAGTCATGTGACGTCAGCCGCTCGCCAAAGCAGCTCCCACCCCATGCCCGCCCCCTGCGGCGAGTGTGAAACATGGATATAGTCACCCAAATGTCCAGATGGAAATACTGCCACGGATCCGTTCTTAGGTTGCTTTCCTTTTTTTGTGTTCCCACTTTCTTGGAGCCAAATAGAGGATTGTTTGAGGAGAGACTGCGCTCTCCAGCCACAGGGACGCCTGGATTGAGGGGTCCCCTCGTTAGGAGGAGCTGGCTTGTTCAAAGCCTGATGTAAGTATGGCTGAAGGGAATGAGGAAGGCTGGTCCGGTCCCAGCAGTGAATGTAAATTTGTAATCGAAATGGAGGGTGTCCGTGTAGGGAGTCACCAATGCGTTTCGCTTTACAGCTTTTTCAAGGTGATTGGATGTGTTTAGATATAGCGCGGTTATACATTATTATTTTCACATGACTGTCAGCATGCTGATTGGTAGATTGCTAGAGCTATCCACCAATCAGAGGAGCCAGTCAGCTAGCTGCCTCCCTACTGCAGCCAAACAATGAATGGCTGTCAGGAAGCTGATTGGAAGATTGCTGGAGCTATCCACCATTCAGAGTGGTGGCAGCCTGAGGAGCCCCCCCCCCCCCCCCACGCGCACACACACACACTCCCATGTACTCCATGATTGGTGCTGCAGCCACCACTGAAAATAAAAAATGAATATTCATAATAATAATGAGATCTTGGGAAATAATTGAAGGCAAAAATAAGGCAAAAATTCATAAATACAGGCAGTATACAGTAAATGGGGATTTTCCTAATGTGTTTGAACATCGTTACCGTGCTCCTTCCTGATTTATTGCAGCTCCATGTCTCAGCCACAACATATTGATAAGCTGCATACCATTATAAGTGAAACACTGTGTGATCTACAGCTCCCGCTGCCTGAGCGCATTCACCGCCCCTCCCTCTGGTAGAGAACGCAGCACATTGTCATTCAGCAGCACAGAATCCCCGGCTTTCAGTTTTACTGTAAATGTGTCTAGACCTCTTTAATGATGATCCATCTAGAAGAGATCATCTGCTCTGGGTGTCATTATTGTTTTGTGTAAAGTACATTCATTTCCACAGCTACACTCTGATATAACCTATTGTTCCACTGGTACATAGAATTTGAAGACAGATTTGAACCAGTTGGCCCATATAGTCTGCCGTAACAACACAGATCAATTAACCTACCGGTATATTTTTGTATTGAGGGTGGAAACTTGAGTACCTACCGTAAGTAGGGTGGTGCAGCTGCAGAGAACACACATGCCCTGTCCCTGGAACTCCACCTGTGAGCCACCTGTGTACAGAAGGAGCAGCTCTTATTCGCCATCTGCCATCCTCCGATAGAAGGGGGCTCGCGCTCACAGGAGCCGTTCCATGCTGGAAGTACTATTGTGTGGTGTTAAGTGCATAGTGGGCTCTGCTGTGAGACATATTATGTATAAGGGGAACTATTGTGTGGTGTAGTCAGTATAAGGGGTACTACTGTATGGTGTAATATGCATAAAGAACACTACAGTGTTCAGTAAGGTGACTAATGGATATTACTGTGTAATGTAATTTCAATTGGATCTATTCTTTTGCGATGCCTCTTTCCAATGAATTCATGCCCCTTGGATGGCATGAGAAGAATAAACAAACTGTACAGTTAGGGCCATGGTGGGGATTGAACCCATGACCTTAGTGCTGTGAGGCAGTAATACTAACCATAACACCATCCATACTGTATTACAAGAAATAATAATGTTTTATACTGTTACACATAAGCAGGGCTATTTTTAGTGTCGGGCGAGCCGGTACTAACACGCGGCACCAGTGCACTAGCATCAGTATTATGATCAGTCTGTCCGCCTGCTGAATAGCTGAAAATGTATTTACCAAAAATGGCCGCCGCCTCAAAGGACACAGTTGCAAGGGATGTTAGGAGAACAGTAGTACTGCTGGCCCTCTAGCATCCTTTATAACTATCACCGGCTTCTTCTGGGGTATCTTATTTGTGTGTTTCCCAGCACTAGCATACAGGCACTTCTGAGTCCCAGCAAGCATAGCAGCAGTGTGGAAATCAGGCAAAGAGGAATTAACCGCCACATACTGAGTGCAAGGTCTATAGCTGTTTACTGGACTGAATGCAGATCTGTCTGATGCACTAGTGGGCAGCCCAGGGAAAATGTAGCATATTTGTCATCCCAACGCTAATATTGTATAAGGGTTATTACTGTGTGGGGCATAAAATGGTGGCACAGAATGCATTCAGCATCCCAGTGGCCAGGATGATGGCATTCACTATAAAGACTCTGGCATCCTGACTACCATCGGGAGACCTTGCTGGAATCCCAACATCAATTACGAAGCCGGTGCCAGAATCCCGACTTAGAAGGCAGGGTACGGGGGTAAGGGTTAGGCATTAGCAGGGAGGGTTAGGGTCAAACTGTGGGGGGAGGGTTATGGTTAGGCTGCAGGGAGGGAGGGATGGGGGTCAGGGAATGGGTAAGTATACTGTACTTACCTCACCCCTGTCAGGATTCCTTCCATCAGGATGCGGGTGTCAGTATTCTGTATATCATATGTATCCCAGGGGCACTATTGTGTTGGGCATAAGGTGTAAATGATATAAGGGGCATATTGATGTGGTGCATAATGTGTAAGGGGCTTTACTATAAGGAGAAGAACATAACACATAATGTAAGGCCAATTCACTGCACCAAGGTCATGCCCCTTTTCGCATGCTAATATTTAATTTTTAAAATGTCCATGGGGAAAGGGAGATCACATTTTTTACTGTTAGCAGGGGGAGCCAAATTGTGTAGTAATGACCCTGCACATAGTAGTTGCTGTACATAACTAATTAGAGGCGGAACTACCATTGGGGCATCAGGTGCAGGGGCACACTGCTGCCTCTGTCACCCTCTTCCTGTCCCCCACCGTTATTCCCTGTCCCAATCTGCCTCCCCCTGCCCCTCCCTGTCACCCCCTGCCCCTCCCTGTCACCCACTGCCATATTGCATATTGTGGACTTGGGTTGGGGTGGAGGAGAAGGGCCCAAATCATATTTTTGCACTTGGACTCACCACCCACAAGTTCCATGACTGTAACTACTGTATTTCAATTGGTAAAAAATGATACAGGCTGAGCATTCAACAAATTCCGCTGTTACAGTTTCTATCCTCCATCTACCTGACCAGGTCACCCTGAGGAATGCATGGAACCCAATGAGGCCTATTACTGTCTGTTCCAGGAAGGGAGAATTCCTTGTACAATGGCATTGTGACCACATTTCCCTTTTGCTATGTATAGCATGCTGATCCAGTTGTATGTGACTGGAATGCAGCCGTACAGATACAGCCGTACAGATACAGCTAACATATCCAAAAAGGAATTCAACTCACATTTAGCCTATTATTCTGAATGCATCTATGACTGTAGTATAATACATAAAAATAGCCTTAGAAAAAATGTGAATCTAGGTTGGTGCCAATTGGGACCAATCAATTCACAATCCCGAGGTAGGTAAATATAAATATATATTTTTTTAGGTGCCTATAGTATGCACCAATAATTGATTATATACTCAGCTGCTGCACGTGTTAAATGAGCTAGCCTGGCTCATATACAAAGGAAAAATTGGAGGGGTATTAACACAATTGCGCTGCTGAGTCCTCTTAATACTCAGCAGCGCAATTGTGTTAATACCCCTCTAATAAAAATAGCCTTGTATCATTTTGGGATGGTTCTGACAACATCTATTCTTATAGGTGTAGGTTATGTGTAGTGGACTAAAGAGAGAACATTTAAATGATATGAAGGGCATATCAATGTATTGGGGCCCCTACCGATCCTCCAGCGGTAGGGGGGGGGGAAGATTGATGTCCCGCGGGTGGTAGGGGGTATTATATCAACTGCTCAGCATGTAGGGCCTGGATCTGTAATTTCCACTAATTACCCCTTTACTGCACAGATGGTGGGAGATGAGGTGGGAGAAGGGGGCATTGGGCTGAATGAAGGGGCCCTGATACATAACTTCCAGGGTGGTAGAGGATGTTTAATATGCAGAGGAGGGGTGTATAGTGGAGTGGGCTTATTATTCATAATTTTCTGGTGGGAGGACAGCTTGCTTGACTGCAGATATCTCCAGTTCCCGGAAATAGATTTCTTAGATTTTAATGGAATTAACAACTAGAGAATCCCACCTACCAAATGGTATTGGGGACTAGGGATCAGAGTACAGGAGGCAGAACAAACTGCCAACGAGTATAAAAATCTCTAAGTCAGACAGAGGGCGGGATGTATTAAAATACATTGCCGCCCTTCGCCGCCCACCCGTGGCGATGCCAGCGCATATGTACTAACATATGCGGCTGGCATCGCAGTGCGGTGACGGAGCCCCCCCGCGATACCTGTATTCTGGTGTGCGGGTGGTCTCCGTCACCTTCCTGCCGCCTCCTGCTCCCCTCCCGCCGGGGACAGCTAAGCAGGCTGTCCCCGGCGCCTCCTCCTCCCTCCTGCAGCCGGAAGGATGTCCGGCTGCTTCACTAGGGGGAGGAGGGGTTTACCTTCCGGGGTCCAGGAGGACCTTTCAGGATAATAAGCCGGAGGGGGGGTCGGCGAGTCGGCGAGTTTGCGTCGGAGGCGGCGGGTGGCGAAAAGAAGCCCATAGGCTTCTATAGGGTATCGCCACCCAAAAGTAGCGATACCCTACAATGCGGTATCGGTGCGGCCGGGTTTTGATACATAGGAAAATGCGGTAAAACAGGGGTTTTACCGCATTTTCCGTTTAATACATCTCGCCCAGAACCTGAAATATCTGACTGGGAAGAGCAATTAACAGGCTTGGATGGGGACCACTGCTTTGAAGTCAGATATCTCCGGTTCCCAAGGGCCGATTTTAAAAATTCTTGCACCCATGGAAATAGGGGACCCTCAGCTTTTAGCCTATGGCACGTAGACTCCTGGGGGGGGGGTTTATGGGTACTCAGAAATCCCCCCTGCGTGCGCCACTGCACACCCCAACCAAATCTAATCTCTGTGCTGAGCTGCATGGTTTTGCCCATTTCTGTGCTTTTTTGCTTTGCTAACAAAGCTGAACCAGGTTCCCAGTTTATTATCAATCTCCGATTACTAAATTCATAGCTACAAAGAGCCACAAATCACTGAACTGCCGCGGGGGAATGCCATGAGACGTCTGGAGACAAGCATGCACATCTGGGACCTGCTTATCTAGTTATATCTGTATTTTACCAAAGAAATTCATTAGAGGACTCATGGAAAAATCTTGTTAGGAACTGGTACGGAACTATTCCAAATGTAGCGCATATTACATTCTCTCAGATAACCAGCACAGGATAAAATAACTCTACATTTCTAGTGGTGCAAATTACAGGCAGCGGGGGTTATTCTGGTTCACTCGCAAAAGGCACAATCACTCTCTAATGGACAAAACCATGTGCACTGCAGGTGGGGCAGATGTAACATGTGCAGAGAGAGTTAGTTTGTGCCATGCGTTAGGCATGGAGCCCCGCTGCACTTGGCACACTATTATATTATCAATTTATGCCTAATAGGCTGGTAAATTATAAACAAGTTGGTTTTTAAAAAATCAGACAATACGAATAGGAATCACCATTCAAAAGAATGGTGATTCCTAATTTTCTAAGCGGCCATATTTTCAATATGGCCGCTAATTAGTGTAAATCGGCTGTACTGGCGGGCCAAATACGCCAGGAAAATAGACTTCAATTTCCTGGCGTATTTGGCTTTAGCCTGCACACATAAGTCAGATCCGTGCAGCCTTCAGTGTGTAAAAAAAAAGAAAAATCAATAAATGATTAAAAAAAAACAGCGTGGGGTCTCCTCAAAGAGCTGGGCCTGGTTTTAAGAAATCAGAAAAACATTCAAATAGGGGTTCCCCAAATTTTTTAAAACCATGGCTGGTTCCCAAAGTACGGGGGACAAAACGAGTAGGGGTCCCCCGTATTTTGAAAACCATCCCCGGTCCAACCAGCCAGCAGGGTACTGCCACAGCCAGGAAGAGACTTTTTATACAAGTCCCCCAGCCAAAGCATTCACCCTACCGACCAGTCAGCCTGGGCAGGGGTCCTGGGGAGGTGGGGACCCCCCCAATAAAGGGGTCCCCCCTCCACACCTTACCTGCCCAGGTGCTGTCCTCGATGCCCCTGGGCGGTGGGCATCGAGCTGATTAAAGGTGTAAAAATAGAATAACCATAGGGTTTTGCTGTGGAACTATGAGTCCCAGCAAGCCTGGAACGCATACTGGGACTTGTAGAACCACAAGTCCCAGTATGGGCTTGCTGGGACTTAAATAAAAGCACACTGACACATGAAAAATAAAACTTTATTTCACACGGAGCCCATTCATCCATACTTACCTATGTTGATAGAAGATCGTTCCCCTTCTCCAGTAGAATCCATAGTGGGGTACCTGTAGAAGCAAATTATACTCACCACGCTGATCTTCGGGGCTTCTCCGGACCCTCCGGAATTCAGTACGGTGTCTGGGGGAGGGTTTGTTTACCGCCCCCAGACCGGGACCGCCAGCCAATCATGGTCCAGCATGGGGGTTTTCCCGGATCATGATTGGCTGGCGGGTGGGGCAAAGTCCCGGTCTGACTGATCCGTGCAGGCTGAAGCCAATACGAATTTGTATTTTAAAATTTTAAAGCAACGTTGACCTCAAAGATTATGGGTGAATTTTAATAGGATGAGCAATTCAGAACGTGAGAGATTCGGTAAGCAATCCCCAGTTTTTTAAAGCGGTAATCATTTACACTGCAAAACCAGTTTGATTTTGCAGTGCATCAACATACCCCCAGACCGCCTCCTCAACCCCCCCCTCCCCTACAATGTTTGCAAACTGTACAATTGGGCACAACTTCTTCCACAGACGTCGGAGCCTCGATGAGTTTCATCCACTGGAATTAAACCCTGTGTGACTTGATCCCGCCGTGACTGATCTAGAGACAAGGACAGGAGTCACACTGGCTGCTGCAATGCTGAGTTTCCATCTATTTATCGCTGTATAAGTACTTCTCCGCTGACCGACATGTGACCCTGGTAAAATGTAGTTTAAACGTAATTGAATTCCCTCTGTGCTGCTGGCATTTCTATTGGGGAAATAACAATGTAACGGCACCACAGAGAAGCCGTCGCCTTCTGTCTAAGGAGATTTTCTTTTCTTGTCTGATAACAAACAATAAAGTCAGGGGACAATGCGGGATTTCCAGAGGTGTCCAGATGCCTGATTTTAGAACAAGTGTGACCAGCACATGATGAAGGGGTAATCGGGGGGGGGGGGGGGGGGCAAAAGGGGGGAGGGGGGTATGCGGTCAACAGGTCGACAGTGAAAAGGTAGACCACTATTGGTTGTTGGTCAAAAGGTTGACACATGAAAAAGGTTGACGTGGTCAAAGGGTCCCACAAGCAAATTGTTAGTGTGAAAAAGGTCGACATAGGAAAGGGTAGACATGAGTTTTTCATGATTTTTTTTAAAATCGACTTGTTTATACATTATCATCCCAATGGGCATAGAGGGAGGGTATAATAGTGTGCCCGAAGCATAGCGAGCCAGGCAAGGCGGACGCGGTACAGTTATACGTGTCCATGCCGACCTACGTCAACAAACACACCAAAAACGTGAAAAACAGTTCTTTTCTGCACTGCAGGCATGTCACAAAATGCAATTATGTTATTTAGAGCCGTGTTAGTTGCAGCGATCATGCAGCCATTTTTGGGATAAACCCTGCAAAATCGAATCGTCCCCAGGAGCAACAATTATGGATCCCTCCATTTCCCACCACAACGTCACAAGCGCATTTAAAATGTCATTGGTGATAAATCTGCCCCTAAGGATCTTAAAATCCTCCCTCCTCCCCCTAAACGTGCCCATACACTTGTACCTTTTTCACACAATGTTGACCCAGAGGGCCAATAAATCATGTCAAAGTGTCTTACCATATGTGATTTACCTCATGCACTGTCACATTCAGTCTCGCATGTAAGTAAGTAAGTAAGTAAGTTTTATTTATATAGCGCACTTTCTCCAACAGGACTCAAGGCGCTTTACAGACAATAAAAATAACAATGCACATACTGTACTGTAATACAAAGGGGTATCAGTACAAGGAACAGGCAACAATGGCAGTACAAATGTACATCACACATACAGATATGCACAAGACGCATTCTAATAAGGGACCCGGACATGAGGAACATATTTACCGAGCTGTGCAGTACCCAGGCAGCCATTTAGCGGCGCCACATGGTGATTGCACAGCCAGTAACAGTACTGATATATATAAACTAGATGTACTCTAATGAGGAGCACAGACATGGGGACCATATAATTACTGAGCTGTGCAGCACCCAGTCAGCCAATCAGCGGCGCCACATGGTGATTGCACAGCCAGCTAGGTAGCCAGTAACAGTACTGATATATATACTAGATGTACTCTAATGAGGGTCACAGACATGGGGAACATATCATTACTGAGCTGTGCAGCACCCAGGCAGCCAATCAGCGGCGCCACATGGTGATTGCACCAGCCAGTACTGTACATATAGAACACAAAAGAACAGTACAGGGTACACAGAACTAGTCATAACACAATTAAAGCACAATTCTTAGTACACAATACAGCTGAGATATAAGGAAGTGAATGAGAATAGATGCAGGTATAGATTGTAGATGAGTAAGAGAGCTGTAGTTGAAATACAAGAAGAGTGCAGTGAGAACAGGAGGGAGGAGGGCCCTGCTCTAAGGAGCTTACAATCTGGAGGGAGGGGGAGACATACAGGTGACATGAGGTGCAGGTAAGGAAACCTGAGGCAAGAAGTGAGCATGGCAGGACACGAGGTAGCAGGTAAAGAGAATGGACAAAGTAGTCCTCTCTCTCCTCCTATCCTCCTCTTCCCCCTCCACCTGCACCCTTGACCCCTAATAGCTTTGCACCGTGGGCCATGCCACAGCACACCCTGCCAGGGGCAGAAAGCATGCAGAGTGAATAGGGAATGCACAGGATTGAGGAACCATGGCTCTGGTACATAGAATGGTTCATAGCATGTGGGAACCAGGGCCGGCTCCACAGTGGTGTAACTATAAAATCAGCCCCCCCCCCCCCTGTCTTACCCCTCCGCCTGGCCCCGCTGCTGGGTCTGTGGCCGGGACCCACAGATCTACATGTCTGCGGTCCCAGCGATTCTCCTAATGAAAAATTACCTTCATAAAAATGGCTGCCCCTGACAGCAGACCATAAGGTGTCTGCTACGCCACTGCGGCTCCAAAAGGTGGAGGGGTGGATGCAGGTGCCTCACCAACCACTGACCTCATCGCACGTCACTGGAGTCTATGTAATGTCTATGAAGACGGAGCCGTAGCGCCGTTTGCCGAGAATGAGACGTTCCAGCTCCTCAAACACAAGAGCCTCCCATTCACAGTATTCAGCACCGGCTACAGGAACTGCTGGGCGCTACAGAATGTTTCTGGAATAATTTGCCTAGGGTACAGTTGGAGCAGCAGCAGTGTTCACGGGAATGAGATGCACGAGCGTCTCACATGCAAGCGCGTCCCATTGTTGGTGAAAGACGCGGTTCCATCTGTATATCAATCCGACGCCGGATTAGTGAAGCATTATCTACCCAGTGGTGACATTGTGTATTGCATGGATGTTGTATGGCGTGCATCAGCTTGGCGCATCTGAGCACACTACAAAAGCCGCGTGCCAAAACCATCTCCATGGTGCGCTGGTGCACCCGATGAGCCACCAGTGTGCCCTATAAGTCCAGGGGTGCTGCCATTTTTTTATTAAAATAAAAAAATATATATTTTTAATTACTGCAGGGGTGCTGCTAAGTCTGTTGTATAATTCTAAGGGTGTTGCCATCTGTGCCGTATAATTCCAGGGGTGCTGCCATGTGTGCTGTATAATTCCAGGGGTGCTACCATATGTGCCATATAATTCCAGGGAAGCTGCCATTTGTGCCATATAATTCCAGGGGTGCTGCCTTGTGTGCCATATCAGTCCAGTGGTGCTGCCCAGAGTACCCTATAAGTCCAGAGGTGCTGCCTAGTGTGTCCTATCAGTTCAAGGGTGCTGCCCTTTTTTTTTTAATTAAAGAATTTATTTTTTAAAGCAGAGGTGCTGAAAAATGTGCTGTATAATTCCAGGAGTGCTGCCATGTGTGCCGTATAATTCCAGGAGTGCTGGCATGTATGCAATGTAATTCCAGGGGTGCTGCCATGTGTGCCATATAATTTCAGGGGTGCTGCCATGTGTGCCATATCAGTCCAGTGGTGCTGCCCAGAGTACCCTATAAGTCCAGAGGTGCTGCCTAGTGTGTCGATCGGAAATCAGTGGTAATTAATCTTATAGAGGTTAATAATACTGTACGAACAAAAAAAAAAAGAATTTGCATTTCTGTGTATTTAGCTGTTTTTTTGTTTTTGTTTTTCGGAAAAAAATACGTATCCAAAACCAAAACGCAAAAAATGGCTGGGGGCACACCCTATTTTATACCACATTACAATGAGCAGGTCCTGGGGCATAACTAGACCCCAATATAAAATGTAGCTAATACATGTAACTTTAACAGAAAAGGGTGGAAGTTTGGTGGGCCCCTTCCAGCTCAGGGCCCCATAGAAGCTGTGAGCCCCATAGCATCTGAACTCCCCGCACCTATGATAGGTGTTCTAGGAACTGTAGGGAGGGAGAAAGGTTTTTTTTATGTTGCACAGAGGCTTCAGGTGCTAGGTGGTCTCTTCAACAAATTTTTTTTAAAGGTCAGGTAAAGCGGGGGCAGGACGACCGCCAAGCCACACCCCCACGCATCTCATAGCAGTAATATATTACTGGGGGTTTTAGAAGCTTGTGCAAAGATAACTATAAATATATATGAAGGGATTACGTCAACCTTACAATATTATCATTACTGAAATGAATTCATCATAGTTTCAGTATCCGATCAGAGACAATTTATCAAGATAGAGTGAGCCAATTTAATTGTGCATTTTATTAATGGAATATAAAATATATGACTCCCTATTCCCTGCCAATTGCGGTCTGAACTATAAATCTCATTACCACGTTCTCAGAGTCCTCTTACCATTTTTAGAAACATGATTCATGTTTATATTTAAAGGGACACCGTAAAAATAAAGGTGAAAAAAATGTCAAATTTAACATTTAAACGGCAGCAGCGTCTCTTGGCGGCCTCCTGTCTGCAGTTTTCTGTATGCTGCTATATACTCCTTCCCTAGTGTACACCCGTGCTGCCAAATATGCAAAGACTGAGACACTCTCTTTTAGCCATGATTGCTTACCCTCCCGGAATGGCCAGGAGAGTCCCGGAAATCGGGTGCCCCTCTTACCGGCCCCCCGGTAAGAGGGGCAACCCTCCCGCAAAGTTGCCCAGCTCCCGCGACCCCCCTCGGCAGGGGATCCGCGGGTCAAATAACGCGAATCGTGCTGTTTTAGCCCCACCCACCGTGTACAATTCATTAAAAATGGCATGGCTAAAACGGCACAATAACTCTGTACACGCCCACAAACAAATAGCCACTAGTGTGACACTGACCCCGCCCCACCCCTTTTCACTCCTCGCAGCCCCGCCCCCCCTGAGCTGGCTGCCCTCTCCCGGAAAGGGCAGCCAGAAAGTAGGTAAGTATGGTTTTAGCACGCAGGCTGTAATATTATTGGTGCGTCTTTATACACCACCATCGCTTACACCAATGGAATGATGGCGATGACCCATTATGCCTGAAGCTGTGTGACTGTCATGGAACGCAGAGGCTGGTACTGTCATGCCCAGTACACGCCCACTGAATGCACCACTTGTAGTCACCTTCCCGTCACAATCCGGGAACACCATTCCACAATGCTTCCTTACTGTCTGACCTACACCAGTGGTGGCTCCTGCCTTACAGTAGGAGGGAGGCGGCTACTGGCCATGAGGGGGGAGCTCAGAGAGTGCTGGACACAGAGACAGGAAAAGACAGAAAGCAATGGGCCTGATGCAGAGGTGGAAGCAGCGGCGATGTCGGACACAAACAAGTGATGTTCTCAGTCTGCTCGTGCCTCCAATGTTCTCAGGTGGCCCATGCGTCTGATGTTTTCAGGCTGCTCATACATCTGATGTTTCAAGGCTGCTCATGTGTCCAATGTTTTCATGCTGCTCATATGTCAGATACCTTCCGTCTGTACATGTGTTCCGATGTTTATCGCTCGGATCAGAAATGACAAGCACAAAGATGTATTTTTGGTAGATGTTTCTAGGTGGTAACAAAGGGGTAAGGGGCTAGCCAGATGCAGGTGTGTCGCAGTTAGCGGCTTTGTCCAAAGATGCAGTTGCAACTACGTCCACCTCCAAGCCAGGACAAAGATGTTCTCCTGCAAATTAGAGTTGCACCAATTTTGCTCACTTATTTCTGCAGCCATCCTACAGATAAATCTCATCCCTGTAATGTTCCTTCATACTGCAATGTATGTATATGGAGAGTCTGACAAGGGGGCCCGCGTTCCAGCAACGACAGTATATATCACGTATAAAGCTTTTGTGTAGAATTGATACTATTTTTATCGCCTCCTTGTGAAGTACATGATATACCTACCAAGCCCGCAGCTGCTGAACTAGCTATATAACATATGCTGCCAGTGATGCGTTCTGTGATCTCTGGCAGCCAATCGCGGCTCACCGACGGGGTTCCAAGGACAATGCACACTGACTCATTGCCTGCCTGTCAGTAATACTGTGTGTAAGGGCAGAGGAAGGAAGTCTGCAACCTGCTGCCTCTTCATTCCTCACAGTACACACAATAAAGGCGTTTACTTGACTTCTGGAAAAGATTGATATTTCCTTGGGCGATCGCTCCATGTACAGGGACCATAGTGACATATGGCTATTAAGCCCCGCCTACTATACTTGGCGTAGAACGTCATTCCGTTCCATACAATTAACCATGGTGCCGTAAGCCTAGTATCCTGGTCACTTGATTTAGATATTGTCATTTTATTGGAGGGGCCCCACGATATAGTAGTCCAGGGGTCCCCACAAGCATAAGCATTGGGAGGTTATTTAATTGATTTGCAAGGCTGCAACTTCGCAGACTTGTGAGTCCACCAAAACCCACCTTGCGAATGGTTGCCTGGCACTACCCATTCGCAAGCACGATTCGCACTCAGGGCATGCGAATGGCTGTTACACAGTTCCATCTATTCACAGGCCAGGGGGAACCTCCCACATCTTTCGATTGCCGCCGACCATTGAAAGATGTGGAAGGTGCACGCATATGTACGGTTGCTCTGAGCAACCTTACATATCTGTGCACATTCAGGGTGAAGTGGGCGGGCAACTGACATCCGGTGAGGTCAGCTGCCTGTCCGTCATGCCGCATTAGCATGAGAACGCCCAGTATGAAAAGTTGGGCGTTCCCATATGCTAATAGGCCAACGCCCCTCTCCACCCCCCACCCGTTGTGTTGTGTGCATGCACCCAACGAACAGAATCTGCTACAGGTTGGGTATCCCTTATCCAAGTGTTTTGGATAAAGGATTATTTCGTATTTTGGAATACTTTTCTATTTCAATTATGTATATTGAGGTATCTTGCATGAAGTTATGAGATACACACTAATATATTTTATTTGAGCATGAAACAAGGTTTGTGTACTATATCAGGCACTTGCTGATTGCGGAACAGTTTCTTTCCTTCTGTTATTTTTTTTTTTTAAATAAACTTTATTTGGTCAAAGCTTTAAAACATGACAAAATAATGAAAGTAATACATACAGCGCAAGGGAAGGCAGGCCTGTGGAAAGTAGATGGCATACAGACAGTTCATAAATAACGTGTGATTGTGGTATACAATACAAAGACATACTTGCCTACTTTTGAAAATCATTTTCAGGGAGATTTGAGCGGGTCAACTAAAGAGCGGGGCAGCAGGTGGCTCATTCACAAATTGTAGGCAACGCTGACATACACCATTATATTAGACACAGCCCCCCCAGATTACATTACACAGCCCCCGCATATTACACCCAGTACACACACCACTATATTACACTACACAGCACCCCACAATACACTCAGTCCCCCATATTACTCTTAGCACACACACAAAACCATATAACATAGCACACAGCACCCCTCATATTAAAATACACATTGCCCCCCATATTACTCTCAGTACAAACACCACTATATACTATTTGAAAACAGTTCTCCCCATATTACACAGTACATACAGCTACCCCCCCCCCCCCATATTACAGCCTGTACACACCACTATATCACACACAGCCCCCCTTACATTAAGCAGAGCCCTCCCTCCCCCAGTCTATACCTTTCTGTATTGCTCTGTCTTCTTAGGAGGTGCAGGGACCCGGCTGTGTGGTGAGGGAGGCAGCTGAGAAGAGAGAGGAGCAGGGCAGTCCTGATCTGCAGATGCACGGAGCTAGAGCCTGCTCTGTGTGTGTGTGGTGGGCGGGGCCCCGGCTGCCGGCTCTCTCCCTCTGTCAGTGTCCTGATGCAGGGAGCAGAGACTTCCTGTGCGTGCGTGCAGCACGGCCTCCGCTACCCGGCTGTGACCTCACGCCGACCCCTGCCATTTCCAGACATGCGCGCATGCGCAGTCTGGATGGACATGGAGGGATCACAAAAACCGGGAGGGTTGAGGGGGTTTGCGGGGCAGCGGGAGGCTCAGGCAAAAGTCGGGAGCCTCCCGCTGAATGCGGGAGGGTAGGTAAGTATGACCAAAGAGTACCTCTGAATAAGCGATATATGGTTTGTTTAGAGGATAGTACAGGTTGAGTATCCCGTATCCAAAATGCTCGGGACCAGGAGAATTTTGGATAACGGATTATTCCGTATTTCGGAATATTTTAATATTTCAATGATGTTTTTTGAAGTATCTTGCATTTATGCTGTATAAACACATAAAATACACACATATATATTTTATGACCACATAAAATACACACAAATATATTTTATTTGTTCAAAAAACAAGGTTTCAAAACATGAAACAAAATTTGTGTACTATCTCAGATACTGAATTTGAATGGCAAGCAATCATTTTCTTGTACATATATAGTGCCAGTTACATATCATGTCCTCAGTAGTGCTGTTACATATGTCCCCAGTGAGTTTTTATTAAAAAAAAAAAAAAAATTCTTCACTTTCTGGAATGTATGGTTTTCGGAATAATTTGGATAACGGATATTCGGATACGGGATACTCGACCTGTAGTAGAAGGTCAACAAAACTACCCCATGTATCAAAAAGGTTTTTTGTTTAAGTTTCTTTTTTAAGGCCCCCTTACACTTGTCCAACTTGTTCAGTAGCGCATGCAGGGGGGGGTTCTGAGTACCCAGAAACCCCCCCAGTAGTCTAAGGGCCCTCACCTAAAAGCTGAGGGTCCCCTCTTTCCATGGGTACAAGAATTGTAAAAATCGTCCCTTGGGACCCAGAGATATCTGACTTCAAACAGTGGTCCCCATCCAAGCCTATTAATTGTTATTCCCAGTCAGATATTTCAGGTTCTGTCTGACTTAAAGTTTTTCTGAGGGTATATTCCAAAAGCTGGGACTCTCCCCCTTTGACGGACACTAGAAGCTTGTCTCTACTGTTCCCAGAACCAGAGATATCAGCCTTCCAACAGCTGGTTACTGCTCCAGCTCCACACACCTGGTATGTAGTTTTATATACTCGTTGGCAGATTGCTCTGCCTCCTGAACTCAGATCCCCTAGTCCCCAGTATCATTTGGTAGGTGGGATTCTCTAGTTTTTAATTCCATTAAAATCTAAGAAATCTATTTCGGGGAACTGGAGATATCTGCAGTCAAGCAAGCTGTCCTCCCACCAGAAAATTATGAATAATAAGCCCACTCCACTATACACCCCTCCTCTGCATATTAAACATCCTCTACCACCCTGGAAGTTATGTATCAGGGCCCCTTCATTCAGCCCAATGCCCCTTTCTCCCACTCCATCTCCCAACATCTGTGCAGTAAGGGGGTAATTAGTGGAAATTACATGCAGAGCGGTTGATATTATACCCCCTACCACCCGCAGGACATCAAAGCTTCCCCCACCCCTACCGCTGAGGATCGGTAGGGGCCCCAATACATTGCTATGTCCAGGGGTCTACACTGCTGTTGAAGCCCCTGTATGTATGTATGTATGTATGTATGTATATATATATATATATATATTTTTTTATTTTTTTTTTTATTATTATTATTATTATTATTTATATACATTTGGTCTATCTATAATACTTTAACTGACCCGGCATATACTGGGTCACCTAAGTGTCCATCTCCGTGCTTTGCTCCACTCCTCTGGAAACCTCCTTCTGAAAATCCTGCGTTTGCTACTGTTGTTGTCCTACAAGTTGGACCTGATTGACTTGAGATTTACGGGATTGTGCATTGGGTCAAACAGGCACATCAGATTTTGTCAGATAAATTGGCCCAATCCATCTGAATTGGGTTAAATCTGACAAAATCTCACAAGTGTAATTAAAGTGCATACACACTGTACAATTTTTGTGACATAATTTGGATAACGGATATTCGGATACGGGATACTCGACCTGTAGTAGAAGGTCAACAAAACTACCCCATGTATCAAAAAGGTTTTTTGTTTAAGTTTCTTTTTTAAGGCCCCCTTACACTTGTCCAACTTGTTCAGTAGCGCATGCAGGGGGGGGTTATGAGTACCCAGAAACCCCCCCAGTAGTCTAAGGGCCCTCACCTAAAAGCTGAGGGTCCCCTCTTTCCATGGGTACAAGAATTGTAAAAATCGTCCCTTGGGACCCAGAGATATCTGACTTCAAACAGTGGTCCCCATCCAAGCCTATTAATTGTTATTCCCAGTCAGATATTTCAGGTTCTGTCTGACTTAAAGTTTTTCTGAGGGTATATTCCAAAAGCTGGGACTCTCCCCCTTTGACGGACACTAGAAGCTTGTCTCTACTGTTCCCAGAACCAGAGATATCAGCCTTCCAACAGCTGGTTACTGCTCCAGCTCCACACACCTGGTATGTAGTTTTATATACTCGTTGGCAGATTGCTCTGCCTCCTGAACTCAGATCCCCTAGTCCCCAGTATCATTTGGTAGGTGGGATTCTCTAGTTTTTAATTCCATTAAAATCTAAGAAATCTATTTCCGGGAACTGGAGATATCTGCAGTCAAGCAAGCTGTCCTCCCACCAGAAAATTATGAATAATAAGCCCACTCCACTATACACCCCTCCTCTGCATATTAAACATCCTCTACCACCCTGGAAGTTATGTATCAGGGCCCCTTCATTCAGCCCAATGCCCCTTTCTCCCACTCCATCTCCCAACATCTGTGCAGTAAGGGGGTAATTAGTGGAAATTACATGCAGAGCGGTTGATATTATACCCCCTACCACCCGCAGGACATCAAAGCTTCCCCCACCCCTACCGCTGAGGATCGGTAGGGGCCCCAATACATTGCTATGTCCAGGGGTCTACACTGCTGTTGAAGCCCCTGTATGTATGTATGTATGTATGTATGTATATATATATATATATATATATATATATTTTTTTTTTATTATTATTATTATTATTATTATTATTTATATACATTTGGTCTATCTATAATACTTTAACTGACCCGGCATATACTGGGTCACCTAAGTGTCCATCTCCGTGCTTTGCTCCACTCCTCTGGAAACCTCCTTCTGAAAATCCTGCGTTTGCTACTGTTGTTGTCCTACAAGTTGGACCTGATTGACTTGAGATTTACGGGATTGTGCATTGGGTCAAACAGGCACATCAGATTTTGTCAGATAAATTGGCCCAATCCATCTGAATTGGGTTAAATCTGACAAAATCTCACAAGTGTAATTAAAGTGCATACACACTGTACAATTTTTGTGACATAATTTGGATAACGGATATTCGGATACGGGATACTCGACCTGTAGTAGAAGGTCAACAAAACTACCCCATGTATCAAAAAGGTTTTTTGTTTAAGTTTCTTTTTTAAGGCCCCCTTACACTTGTCCAACTTGTTCAGTAGCGCATGCAGGGGGGGGTTCTGAGTACCCAGAAACCCCCCCAGTAGTCTAAGGGCCCTCACCTAAAAGCTGAGGGTCCCCTCTTTCCATGGGTACAAGAATTGTAAAAATCGTCCCTTGGGACCCAGAGATATCTGACTTCAAACAGTGGTCCCCATCCAAGCCTATTAATTGTTATTCCCAGTCAGATATTTCAGGTTCTGTCTGACTTAGAGTTTTTCTGAGGGTATATTCCAAAAGCTGGGACTCTCCCCCTTTGACGGACACTAGAAGCTTGTCTCTACTGTTCCCAGAACCAGAGATATCAGCCTTCCAACAGCTGGTTACTGCTCCAGCTCCACACACCTGGTATGTAGTTTTATATACTCGTTGGCAGATTGCTCTGCCTCCTGAACTCAGATCCCCTAGTCCCCAGTATCATTTGGTAGGTGGGATTCTCTAGTTTTTAATTCCATTAAAATCTAAGAAATCTATTTCCGGTAACTGGAGATATCTGCAGTCAAGCAAGCTGTCCTCCCACCAGAAAATTATGAATAATAAGCCCACTCCACTATACACCCCTCCTCTGCATATTAAACATCCTCTACCACCCTGGAAGTTATGTATCAGGGCCCCTTCATTCAGCCCAATGCCCCTTTCTCCCACTCCATCTCCCAACATCTGTGCAGTAAGGGGGTAATTAGTGGAAATTACATGCAGAGCGGTTGATATTATACCCCCTACCACCCGCAGGACATCAAAGCTTCCCCCACCCCTACCGCTGAGGATCGGTAGGGGCCCCAATACATTGCTATGTCCAGGGGTCTACACTGCTGTTGAAGCCCCTGTATGTATGTATGTATGTATGTATGTATGTATGTATATATATATATATATATATATATATATATATTTTTTTTTTTTTTATTATTATTATTATTATTATTATTTATATACATTTGGTCTATCTATAATACTTTAACTGACCCGGCATATACTGGGTCACCTAAGTGTCCATCTCCGTGCTTTGCTCCACTCCTCTGGAAACCTCCTTCTGAAAATCCTGCGTTTGCTACTGTTGTTGTCCTACAAGTTGGACCTGATTGACTTGAGATTTACGGGATTGTGCATTGGGTCAAACAGGCACATCAGATTTTGTCAGATAAATTGGCCCAATCCATCTGAATTGGGTTAAATCTGACAAAATCTCACAAGTGTAATTAAAGTGCATACACACTGTACAATTTTTGTGACATAATTTGGATAACGGATATTCGGATACGGGATACTCGACCTGTAGTAGAAGGTCAACAAAACTACCCCATGTATCAAAAAGGTTTTTTGTTTAAGTTTCTTTTTTAAGGCCCCCTTACACTTGTCCAACTTGTTCAGTAGCGCATGCAGGGGGGGGTTCTGAGTACCCAGAAACCCCCCCAGTAGTCTAAGGGCCCTCACCTAAAAGCTGAGGGTCCCCTCTTTCCATGGGTACAAGAATTGTAAAAATCGTCCCTTGGGACCCAGAGATATCTGACTTCAAACAGTGGTCCCCATCCAAGCCTATTAATTGTTATTCCCAGTCAGATATTTCAGGTTCTGTCTGACTTAGAGTTTTTCTGAGGGTATATTCCAAAAGCTGGGACTCTCCCCCTTTGACGGACACTAGAAGCTTGTCTCTACTGTTCCCAGAACCAGAGATATCAGCCTTCCAACAGCTGGTTACTGCTCCAGCTCCACACACCTGGTATGTAGTTTTATATACTCGTTGGCAGATTGCTCTGCCTCCTGAACTCAGATCCCCTAGTCCCCAGTATCATTTGGTAGGTGGGATTCTCTAGTTTTTAATTCCATTAAAATCTAAGAAATCTATTTCCGGTAACTTGAGATATCTGCAGTCAAGCAAGCTGTCCTCCCACCAGAAAATTATGAATAATAAGCCCACTCCACTATACACCCCTCCTCTGCATATTAAACATCCTCTACCACCCTGGAAGTTATGTATCAGGGCCCCTTCATTCAGCCCAATGCCCCTTTCTCCCACTCCATCTCCCAACATCTGTGCAGTAAGGGGGTAATTAGTGGAAATTACATGCAGAGCGGTTGATATTATACCCCCTACCACCCGCAGGACATCAAAGCTTCCCCCACCCCTACCGCTGAGGATCGGTAGGGGCCCCAATACATTGCTATGTCCAGGGGTCTACACTGCTGTTGAAGCCCCTGTATGTATGTATGTATGTATGTATGTATATATATATATATATATTTTTTTTTTATTATTTTTTTTTTTTTATTATTATTATTATTATTATTTATATACATTTGGTCTATCTATAATACTTTAACTGACCCGGCATATACTGGGTCACCTAAGTGTCCATCTCCGTGCTTTGCTCCACTCCTCTGGAAACCTCCTTCTGAAAATCCTGCGTTTGCTACTGTTGTTGTCCTACAAGTTGGACCTGATTGACTTGAGATTTACGGGATTGTGCATTGGGTCAAACAGGCACATCAGATTTTGTCAGATAAATTGGCCCAATCCATCTGAATTGGGTTAAATCTGACAAAATCTCACAAGTGTAATTAAAGTGCATACACACTGTACAATTTTTGTGACATAATTTTTTTGACCAATTTCGTTCATTTCGGCCGTTCTGAACGAAATTGGTCAAAATATCTTTCAGTGTGAATGCGACAAACAACGAATGATGATGCTAATACCCGCCAGTTGTTTATCGTGTTTGTTCGTCAGCTGTGCATGCAGCTCAATTTGGATATCTTTCAAAAGAAGCCTATAAACTGTAGCTAGATCTTTCGTCTTTCATCAAAATCTTTTGTCAACATCCAGTGTTGGAGGACACTGGGTTCAAGGGAAATGTCTTTCAACGAAATTGGTCCAAAAAATTGTACAGTGTGTATTCACCTTAAGGAGCCCTTTAAGGGAGGCTTAAAGCCAGTCCATATGAAAAATTAACAATAGTTTATCCCCTCTGTTATTTTAAGTTTCAAATGTTAATAACATAGTGTCATTTGTGAGTATTCTTCTGCTACTATGTCATTTCACTTATGCTGCTTTCCCACTGCAGAGCCGGTTAAAATACCGGTATTTGTAAACGTTTTTTAAAACGGTATTAGCATTCACATTGCACTAGATGTCTTTCCTGCCCTGCACCCCCCCTCCCTCCCCTGGTACCTGCCCTGCACCCCCCTCCCTCCCCATGTACCTGGCCTACAAACTACAAACCCCGTACCTATCTTGCACACACACACACCCCCCCCCCCTCCCCTGGTACTTGCCAGTGCGTCGGATCATGCTCCGTTCATTGAATTCCAGTGGGTGACAGCTCTGGCTGTATCACCCCCCATGCTTGCACCATCGTGTATGCTGGCAGCAGGATCTGATAGTTGGGCAGGGGGGGGGCTCCACACAGCAGGGGGTGCCGGGTATTGCGGCGGCTACGGCCAGCCCTCATCCCCGCTACTGCTATAGCCAAGTGCGTGCTTCCCGGTAGCATGTGTGTATGGGATGGATGTTCCGCTTTCCTGGGACGCACCTGTGCCAAGTCCCCCCTATAGATCGCATACTAGGCTGCAGGTCAGGATTGCTATGCCGGGTGCCCGCATGTGCAGCCAGCACAGAGCATCCCTGCGCTCCCGGGTACCTGTGCTCCGAGGCTGCTGTATGCTCAGCGCTTGTAGTAAGGGGACTGCTGCTGGGAGAGTGATAAGCAGTGGGGTTGCTGTTCCTGTGCTGTCAATCCCCATTATGTCCCTGCATTGCCCGGCCGGGAGGTCATACATGGCAGGGGGTCACTGGGTCACGGGGGGGTGGGTTGCCCAAGACAGCCCTGACTGCAAGCAGAGATCAGTCAGGAGCTGTCACCCACAGGGATTCAATGAACGGACCCCGCTGCATGATCCAGCGAGCTGGCAAGTACCAGGGGAAGGGGGGGTGGGGTGCAGGATGGACAGGTACGGGGGTTGTAATCCAGGTACCAGGGGAGGGGGTTGACTGGTGTTGGGGTCCTATATCTCGTTTCAAACCCGTTCCCACTGCCAAAAAAACGGGTCTGAAACGTGCAGGACTCTGCTTTTTAAACGTGTTGAAATACCGGTTATCTTTAAATGGTAAATCATCTCTGGCACTTTCCCACTGCAGCCTTAAACGGTAAATAGTGGGGAAAAAACGGCAATTTACCATTTAAGACCTGCAGTGGGAAAGGGGCATTATGCATTTTTTGTAATGTTGTAGTGACAATAAATTATTCAAATAATTTGACTTGATGCGCAGTGTATCGATCATCGTCCGCATTCATACTGCAGTGATCAGATCGGTATCGGTGCCCATGTACAGTACGTTGCAATAGCACAAATGCTTATGTTCGCTTGTGTGTATGGGATGAGAAGGTTGTTGTGGTACAAATTGTTTTCCGACAGACACATGGTGGTCACGGCAGGAACCTGTTGATAATCTTGCTGTTCCCAGAAGATTACTAGAGTAGCTACAAAGCCGGTAGGGCCAGGAACCACATCTGGCCGGTGAGTCTGGATGATAGTCTTTATCTGTAATCATGCACAATAGCTGCTTAGAAGAAACTAACTTTGGTATATCTGCCTGTACCGTGTCAGCTCTCAGAGATTACAACAAATGATAGTCTCCAGTAGGTTATTTTGCCATTATAAACAGGATTTACTGGCGCTTCCTCCTCGCTCTGTAAGGTGGTTTGTTCCAATCATGTATTTTGCAGTAAATATTGCTCTGTACCTTCCGTCTTCTCAAGCTTGAAAGGAAGCGCAATTAGAATTTATCAAAACAACTCTGCTATGACCAGGAAAAGGCGAAGTGGAATTCCCTGCAGGAACGTTTCCTGTCTACAGTGTTTCAATTACACCAATACGGTCAGTCCCCAAAGCACATTATTAGAACTTTTAATCAAGATTTATTTTCCTGGATGATCCACATTCACTACTGCACTGTATAAGATAGGACTATAATTCAGGAAATTCACAAGTCTGTAGACACTGATGATGTTGCTCTTTGACATCATCGGTTATCAAGGATGACAGTCTCTCCATATCACTGCGGTGGTAACGATGGGACCTATTAAAGTTGACGTTGAGCAGAACACGAGTTTGCTGTAATTGTACCTGCATTGCATTCAGAGAGCTAAGGGCCTAATTCAGATTAGTACGTAAATCCGATATTCTGCTCATGTGTAGAACGAGTCCTGCGATTATGCTCGGGGGCGTGGCGGACAGTGTTTCTGAAAACAGGGTTTGTTGAGCCCATTCCAGAGTGTGCGTCTGCCGACTCCTGGTCTCGTTTGCGGAGCTGCAGCGACCAGTCTGTGGGACTTGAAGGTTGCTCAGCCGGCTGATGGTCACACAGAGTGATCTGATACATCATTCTCCAGCACAGCGTCAGATCACACAAGCATGCAGGAGGCGTCTTATACCAGAGGCCTCCTACTGCATTTTCTGTGTATCATACCTCCCAACTTTTTCAATTGAAGAATAGCAGCTTCGCGCCCGGTAAGGGGGCGTGGTGTATGCAAATGAGGGTGCGGCTTATGCAAACTGCCCCCCCCTGCAGCAGGACACTGCCGGCCACGGGTGGGACACGGGAACGTCGCCAAAAACCGGGACGTTCCCACATTTATCGGGACAGTTGGGAGGTATGGTGTATGTTATTGCACAGCCGCTTTCCTGAAGCTCTGCAATAAACTACAAATCCGGATATTCACCTGTTTGCTGAGAGGTGCATACTGTATATCTGTGGTACGCTGGCTGCCAGTTGCAATGCTTAGGGGGAACATTTATCTAACCTAAAAAAGTGGAGGTGGTCAGCCCATTATAACCAAGTAGATTCTAGATATCTATCTTTTATATCTTCTAAAATGAAAGCTTTAAAACCCCCTTGAAATGGCCGGGAGAGTCCCAGAAAAGGGTCCCCCTCCCGGCCCCCCAGAAAGGGAGGAAAGTCTCCAGGAGTGCTGGCAGTCTCTTGTGACCCCCCTCGGTGGTAGGACCAAATTATGCCAATTGGGTTCATTGTAGCCCCACCCATCACTGTTCATTGTCTAAAATACCGGCCACTATGCCTGCCATGCCCTCAAACAGGATGCTGATGTTCCTCCAAAGCTCCGCCCCATCCCACCCCTTTCCCATCCCATCAGAAGCCCCGCCCCCTGCCTCACAGAACTGGCTGCCCTCTCCTGAAGAGGGCAGACAGAAAATAGGCAACCCTGGATTGGTTGCTATGGGGAAACATCCCACTTGTTCTCTTTAGAAGGTTTGAGAAATGGTTTGAGCACACTTGCAACAGCCCAATACTTCCTAAAAAATTCTAAGGGGATTATTTAGTAAGATTTATTTAGCACCTTCCAGAAGATATTAGATCATATCTGATTGGTTACCCATAGCAACATCCTATCTTCTATAGAACGCCCATCTTAGTAAATAAACCCCTAAGCCTGGAAACAGACGGGTTTACGCACACATCTTACCTTGTTTAGCCTGCAGCTCCGACCATACACCCTCACTGATATCTGCCTATGGGGGAGATGTATTAAGCCTTGAAAAGTGATCAAATCTAGTGAGATAAAGTACCAGCCAATCAGCTCTTAACTGTCAACTTACAGGCTGTGTTTGAAAAATGGCAGTTAGGGTTTTTTGGTTGGTACTTTAACACTCTCCGCTTTATCTCTGGGTGGGGCAGATGTAACATCTGCAGAGAGAGTTCGATTTGGGTGCGGTGTGTTCAAAATTAAATCTAAATTGTAGTGTAAGCATGAAGCCGTCAGTATTTACCCTGCACAGAAATAAAATAACACCCCCAAATCTATAGTAACTCTCTCTGCACAAGTTACATCTGCCCCACCTGCAGTGCAGCATGATTTTGTCATGAATCAGGCCCTAAGTCCGCTTTCACAAAGTGGCCCCCCTCACCAACTATAGGATTCTGTGAGCTGTGCTGTATATAAATGGTCATCACTGTCTACTAATGACAGGAGCTGTCACTTGTGTAACCGGCGCTGGGCGACTCCTGTATAGTTATGTATAATACATAATACGTGTTTTCCACTCTGTATCTCCCTGACTTGCTTCCTCTCTGGCTGGATAAGTAAAGGAGGTAGAGACTCTGGCACAGGATAACTAGCCTCGGGATTCTCTTTGTTGCGGGATAGCAGTGACACAGTTACCAGTGCTGGCAAGGCTTCAGTGGAATCATACACTTGTCTTATCTAATAAGGACAGCAATGAGGATAAAACTGAAGCAGCCGTATCCGAAAGATCAGCTCAAGTAGAAAAACAGTAGAATTTTCTGTTTCTAATTATACATATACAGTATACATAGAACGGGCAGGTAGACATTGATGTTAGTGCTTTCGTTTGTACAGCATTGCGTCAGCATCTGCTGTGTACGGGGGTTGAGGTACATGACTGTGATTTGGAGTGAGCTGAAGGTCATACACCGATCAGTGGAGGTGACAGGTCTGCCTTAGACTTGTCATACCTCCCAACTTTGCTATTCCCCCAGTGGGTGGGGCTAATGGGAGAGCGGGCGAGGCCTTGTGTACAGGGGGAAAGGCCTAGTGCAGTGTCACCCATTTTATAATTTCCTGGGCGTGCTATCCTAGCAACTGGGCAGCGCCCAGCCCCCCTCCCTGTTCCCTGCTATGCTTCCCCCAACTGCCACCCCCCCGCCCGGGAAGGACAGTGGGACAGTCTTCAATTACAGTGGGACAGTTCCTCCTGGAATGTCCCGCAGATGCCCACATTTTGGGGAGCCCTCCCAGATTACCACACACACACACACATGTATACATACATACTGCACGTTGATACAATTTGCAACAACTAAACACCTTGAGGGGAGTAATTTTGAATTGCGTAGATGCCACATGGTGCCTCACTAATGTTAAATGCAGTATGGGGCATATCATTGCCCATTCTCTACCCCACCTAAATGCCCTCTCACACCCGGAGTAAACTTACTTGACCCCTGTCAGGATTCCCTCAATTGGGACTGCTGCTTAGTCCTACTTCAAGGTTGCTATGTGTGGGTTCTTAGGGAACAGAAAACAGTCCAACTACGTGTCCATCATCAGTGACCTAATGCAGAGCCGGCCTTGGGCATAGGCAAACTAGGCAATTGCCTAGGGGCATCCAAACCAGAGACATCCGACAATAAGCGCCGCTGCTGAAAGTTCTAAGCCGTCAGCGGTAGTGCTGGTCTGGGCGCAGCACGGCTGGTTATACAGTGTATTGCGGTGTGCCAGGTGCCTCAGAATGGGGCTGCTGGCTGCCCCTAACAAATATGGCTGCTGCTCTCAATGGTCGCCGGAACCCGCCGCTGCTGCAACAGCTAGCTGTGCACTTCCTGGTGCCGCTAGCCGGGAGCTGCCCACACGCTTCCCGCACAGGGCGCTAGGGGATCTGAGACACCACATTAGCTGATGTCAGCTGCTTGCCCAAATCCCCCCCCGGCACTCGTGTCACCGGGCCATTACCATGGGAACGCTCTTCCAAACGTCTGCACATGCGCAAAACTCCGCATGCACAGATGCAAAAGACCGGTCCACTAATCAAAGTAAAATAACCCCCTTTATGTTAATTAAGGTGTTAATTAAGGTGAGAAACTATTGGTAAAGAAAAATACTTTTTCTTGGTATTACAATTTACCTCTACAAAGTATCTTAGTAATATAGATCTCCGCAGTTATCTATAATATACCTCCGTTAGCTGCGCTGCGCACAGGCGTCCTGGAAGTCAGACGAGAATAGCGCAGACATATTAGTTCACATCTCTTGGAAACTCAATTACAATGTGACATATATTTCATAATCGTCATTAATGCGCCTGAAATCACAAAAGCCCCTAACTTATGTCATATCTAATCCACATCTGATTAGTAACAGACTAAATTATTATCTTTGGGCAGCATTTTCTTCACCAACGCGGCATCGTTTATCACCTTAATTAATTTTAAAAGTGACTTCAGCAGGTAGATGTCTCCCGTGAGCCCGTAAGAAGGACTTTCACTTACAACAAATTTAAATGTGTTCATTTTATAAATAAACAACATGCAACAATTGCCATGTAATAGTCCTAATGGGCATTTTTCCTGGGTCAGAGATTCTTGATGCCATTAATCTTTGACTCCTGCATGGGCATTTATCACTGTATTAAAGTACTGTGGGGCAGATTTATTAAGCTCGGTGAAGTGATAATGTGGCTGGTACTTTATCACTGGCCAATCAGCTCTAAACTGCAAAGTTACAGGCTTGGTTTGAAAAATGACAGTTAGGAACTGATTGGCCGGTGATAAAGACCAGACACTTTATCACTTCACCAAGCTTAATAAATCTACCCCTGTATGCCAGGAGAGAAAACAGGGCCTGTATCAGTACCATACACTGCTTAGAGAGCGGATTAACGCCGCCCATTAAAACTCCCCCCCCCACCGCCGCCGCCAAATTTCCTCTGCACCATGCAAAGGGAAATACTGTAAGTGTGCTTATTTTCAGAGAAGACGGTGACATGTTTTTGCAGATGCCTACAAGTTAGTTGTTGTGTAGTGGATGTGAGCAAGGAGGTTATTACACATGTTGGCTTCAACCAGAGGAGGTTATACTGAAGATGACAGGATACATGTTAATATGATAAGGTATCAATTTCTCCTGAGGTAAGAACTGTGCTGCTGTACAGCACTAAAAATACACGATAACCCAGTGGCAGGCCTAGGCATAATCAGACCCTTTTATAGAGCCATGTAAACAACAAACACCTGCAGTTTAATCAGCTTCACTTAAAATCTGGTAATTCAGACATGAGGGGTGACATTCAATAGAATGCAAAAATGTGATTTTTGCAATTTTTTCGCCAAAAACGTCCGAAATCGCACTTTTTCCCGAATTGGCATATTTAATGAGATGCAAAAAACGGCAAAAAACACGCACATTCTGAAAGTGCGATTTTTAGTTGCGCCGGAACTCGCATCCAGATGTTTTCCCATTGAAAATATATAATTCGCATATTTAATGAGATGCAAAATCGGGAAAATGTGTCTAAAATTCACCACATATGTAGACCAGGTTCTGACATGCAAATTGACCCTGCACAGATCATTGTAATCTGTGCATGGTCCTGTGTAAAAAAATGTGTAAATGTGTTTTTGTTTTTTTAAATGGTGTGGGGTCCCCCCTCCTGAGCATAACCATCCCCGGGCTCATTGAGCCGGACCTGGTTCCAAAAATACGGGGGACAAAAAGCGTAGGGGTCCCCCGTATTTGTGAAACCAGCCCCGGACTCTTGGACCGGTCCTGGTTCCAAAAATACGGGGGACAAGAAAAACTGGGGGTCCCCCGTATTTTGAAACCAGCATCGGGCTCCAACAGGCCGCAGTGTCATGCCACAGCCGGAGGACACTTTTTATATAAGGTCCCCCGGCCGAAACATGAGCACCGTGGGTGGTCAGCCTTGGACGGGGTAACCGGAGGGGTGGGGACCCCCCAAAAAAGGGGTGTCCCCCCCAGGCTTTACCCATCCAAGGCTGACCAACTGCCCTACAGGCGAAACTACAGATTATTAATACTGTATTACTTAAACCGTGTATAAGGAGACCAATGTGTACATAAATATTCAAAGCCCATGTTAGGTTTTTCTGCAGCTCCCTCAGATTCTTGGATTTACTCCGATGATCCGCAGAGTGCCCACATCCAAAAAATAAATCCATTCAGCTCAGACATGATGGCAGTGGCAAAACTAGATCTATTGTAGAACCCAAGGCAGAAGTTTGTAAGGGCCCCTACCTACCATCCAATGGTGAAAAATGGTGAAAATATTAATGTTACAGGGAGGTGGCCCCTCTTAATTGTAAGTCCCATAGCATCTGCACTCCCTGCACCAATAGTAGTCACACCCTTGCCTGATGGCACTACTGACACATCTAATGGATTGCTGTGATCACTGGACCTATATACAGTATATCTGATGCATTACATATACTGGTCACACACACTGGCCAATATCAAGCATTTGGAAACCCCCACTAGAAACCCTACATTTGACCCTGCTTATTCCAGCAAACCCCCCCAGCCCCCCAGTGTCACTGGTGCCAAAAAAAAAACCATGTCCATGAGTAAACCTTTTCCTCCATGTGGACATTTCAATTGTGTCAGCCTTGAGTCACTGTCGCTACGTACATGTCAACATTTTGTCAATGAAGACCTAGCATCAACCTACTTTATGTTGACCTTCGGTGTCACGCTATTCACCGTCTACCTCAGGCATTCCCAACCACGTCCTCAAGGCACACCAACAGTGCAGGTTTTAGTGATATCCAGGCTTGAGCACAGGTGACTTAATTAGTACCTGAGTGATTCTGACTAATCCATCTGTGCTGAAGCCTGGATATCACTACAACCTGCACTGTTGATGTGCCTTGAGGACCGTGGTTGGGAATGCCTGGTCTACCTAGATAATGTCTGTAGGCTAATCCACACCCGTTCCCTCCAGTAGCACACATACAGTATATATACAAGCTGGGACACCAACCCTAGAACATTTTCTTGGACACATTTTAAATGTCTATAGAGTTTCTGTAACGGAATACTTATCACCTCGTATGTCTCTGTGATCTTTTTGGTTTGAATACATCAAAGTTTGTTGCACTCTTTTTTCGTTAATGCCGCAGCATTACTTTCATTGTCTGAGCTTTTCTGAACAAGTTTAATGCCGTGTGCGGAGGTTTAATTCTTGCCTTTTATTCCTTGAATATTTTATCAGATGCTTACAATTTGACAAAATCCTTACTTACGGCTTCTTCCGCTCTTTTCATGGTCCAGGATGATAACAAACATCAACTGTGAGCCCAATTTACATCCCCAGAGGAAGAGGATGCCGTGTTCTGGGAATTAAGACCAGATAACAGCCTCGCTGTTTAAAAATAGTTTCTACATATGATGCTAATTTTTTATTTTTTTTTCATTCCGTCAGAGTAGCGCTTGCTTATCTTTAGTATAATATAGGATGAGGACACATGGTTTGTTTTGTTTTAGTCCAGTGTTGTCAACTATTGTACAGTATATATTTATTTTGGTACTTATGTAGTATCTGGGCTGCCGATTTTTTGATTGTATGCCTTAAGTTAAGGCATACAATCAGATGCGATGCGATGCGATATCGCATCGCATCGCATCGCATGCGACCATCGGATGCGATGACCCGATTTTTCCATAGGAATCAATGTTAAAATGGACTGAGTCCATTTTAACATGGAATTCAATGGGAAAAAGGGGTCCTTTTCATACCCCTACTATCCAAGTGGGCATGGAGTTGGATATAAACCTGTGGCGAGCGTAGCGAGCCACCGAGCCCGAAGCGTGGCGAGCGAAGCGAGCCCCGCGAGGGGCCGGTATTCTGTGTCCCCTCGCGGGGCTCGCTACGCTCGCCACGCTTCGGGCTCGGTGGCTCGCTACGCTCGCCACAGGTTTATATCCAACTCCATGCCCACTTGGATAGTAGGGGTATGAAAAGGACCCCTTTTTCCCATTGAATTCCATGTTAAAATGGACTCAGTCCATTTTAACATTGATTCCTATGGAAAAATCGGGTCATCGCATCGCATCGCATCGCATCGCATCGATGGTCGCATGCGATGCGATGCGATGTGCCCGATTCGACCCGATTTAGAAATCGGCAGCCCAGATACTACATAAGTACCTTTATTTTATACTGATTATTGGCGAGTATAGCTGACAGATCATGTTATAGATAAAATCAGACCAACATGCATAACACCCAAATTTAACTACAGTTTTGGGTTTGGGAAGAGGACATTTTGTGAAGGTTCAGGTACTGAATGAGGCTCCTTTCTGAGTGTTGGACAAATGGGGCTTTTCAACAGTTATTTATAATATTTAATACTGTGTTTGTGATATTGCTGTGGGTTTGGTGTTAATCATAAAACTGGTGGCAGTAAGTCCTGTTATATGCCATGCAGTGGTGGGTTGAGGTTGGATTACTGTACAATGGTGTAATGTAACACAAGAGGCCATAAACCAGAGGCCATAAACCAATGTACACCAATGTACACCTTTTCTCTTAACTCAAAATATCTCCCAACTCGTCCTCCTAGTTCTTGACAAGATCTACTTCTACTATCCAAACTCATTATTTGCTCCCATTCAAGATTTCAGGACTTTCTTTGGGATGCGCCCACTCTGTGGAATTCCCTACCACACATAAGACTCTCCTCTATTCTCCAAACCTTCAAGTTTTCCCTGAAAACTCACTTCTTCAGACAGCTTATCAAATTACAGAAGCGCCCACATTACCTTTGAAAACCTTACCCATATAATTACATACATCCTTACTTTACAGCACAAATATACTCAATTGTGCTCTTATTTTTCTCCTGACCCCTGGCTTACTTTGGTGGGTCAACATATCATACTCGATAGTAAGCTTGCGAGCAGGGCCCTCCTACCATTTGTCTGTAACAGCCCAGTTTGTTTTATTCATGTTTCTAATTGTAAAGTGCAAAAGAACCTGCCACGCAGCAGCATAAGAAACTGTTAATAAATATATAAAATATTAAACCAGGGATGGAACAGTGTTTTATACCACCCCATCGGGCAGCACGGACAGTTTAATGGTTAGCATTACTGCGTCACAGCACTGAGGTCATGGGTCCGATTCCCACCATGACCCCAACTGTGTGGAGTTTATATATTCTCCCTGTCCTTGCGTGGGCTTCCTCGGGGTACTCCGGTTTCCTCCCACAAATCCAAAAATATACCAGTAGGCTAATTGGCTCCCAACAAAATGAATGAATGCACATGTGGTGGGGAATATAGATTGTAAGCTCCACTGGAGCAGGGCCTGGTGTGTGTGATGACTATTCTCTGTACAGCGCTGCAGAATATGTGTGCGCTATATAAATTACTGGTTATAAATAAATATTGACCTCCACCTCCTACACCTGGGACATCATGATGTCACAAATAGTAGGATCACTCCTGGAAGTACTGCATAAGGACCCCATTTAAAATTGTGGTACAGTATGGAGGTGATTGACCACATGGCAGCATACCTCCCAAGTGTCCAGATTATTGTGGGAACGTCCCGGGTGTTTTTTGGGACGTTCCAGTGTCCCTTCCGCGCCCGCAGTGTCCCGCGGCGGGGGAGGGGCAGTTCGGAGTCCCCCCTGGGCAAGCCCCCACAGCATCAAAAACAGGGTGTGGCCTTGCGGGAAGGCTTGAGTGTAGGCCACATCCCCTTTTATTAGGCCACGCCCCAAAATTTCTGGCGCACCTTCGCGCACAAATGGGTGTCCCTCCTTGTAAGGGATAAAGTTGAGAGGTATGTGGCAGGAATTATTTAATCTCATTGGCTATTTGGGAGAAGTCTGACACCGCCTTAAATAGCGCCTCATTATTTTGTGCTGTATCTATTTGAGTAATATACCCTTCTTTCCACGTCCTTTGAATATAACTACTGGCTTCTCATTAGCGACATCCAGGCTTATCTACAAAGCAGTGTGTTTAAAGGACCTTATTCTGGTCCACACGCAATGCTGCGTATTTCGCAGCATTGCGTGTGGACCAAACACCGCCCACAATGCTAGCCGCCCCCTCTCGGATGGGCAAATCCGCCACACAGCTGTGAATAGATGATTTTGCATAATCATCCATTCGCAGCCGGGGAAAAACATTTGATGGTCAGCGGCCATCATGGATCAGAGACACCTCTATGCCCTGTGTGGGAAGCAGGCGGGAAGCTGACATCCACTGACAACAGTCCCCCCCCCACCTTCACCCGCGTCACTGGCCGATTACAATGGGAATGCCCAGCGTTTTCATGGGAACGCCATGAAACGCTGGGAGTTCCCATGGGCTGTGCCCCCTGCTGCCGCCCAACTCCCACCAGCCGCACTGCTAGGTTGGCCATGCCCGCTCGTACCCTGCATCTGCACATGCGCAGAAATGCAAAACATCGTTCCCCCGTGCGAACTTCAGACCCAAACGAATGGGTCTGGATCGGCCCCAAAGTACCGACCAATCAGGTTGTAACTGGAAGTTATGCTGTGTACACACGGGGGAGATATATTGCTCAGTTTCTACTTTACATCAGCGACCAGAGATGGTCGCTGATGAAAAAGAAACTGCCGGGGGGAGCCCGGCAGTGGTAATCAGCTGGTCGCAGGAGCATGTTCCTGCGACCAGCGATCACCACAGGGGCAAAAACGGGAGCGCGCACCCGGCGATATATCGCCGGTGCACACTCCCATTGCGGGCAATATGGTCGCTCAGCGACCATATTTCCCGCGATTTTGGACAAAATCGCCCCCGTGTGTACGCACCTTAAGATACTAATTGGTTAGTATTTTATCTTTTTACACTGTTATATCACTCTACAAGGTTTGATACTAATTTCATTAAGCATATCGCCCATGTATTTGGTGCGATTTGTGAAAAGCCATCCTATCTTGTTAAATTGGACATAGCAGTGGATTTTTCATCAGTCACAGCCAAATGGACTGTCCCTTTGGGGACACTCTGTTCTGCTTAGATTACCTCTCGCTGGTTTGACAACAATCATCAATAATAAATCAAATAAAAAGCCAGAATGTTTAACCCCTTCCTGACACAGCCAGTTTTTGCCTTCCTGACAGAGCCCTTTTTTTCAAATCTGACATGTATCACTTAAGTGGGGATAACTTTTTTTTGCTTTTACTTATCCCAGTGATTTTGAGAATGTTTTCTCGTGACACATTGTACTTCAAATTAGTGGTAAATTTGGGTCGATACAGTCTGTGTTTTTTTGTGAAAAATACCAAAATGTCGTAAAAAAATGGAAAATTTAGCAATTTGCAAAATGTTAAATTTTCTGCTTGTGAGACAAATAATCATACCACTCAAAATAGTTATTAACTAACATAGACCATATGTCTACTTTATGTTTCCATCATTATTTCAACTTCCTTTTAATTTTTTTGGACACTAGGAGGCTTACAATATGAATAGCAAATTCTCAAATTTTCAAGAAAATTTCAAACACTGATTTTTTTAGGGACCAGTTCAGTTCTGATGTGACTTTGAGGGACTTGTATGTGAGACACCCCCATAAATGATGCCATTTCAAAAACTGCACCCCTCACAGTATTCAAAACAGCATTTTGGAAGTTTGTTAACCCTTTAGGTGTTTCACAGGAATTAAAACAAAGTGTAGGTGAAATTTCAAAATTTCATTTTTTTTGCAGATTTGCAATTTTAATACATTTTTCTAAGGAACACAGTAGATTTTACTAGAGAAATGTGACTAAAAATTGATTCCCCCAATTCTTTTGTTTTCATAAATATCCTATATGTGGCCCTAGTGTGCACGTTGACCAAACCACAGGCTTCATAATAGAAGGAGCACCTACTTGATTTTGGAGCCTCCTTTTTATGAGATTATTTTTTAGGCACCATGTAGGATTCTAGGCACCATAAGATGCTAAAAGTTAGGAACCCCCCCACAAGTGACCCCATTTTGCAAACTACACCCCTCAGGGAATTCATCTAGGGGTATGGTGTACATTTTAAACCCCCAGGGGTTTCACCAATTGTGGTACAACTGGGCAATGAAAATGAAAAATTAAATTTTTTACACAAAAATGCAGTTCTGGCTCAAAATTTTTCATTTTCACAAGGAATGAAGGAGACAAAGCACCCCAAAATCTGTGCCCCAATTTCTCCCGAGTACGGCAATGCCTCACATGTGACCAAAAAATACCATTTGGGTGCATGGCAGGACTCAGAAGGGAAGGAGTGATTTTTGGATTTTGCAGCTCAGATTCTGGTGGAATGTTGGTGGGTGCTATGTCGCATTAGCAAGACCCCCCAAGCACCAATACAGTGGAACCCCCCCACAAGTGACCCCATTTTGCAAACTACACCCCTCAGGGAATTTATCTAGGGGTATAGTGTACATTTCAAACCCCCAGGGGTTTCACCAATTTTGATACAACTGGGCTGTGCAAATGAAAAATTACATTTTTTACACAAAAATGCAGTTCTGGCTCAAAAATTTTCATTTTCACAAGGAATGAAGGAGACAAAGCACCCCAAAATCTGTGCCCCAATTTCTCCCGAGTACGGCAATGCCTCACATGTGACCAAAAAATACCATTTGGGTGCATGGCAGGACTCAGAAGGGAAGGAGTGATTTTTGGATTTTGCAGCTCAGATTCTGGTGGAATGTGGGTGGGTGCTATGTCGCATTAGCAAGACCCCCCAAGCACCAATACAGTGGAACCCCCCCACAAGTGACCCCATTTTGCAAACTACACCCCTCAGGGAATTCATCTAGGGGTATAGTGTACATTTCAAACCCCCAGGGGTTTCACCAATTTTGATACAACTGGGCAGTGAAAATGAAAAATTACATTTTTTTACACAAAAATGCAGTTCTGGCTCAAAATTTTTCATTTTCAGAAGGTATGAAGGAGAAAAAGCACCCCAAAATCTGTGCCCCAATTTCTCCCGAGTACGGCAATGCCTCACATGTGACCAAAAAATACCATTTGGGTGCATGGCAGGACTCAGAAGGGAAGGAGTGATTTTTGGATTTTGCAGCTCAGATTCTGGTGGAATGTTGGTGGGTGCTATGTCGCATTAGCAAGACCCCCCAAGCACCAATACAGTGGAACCCCCCCACAAGTGACCCCATTTTGCAAACTACACCCCTCAGGGAATTCATGTAGGGGTATAGTGTACATTTCAAACCCCCAGGGGTTTCACCAATTTTGATACAACTGGGCTGTGCAAATGAAAAATTACATTTTTTACACAAAAATGCAGTTCTGGCTCAAAATTTTTCATTTTCACAAGGAATGAAGGAGACAAAGCACCCCAAAATCTGTGCCCAAATTTCTCCAGAGTACGGCAATGCCTCACATGTGACCAAAAAATACCATTTGGGTGCATGGCAGGACTCAGAAGGGAAGGAGTGATTTTTGGATTTTGCAGCTCAGATTCTGGTGGAATGTTGGTGGGTGCTATGTCGCATTAGCAAGACCCCCCAAGCACCAATACAGTGGAACCCCCCCACAAGTGACCCCATTTTGCAAACTACAACCCTCAGGGAATTCATCTAGGGGTATAGTGTACATTTCAAACCCCCAGGGGTTTCACCAATTTTGATACAACTGGGCTGTGCAAATGAAAAATTAAATTTTTTACACAAAAATGCAGTTCTGGCTCAAAATTTTTCATTTTTACAAGGAATGAAGGAGACAAAGCACCCCAAAATCTGTGCCCCAATTTCTCCCGAGTACGGCAATGCTTCATGTGTGACCAAAAAATGGCAGGACTCAGAAGGGAAGGAGTGATATTTGGATTTTGCAGCACAGATTCTGGTGGAATGTTGGTGGGTGCTATGTCGCATTAGCAAGACCCCCGAAGCACCAATACAGTGGAAGCCCCCCACAAGTGACCCCATTTTGCAAACTACACCCCTCAGGGAATTCATCTAGGGGTATAGTGTGCATTTCAAACCCCCAGGGGTTTCACCAATTTTGATACAACTGGGCTGTGCAAATGAAAAATTACATTTTTTTACACAAAAATGCAGTTCTGGCTCAAAATTTTTCATTTTCATAAGGTATGAAGGAGAAAAAGCACCCCAAAATCTGTGCCCCAATTTCTCCCGAGTACGGCAATGCCTCACATGTGACCAAAAAATACCAGTTGGGTGCATGGCAGGACTCAGAAGGGAAGGAGTGATTTTTGGATTTTGCGGCTCAGATTCTGGTGGAATGAATGGTGGGTGCTATGTGGCATTAGCAAGACCCCCGAAGCACGGTGAAATGATGAACCTAATAATCCATAGATGTGTGGTATATTTTAAAACACTCCTTTATACATAGGCCGGGTTTGTCGGGGCAAGTGTCACACTGGAAAATAGTTTGCTTTCTTATTCCCTTTTTATAGCAAACTTTGCACCTTTTTTGTGTCCTGCCCTTTTTTCCAGTGGAGGGGATTTCATCAGGAAAATGCTGCCCTGGTACAATACGGGGGCCAGTACTAGAAGTACTGGGGCCATCTGCCTGCTGGTTCCCAAATATTAGGCTCTTTATGACTTCCTCTTGAAAGTGCATAAATGTCCCCCTCTGGCTGGTAGAACGGAATAGCACGTAAGCGTTATACAGTGCCATCTGGATGATATACACGGCCAGCTTCTTGTACCAGATTTTTGTTTTCCGCAGGGCACTGTACGGCTTCAGTACCTGATCTGAAAGATCCACTCCGCCCATGTACTTATTGTAATCTAGGATACAATTAGGTTTTGAGGTGTGGGTACTGGTACCTCGTACAGGGACGGAGGTGGTACTGTCTCCGTGAATTGTTGTCAGTATAAGGACATCCCTCTTGTCCTTATATTTGACCAACAACATATTTTCGGTGGATTGTGCCCTGCTTTCACCCCTTCTCATTACTTGGGCAATGTGCGTTTTTGGGAGGCCTCTTTGGTTCTTGCGCACAGTACCGCAAGCTGCTGTACCTCTTGAACCAAGGGCCTTAAACAGGGGGATGCTGGTGTAAAAGTTATCCACATAGAGGTGATAACCCTTATCCAGGAAGGGGTGCACTAAATCCCAGACAGTTTTTCCACTAACACCTACGAGGGAGGGGGGGCATTCTGGTGGTTCAATTCTTGAATCCTTCCCTTCATATACCCTAAACCTGTGGGTGTACCCTGAGGTGCTTTCACACAGCTTATACATTTTTATGCCATACCTTGCCCTCTTACTGGGAAGGTACTGGCGGAATTTAACCCTTCCTTTAAAATGTATAAGGGACTCGTCTATGCAAATGAATTTATCTGGGATGTACATCTCTTCAAATTTGGCACTGAAATGATCAATGACCGGCCTGACTTTGAATAGCCGGTCAAAGGTGGGATCATCTCTGGGTGGGCACTGTGCATTATCGTTGTAATGCAAAAATTTAAGGATTAACTCAAAACGAGTCTGGGTCATGGCCATACGGTAAAGTGGGGTGCTGTACAGAACATCTGTACTCCAATATTGCCTAATTTCTGGCTTTTTTACTATGCCCATATGAAACACCAGACCCCAAAACGTCATCATCTCTACTGCATCTACAGGGGTCCACCTAGCAAATGATGACGTGGGGTTTTGAGCAATAAACTGCTGGGCATATAAATTAGTTTGGTCCACCATTAAATTTATAAAATCATCAGAGAAAAATAATTTGAAAAAGTCAATTTCTCTGAGACCTGTGGAATCAAATTGGATTCCTGGGATGGCCAAAAACTCAGGAACCTGGGGCTCAAAATTGTCTGGTGGTGGGGTCCATACGAGATCAATTATTGGGGGGGGGTCTCAGCTGCTCTACGGGGGCGTCTTTGAGGGGGTCCCTCATCACTAGAGGAGGAAGAGGAGCTTAAGATGAATCCTTCAAATTCCCCGCTTGCCTCACTGGCTGTGTCAGAGTCAGAGGCAAGCATGGCATATGCCTCCTCCGCTGAATACATTCTTCTGGATGACTGGGATGACATTTGGGATGACATTTGGGATGCCATTTTTATTTTTGTGTTTCTGGTAGTGAAATGTTTCAACACGTGTATAGTGTAGGGGGGGTACAAACTTTATTTCAATCCGGGGGGGTATGTAGTGTGTAGTGTGTATGTAGTGCAGAAAAAAAAAAAAAAGGTCCTGCGCCAAAAATTAAGCACAGATGTTGGTCAGTAACGTCCGTCACTGAACAGCGCTCAAAGGCAACAGGAATTTGATCAAAAAAAAAAAAATAGATCAACCCTGTGCCGAAAAAGCTGATCAGTGATGTACGTCACTGATCAGCGCACAGTGGCCACAGGACACCCACAAAATCACAGTGTGTGTAAAATAAAAAATTAAAAAAAGACCCCACAGCACCCTCAAAAAAAAAAAAAGGTGATCACTGATGCGACACTGATTACCAGTGAGGGGCAGCAGGTGCACAACCTTTGGTGCAACTGACAGTGCAACTGGCAGCAACTGACAGGTATATATAAAAAAAAAACCTGCACCCCCAAAAAGTTGCTGATCAGCACAGATATACTGATCAGCACAAAAGGGGGGGGGTAGCAGACACAAAATATAGCACTCTCTATCACTCTCTGTCACTATCTCTCTCTATCTCTCACTGTCTATCACTATCTATCACTCTATGACACTGCAGCAGCAGCACTGACAGTTATATAAAAAAAAACTGCACCCCCAAAAAGGGGGGGTAGCAGACACAAAATATAGCACTCTCTATCACTCTCTGTCACTATCTCTCTCTATCTCTCTATCTCTCACTATCTATCACTATCTATCACTCTATGACACTGCAGCAGCAGCACTGACAGTTATATATATAAAAAAAAAACCTGCACCCCCAAAAAGGGGGGGTAGCAGACACAAAATATAGCACTCTCTATCACTCTCTGTCACTATCTCTCTCTATCTCTCTATCTCTCACTATCTATCACTATCTATCACTCTATGACACTGCAGCAGCAGCACTGACAGTTATATATATAAAAAAAAAAACCTGCACCCCCAAAAAGGGGGGGTAGCAGACACAAAATATAGCACTCTCTGTCACTATCTCTCTCTATCTCTCTCTATCTCTCTCTATCTCTCTATCTATAACTCTATCACACTGCAGCAGCAGCAGGAAGTCACAAGAAGTCAGATCCAGGAAGCATCCAGCACGCTACAAGCAGTGATCAGGTGATCAGGTAAGTATTTGCAAGGATCAGGTCAGTATATCACGGCAGATAGGCACGATGACCGCACTGCACGCAATTCCAGACCAGAATGGCGTCTGCAGTGCAGTCACCGTTAGTTTAAATCACCCTCCATGGCTGTGATTGGTCCGTCGGTCCGACGAACCAATCACGGCCTTTGGGGGCGGGTGGGGTGAGGTGGTGTGACACCAGTGTCACCCTTACACCCCGTGGTGATTGGTGCTGTACTTTACAGCACCAATCACCACCGATCCCTGTGTCACCGGCGAACGTTATTCGCCGGTACACAGAAAACGCTGTAATTGGCTGTTCACATTTGAACAGCCAATCACAGCGATCGCCGACGGGGGGGAGGCATCGCCACCCCCCCTGGGCATGCAGGGACATGTCTGCTGTCAGGGACAGCAGACATGTTTAAACTGTCACCGCGTCTATAGACGCGGTGACAGTTTAAAGCCATGACGTACATTTATGCCATGTGTCGGGAAGTACATCCCGGCCATGACGTAAATGTACGTCAAATGTCGGGAAGGGGTTAAGATAGAATTTAACCGTCACTTGCAAATTGTGCCTTTAAAATATAATGTATTCAAATTTAAACATAATTTTCTTTTTTTAACATTTAAATTTCAAAACACTATGTACCTTCATTTCCCAATGTTTTATTTAAATATAATTTCCGGATCAATCATTCTCAATGTTTTTCTTTTTCCTTTTTAAGAACCAGCTCTGAATTCTCATCTAAAGACTTTGGCAAAAACTTTAAGGGCTATTAACTTTTCCCAAAGACTGCACATTTTGATTTCACTTTTCAAACGCGATTAAGAATTTATGGAACTTTCTTTGCTCAGGATAATGTAATTTAACGGAGATCAGAACACATTAAACCAAAGTAAAAACAATGAAGACTTTTTATCCATTATTTTCAATGCTTAAGATACTTTCATATTCAACACATTGATGCAATCACTTGCGGCAGCGATTCAGTAAATTTTATTTTCACTGAAATGGAAATGCGAGTTAATATTATATATATATATATATATATATATATATATATATATATATAAAAATATACAGGCTGAGTATCCCTTATCTGAGTATCCTCTTCAGCGGCATCTCTGGTCCCAGGGGTGCATTGCTTTGATTGGTAAACCAATCTGATTCTAACTAACGTTTCTTTATTTTATCCTAGAACATGAAAGACAGCATTTGATTGGTTGCTATGGACAACGTCACATGTGTTTGTTTTAGAAGCTTTAGTATATCTACCTGCTATGTCTTTTTATTTTGTATTTTTCAAAAAGAGGAAGTGGTCGCAGCGCTAAAGCTAGAGGTGTGCGAAGGGGCTGCTGGGTATGAGTGGTCTGGGCTCAGTTAAGCAGGATGAATACCCTTAAGAGGTGTGGGGATGTATTTTAGGGACCCCTGTAAACCATTGGTCCCTTAACCTGGGACCTATGTTCTTGCCAGGTGGCCGCAGTGGTCTCAAGTGGTTAATGGGGTGAGGGAGAAAGGGGATGGGGATCGTGGTGATGGTGGGATGGGTGGAGGGATGTCTCAGAAACACATTCCCATTGGCGGCAGTTGCCTGAGAGCCTTTACAGTGTACGGATGGAGCTGTAAATTAAGTGTCCTTTTATACCTTGGTCAAGGTATGAAATGGAGCATACCATCGAGCAACAATATGCGATCTAGTTTGTTGTTAAACTCATGAAATCGGGTACCGAGATGCTTGCCATGCTTCACAGGAAAAGGCCTTCAGGGAGGAATCCTTGAGAGTTTTTGGCCAAGTACAACATGACAACGCTGCCTCAACCACCCTACAGTCCGGATCTGGCCTCGGCTGACTTCTTTTGTTCCAACGGATCAAACGTGGCCTGTTAATATGCCATTTTCAGAACACAGACAAAGTGAAAGTGGCTGCAACAAGGGCAATGAAGGAAGTTCTAATTTATGCCTTCCAGGAGGCGTACCAAGCTTGACAGACATGCTGGCAATGGTGAAACTGCTGCTCAAGGGTCATACTTTGAAGATTATTAACCCTATGTATCTGAAAGTTCAATATATTGTTTTGGTACCTGTGTATTATCACGGCGTCCGATTTTTTCTAAATCGTATACGATTTGCAACCGATTTGCAACTGATTCGCGACCGATGCTATCCACAGGGCAATATCGCGGCCGATTTCGTGGCCGATTATCGGTTGATTTTCTGCAATTTCCTGCCGATTTGCATGCTATTCCATCCTTGCACACCCCCACTATCCAAGTCAGCCCGAAGCGTGGCGAGCGGACGCGGTATGCGTCCCGACCTCATACCCCCACTATCCACGTCGGCGTGGAGTTGAATTTATAAAGCGTGGCAAGCGCAGAGAGCCACTGAGCCTGAAGCATTGCGAGCGCAGCGAGCCCCGCGAGGGGAGGCGGAAAACGATCCCGAAGCGTGGCGAGCGAAGCGAGCCCCACGAGGGGATGCAGAATACATGTCAAGTAATCCGTGTCCCCTCGCGGGGCTCGCTGCACTTGCCACGCTTCGTGCTAAAATCTTCTCCATGCTGACGTGGATAGTGGGGGTATGAACAGGTCGGGAGGACGCGTACCACCTCCGCTCGCCACGCTCCAGGCTAACTTGGATAGTGGGGGTGTGCAAGGATGGAATAGCATAAAATCGGCCGAAAATCAGCCGCTAAATTGCATCCCATTTTAGCATGCGATTTGCGCCCGATTTTCGGCTGATTTTGCGGGCACCTTGATAATACACAAGTACCTTTTATTTAAATATAATTGCCTGATTAATTATGTCCTTTTTAAAAAAATATATATTATTTTAGAACCAGCTCTTAATTCTGATATAAGAACTTTGGCAAAAAGCTTTACGGACTATTAACTTTTCCCAAAGACTGCACATTTTGATTTCACTTTTCAAACGCGATTAAGAATTTATGAAACTTTCTTTGCTCAGCATAATGTAATTTAACGGGGATCAGAACGTATTAAACAAAAGAAAAACTATGAAGACTTTTTATACATTATTTTCAATACATGAGATACTTTTATATTCCACGCACTGATGCAATCACTTACGGCAGCGATTCAGTAAACTTTATCTTCACTGAAATGGAAATGCGTGCTAAGTATTATATTATTATATTTTATTATTATTCTGCAGAAATTATATAAAGTCTCTGCCTTTTTGCATTTGCAAACTGGAGATGACACGAGGCCGGGGATGGCTTCCCTGTAGCTTGCAGACACACAACCCTTCCCACTAATCCGTGACCCATCCATTAGCCACATACTGTATCTTTTATACAGAACATTTTGTAGCGCTATTGGCCCAGTCACAGAATAACGCGACTGTCCCTCCACAGATAAATCTGTGCCGGTTTATTTCAGTTATTATCTCAGATCATTTTTCTTTGAAGAAAAAAAAAATACTTTGGAATATGACTTAAAAATAAAAACTATGGAATAAATTCACTAAAGCTCCAATCAGATTCTAGCTATGGGTCTTTTTGGGGGGCTGTGGAATCTTATTTAAGGGTCCATTTTTTCATTCAGCAAGCCTAAATAGTAACTTAGTTCAACACTATTGCCTTGAGTAATACGAAGCCAACACAATATCATGATCTCCGAGACGGGGTGTGTCAATGCCCCCACATGTTCTCCAATGCAATCCTAAAGACAAAATGCTAATCATCAGACGGGAACGCTTTTTACACAAGTAGAATCAAAGGTACTTGTGTATTATCTGGGCGCCCGATTTTTTAATCTTAGGGCATTGTACAACAAAAAATCGGTCGCATCGCATGCGATGAGACGCGATTGGACCAGATTTTTTATTGTACAGGCACCCAGATGCCTGATTCCTATGTTAAATGCCCCCCCCCCCCCCAGACCCGATTTTGGATTATACACCCACCCTGATGGTTAATGACTATGTTAAAAGGCCCCCCATTGTTAACGCCACACCACTATCAACACCACCGCATGCCTTAAGTAGTGGCATGCGATGAAAAAATGGGGAGCCTAGATAATACACAAGTACCAAATCAAATGCTAGTTCCACACAGGAAAAAAAGAAAATGCAGGTGCACAGTAAAGTATAAACATTGCCTATCAGATTAACCAGATCATTTAGGTGCTATGCATAATTTTGGCTCAAACACAAGGGCCCATATATATGTTGTGGCGGCTGAAGGGGCAGTCCCAGAATGCAGAAGGATCCTACTAGGGAACATATGAATGTAGCAGTAAACAGTGGGGGAGGGGATATGCCATGTGAACTGTATAAAACATAATTGATATAGATGTGAGAGTCAGCTGTGGTGTCTTGTTTCAATTAGTAAAACTTCCTAAATGCTGTAACCACATCTATTAGATTGGGCAGGCTGATCCCATCATCTCCCAAGTGTAATAGAGTGTCACCAGCAAACGGAGCTCTTTCCTTGCAATAACTGCTGTCAAATCTTTGAATGTCATCTTCGTTACTGTGTACAATATTTGATGCGTGTCTGTGGGTACTTTGTGGTTTTAAAATTCATTTGCAGCAGCTGAATGTTGAGCTAAGGTGTACACAGAATCAGGAAAGATTCAATTGTCATCAGAAACTGAGGCACACGTTTGTCACCGCAGAAGCGCCCAATGTGATGCGCAGTAACGTAACAATAGAGCATAGAATTTAATGATAGTCTGTTTGCGATTGGCTGAGTGATACAAAACGTCACTTCTGATAGGCTGCCTAGCTTTTAATCAAATTGCTATTTTTAAAAAGGATAGGTGACATTCAGTATCTGAAATACATGTGTCAGAATCAAATCTTTTCATTTTGACTCTTTAGCGGCGACTTGACGTGAGGTTTTGCAAACCTCCACTTGGTACATGGAACAATGGGGGTTATTCAGATGTGGATGGAGTTCCTGCTTTCCTCTCCAAGGACCGATTATCAGTACTATGTCTTGCCGATTATCGGTACTTTATGCATGCGTGAACAGGTCCTGAGATGTCGGAAGCAGTCCAGCATCAGAATATCAGTGACTGACAGTCTGATGCCAGTTGGGGTGGGCAGTGGGTGGCGATTGCCTGGAATTTCTAAAATGGAGGTGTGTCACCGCCCCTTGGGGGGGGGGGGGGAGGTGCAAGGATTGCCATCATTGGACCTAGTTTTCCTGGCCCCTTACAAGCATCTGCAACGAGCGGCTTAAATAAACCAATGGGGGCCACAAGCCGCATAATGATATGTGAGTAATCTGATGAATATTTCGGTCAACCCCTTATTCCGGTCAACCATGTCCATGTCAATCTAAAGCATGTGTAACACCCTGCTCAGCAATATATTACGCCTGTCACTGTGAACTCCCAACATCCTCGGGAGTTGCTTAAGAGGTCAGGAGCAGGTCACATGACCAGTGTCAGGTGAGAAGGTCAGTGACAGTTTAAAGGGAGTGTCAGTTGATGGAGTCATGTACAAGGGCAAATAGGCACCCTGAAGTGTGAAATGGCCCCCCCAATTGTTAACGCCACCCCACGATCAACGTCAACCCGAAGCGTGGCGAGCGCAGCGAGCCCCGCGAGGGGACGCGGACACCTGTGAAGCCCGCGAGGGGACGCGTATACCTGTGAAGGCTCGCGGGGCTCGCTGCGCTCGCCACGCTTCGGGCTCGGTGGCTCGCTGCGCTCGCCACACTTTCTATTCTCGACTCCACGCCGACGTGGATAGTGGGGGTATGAAAAGGTTGGAGGACGCGTACCGCCGCCCCTCGCGGGCTCGCAGCGCTCGCCACGCTTCGGGTTGACGTTGATCGTGGGGTGGCGTTAACAATTGGGGGGGCCATTTTACACTTCAGGGTGCCTATTTGGCCTCTGTGGGCCATTTAACATTGTTCCCTATGGAAAATCAGGTCAATTGGGACATTTAACATTGTTCCCCATGGGAAATCGCAGTCATCGCGTCGGTCGCATCAAATGCGATTTTTTAGTACATGCGATGGCCGCGATGGACGCCCTTCTAGGTAAAGAGTACCCAAATTGCCACTAGTGTGGCTCTGCCCCCGTCCCACCCCTTTTCACTCCCCGCAGCCCCGCCCCCCCTGAGCTGCCTGCCCTCTCCCGGAAAGGGCAGCCAGAAAGTAGGTAAGTATGCATAGACATTGTCTATCATCTATACCGTAACCCTTTATGTGGCCTGTTGGGCAGACACCAAGGTTGCCTTGTGAAAAATCCGCCTCTGCCCCAGTGTCTTGAGGTCCGACCAATGTGCGTCCGATGTTCCCGCTTATGTACCTGAGGAGAAGTTTCTCTGTGCACAAGACATCAGCTGAGTCATTAGCATATTTTAGCATCTGTGCGCAACTCTAAATTAAGACCTGATTAAGTCAGCCGAGTCTTTAAGTGAAGTAATTAGGGGTGAGCAGACAATGACCACAATCCTTATGGACAGCAAAATAATAACAGTGATGCACTTTCTATACTACTTCTAGAGCCTTATTGTATCCTCCTTAGCAATATCTGCAACACCCTTCCTAGAAGAAAAGGCTGGTTGATGTGCCAATTAATCTGATTTGCTGACACATTCAGAGTGCTATCCCTGGGGCGAAAGGCACTTTCTCCAGTAATTGGTAAATGTCTCACTACTGTACGTTTTATTTGTTCGCTGTCTTGTGGATCGATACTTGACATATCAGTAATGGTTGTATTTCTGCCTTCTCGGTGTAACATACAGCAGCATTGATCCTGCCACCATGCAGTTCCATAATAGTACATCCGGAATGCTGCAATTCCCAGGGGCAAAGTCTACACCATTAGACCAGGCATGTCCAAACTGTGGCCCTCCTGCTGTTGTGAAACTACACATCCCAGCATGCCTTGCCATAGTTTTAGCATTCCCTAATAGCAAAACTGTGGCAAGGCATGATGGGACTTGTAGTTTCACAATAGCTGGAGGGTCATAGTTTGGCCATGCCTGAATTAGACCAAGTCCTAGAGTCACATAAAGGAGATACGCTGTCTAGGTACTAGCTAAGACAGCATGGATGCACAGTGGCCAGCATCGTCATCGTGCAGCGCTAGGCTTCTGATTGCTATCTGAGATTGTATATTATTTCTGTGTGCTTGTTGGTTTTCTGTCGTGTTGCAGAGATATATTGGAGGCTTAATTGGCCTTTGACTAAATCTTCCATAGACTGCACAGCCCCGGAGGATAAATCAGGAGGTGAGGCCGGGATTTATCCGATCCAAACATAACAAACATCTTATCAATGCTAAAGCAAAATGTGTCTTTTGTAAATGATGCTTTAAAGGTATCGCTAGTGTTACACATACGGTAGATCACAGAAATGTTTTACACGTTCCTTTTCCTCAAGCCGTTAATACATCAAATCAAATGCAACCTGCCGTCTAATGTCTTCAGAAAATAATACGTTGTTATCACTATATTTACCCGTTTTGCCCTTTCTGAAACATGCAAAATTGATATAATGAAGAGTGATAAAAAGCTAGCCAATCAGCTCCTACCTGTTATTTCTCAAACCCAGTCTGTAACATGGCAGGTAGGAGCTGATTGGCTGGCTGTTTATCACTCTCTATTTTATCACTTTTTGAAGCTTGATACATCTGCCCCAATATATTAGATATAACCTAATCAAAATACCGCCAGGTCAGATTTTGTCAGTTTTTTTGCCTAAAAATCGCACATTACCAAAGATTGCATTTGAAAACATTTTTTGACCTCAGTCTTTTTGTCCCCCCGTATTTTTGGAAACAGGACCAGTCCAAGAGACTGGTACTGGTTTCTTAAATACGGGGGATCCCCACTAATTTTTTCACCCATATTTGTGGAATCAGGACCGGCTCAATGAGCCCATGGTTATGCTCAGGAGGGGGCCCCCACGCCATTTTTTTTTTTCAAAATTAGAACGGAAATTCGCTACCATTGCTAAAAAATCGTACCAGAAGCGTGGCGAGTGCAGCGAGACCTGCCAGGGACCACGTAAAACAAGCCCGAAATGTGACGAGCGCTGCGAGCCCCGCAAGGTGACGCAGATTACCGCACCTGTTGCATAGGATGCGCACATAACCCATACTGCCCTATAAGCAGGGGCGTAGCTATCGTAAGGCAGCCCCCGCTGCTGCTTGGGGGAGCGGGGGCTGCGTGGGCGCCGGGTGCTGGCACCAGCCACTGCCCTCCGACCATCTACTTACTGTGCCCCTGCCTCCCCCGCCGTGTCTGTATCGCCGGGAGTTGGGACCGCATATCTACTAATATGCATCCCGGCGCCTGGCTCCTTAGAGTCAAATGTACATAACAAAATGGCCGCATCCTTAGAGCAGACCGTTTTTTAAGATGCTAGAGGAGGCAGCGGCGGCCTCCTCTAGCATCTTACAAATGGTCTGCTGTAAGGAGGCGGCCATTTTGTAATGGACATTTTACTCAAGGAGCCAGGCGCCGGGAGATGCAGTCCCAACTCCCAGCTGAATATAGATGCGGCGGGGGAGGCAGGGTAAGAACAGCGCTATATTTATGGAGGGAGCGGGGCGCCGATATCATCCGGCGGGGGGGCGCAAAAATTGTTACATAGGATGCGCACATAACCCATTCTGCCCTATAAGGTCACCGCACCTGTTACATAGGATGCGCACATAACCCATCCTGCACTATAAGGTCACCGCACCTGTTACATAGGATGCGCACATAACCCATACTGCACTATAAGGTCACCGCACCTGTTACATAGGATGCGCACATAACCCATCCTGCACTATAAGGTCACCGCACCTGTTACATAGGATGCGCACATAACCCATCCTGCACTATAAGGTCACCGCACCTGTTACATAGGATGCGCACATAACCCATCCTGCACTATAAGGTCACCGCATCTGTTACATAGGATGCGCACATAACCCATACTGCACTATAAGGTCACGGCACCTGTTACATAGGATGCGCACATAACCGATACTGCACTATAAGGTCACCGCACCTGTTACATAGGATGCGCACATAACCCATACTGCACTATAAGGTCACTGCACCTGTTACATAGGATGCGCACATAACCCATACTGCACTATAAGGTCACTGCACCTGTTACATAGGATGCGCACATAACCCATACTGCACTATAAGGTCACGGCACCTGTTACATAGGATGCGCACATAACCGATACTGCACTATAAGGTCACCGCACCTGTTACATAGGATGCGCACATAACCCATACTGCACTATAAGGTCACCGCACCTGTTACATAGGATGCACACATAACCCATCCTGCACTATAAGGTCACCGCACCTGTTACATAGGATGCGCACATAACCCATCCTGCACTATAAGGTCACCGCACCTGTTACATATAATGCGCACATAACTCATACTGCACTATAAGGTCACCGCACCTGTTACACAGGATGCGCACATAACCCATACTGCACTATAAGGTCACCGCACCTGTTACACAGGATGCGCACATAACCCATCCTGCACTATAAGGTCACCGCACCTGTTACACAGGATGCGCACATAACCCATCCTGCACTATAAGATCACCGCACCTGTTACATAGGATGCGCACATAACCCATCCTGCACTATAAGATCACCGCACCTGTTACATAGGATGCGCACATAACCCATACTGCACTATAAGGTCACCGCACATGTTACACAGGATGCGCACATAACTCATACTGCGCTATAAGGTCACCGCACCTGTTACATAGGATGCGCACATAACCCATCCTGCGCTATAAGGTCACCGCACCTGTTACATAGGATGCGCACATAACCCATCCTGCGCTATAAGGTCACCGCACCTGTTACATAGGATGCGCACATAACCCATACTGCACTATAAGGTCACCGCACCTGTTACATAGGATGCGCACATAACCCATCCTGCGCTATGAGGTCACCGCACCTGTTACATAGGATGCGCACATAACCCATACTGCACTATAAGATCACCGCACCTGTTACATAGGATGCGCACATAACCCATACTGCACTATAAGGTCACCGCACCTGTTACACAGGATGCGCACATAACCCATCCTGCACTATAAGGTCACCGCACCTGTTACATAGGATGCGCACATAACCCATCCTGCGCTATAAGGTCACCGCACCTGTTACACAGGATGTGCACATAACCCATCCTGCGCTATAAGGTCACCGCACCTGTTACATAGGATGCGCACATAACCCATACTGCACTATAAGGTCACCGCACCTGTTACACAGGATGTGCACATAACCCATCCTGCACTATAAGGTCACCGCACCTGTTACATAGGATGCGCACATAACCCATACTGCGCTATAAGGTCACCGCACCTGTTACACAGGATGCGCACATAACCCATCCTGCGCTATAAGGTCACCGCACCTGTTACATAGGATGCGCACATAACCCATACTGCACTATAAGGTCACCGCACCTGTTACATAGAATGCGCACATAACTCATACTGCACTATAAGGTCACCGCACCTGTTACATAGGATGTACACATAACCCATCCTGCACTATAAGGTCACCGCGCCTGTTACATAGGATGCACACATAACCCATCCTGCACTATAAGGTCACCACACCTGTTACATAGGATGCGCACATAACCCATACTGCACTATAAGGTCACCGCACCTGTTACACAGGATGCGCACATAACCCATCCTGCGCTATAAGGTCACCGCACCTGTTACATAGGATGCGCACATAACCCATACTGCACTATAAGATCACCGCACCTGTTACATAGGATGCGCACATAACCCATACTGCGCTATAAGGTCACCGCACCTGTTACACAGGATGCGCACATAACCCATCCTGCGCTATAAGGTCACCGCACCTGTTACATAGGATGCGCACATAACCCATACTGCACTATAAGGTCACCGCACCTGTTACATAGGATGTACACATAACCCATCCTGCACTATAAGGTCACCGCGCCTGTTACATAGGATGCGCACATAACCCATCCTGCACTATAAGGTCACCGCGCCTGTTACATAGGATGCGCACATAACCCATACTGCGCTATAAGGTCACCGCACCTGTTACATAGAATGCGCACATAACTCATACTGCACTATAAGGTCACCGCGCCTGTTACATAGGATGCACACATAACCCATCCTGCACTATAAGGTCACCACACCTGTTACACAGGATGCCCACATAACCCATACTGCACTATAAGGTCACCGCACCTGTTACATAGGATGTGCACATAAACCATCCTGCACTATAAGGTCACCACACCTGTTACACAGGATGCGCACATAACCCATACTGCACTATAAGGTCACCGCACCTGTTACATAGGATGCGCACATAACCCATACTGCGCTATAAGGTCACCACACCTGTTACATAGGATGCGCACATAACCCATACTGCGCTATAAGGTCACCACACCTGTTACATAGGATGCGCACATAACCCATACTGCGCTATAAGGTCACCGCACCTGTTACATAGGATGCGCACATAACCCATACTGCACTATAAGGTCACCACACCTGTTACATAGGATGCGCACATAACCCATCCTGCACTATAAGGTCACCGCACCTGTTACATAGGATGCGCACATAACCCATACTGCACTATAAGGTCACCGCACCTGTTACATAGAATGCGCACATAACCCATCCTGCACTATAAGGTCACCGCACCTGTTACATAGGATGCGCACATAACCCATACTGCACTATAAGGTCACCGCACCTGTTACACAGGATGCGCATATAACCCATCCTGCACTATAAGGTCACCGCACCTGTTACATAGGATGCGCACATAACCCATCCTGCACTATAAGGTCACCGCACCTGTTACATAGGATGCGCACATAACCCATCCTGCACTATAAGGTCACCGCACCTGTTACATAGGATGCGCACATAACCCATACTGCGCTATAAGGACACCGCACCTGTTACATAGGATGCGCACATAACCCATCCTGCACTATAAGGTCACCGCACCTGTTACATAGGATGCGCACATAACCCATACTGCACTATAAGATCACCGCACCTGTTACATAGGATGCGCACATAACCCATACTGCACTATAAGGTCACCGCACCTGTTACACAGGATGCGCACATAACCCATCCTGCACTATAAGGTCACCGCACCTGTTACACAGGATACGCACATAACCCATACTGCACTATAAGGTCACCGCGCCTGTTACATAGGATGCGCACATAACCCATACTGCGCTATAAGGTCACCGCACCTGTTACATAGGATGCGCACATAACCCATCCTGCGCTATAAGGTCACCGCACCTGTTACATAGGATGCGCACATAACCCATACTGCACTATAAGGTCACCGCACCTGTTACATAGGATGCGCACATAACCCATACTGCACTCTAAGGTCACCGCACCTGTTACACAGGATGCGCACATAACCCATCCTGCACTATAAGGTCACCGCACCTGTTACATAGGATGCGCACATAACCCATACTGCGCTATAAGGTCATCGCACCTGTTACATAGGATGCGCACATAACCCATCCTGCACTATAAGGACACCGCACCTGTTACATAGGATGTGCACATAACCCATCCTGCACTATAAGGTCACCGCACCTGTTACATAGGATGCACACATAACCCATACTGCACTATAAGGTCACTGCACCTGTACACCTGTTACATAGGATGCGCACATAACCCATCCTGCACTATAAGGTCACCGCACCTGTTACATAGAATGCGCACATAACCCATAATGCACTATAAGGTCACTGCACCTGTACACCTGTTACATAGGATGCGCACATAACCCATCCTGCACTATAAGGTCACCGCACCTGTTACATAGAATGCGCACATAACCCATACTGCACTATAAGGTCACCGCGCCTGTTACATAGAATGCGCACATAACCCATACTGCACTATAAGGTCACTGCACCTGTACACCTGTTACATAGGATGCGCACATAACCCATCCTGCACTATAAGGTCACCGCACCTGTTACATAGAATGCGCACATAACCCATACTGCACTATAAGGTCACCGCACCTGTTACATAGGATGCGCACATAACCCATCCTGCACTATAAGGTCACCGCACCTGTTACATAGGATGCGCACATAACCCATACTGCACTATAAGGTCACCGCACCTGTTACATAGGATGCGCACATAACCCATACTGCACTATAAGGTCACCGCACCTGTTACATAGGATGCGCACATAACCCATACTGCACTATAAGGTCACCGTGCCTGTTACACAGGATGCGCACATAACTCATACTGCCCTATAAGGTCACCGCACCTGTTACATAGGATGCGCACATAACCCATACTGCACTATAAGGTCACCGCACCTGTTACATAGGATGCGCACATAACCCATCCTGCACTATAAGGTCACCGCACCTGTTACATAGGATGCGCACATAACCCATCCTGCACTATAAGGTCACCGCACCTGTTACATATAATGCGCACATAACCCATACTGCACTATAAGGTCACCGCACCTGTTACATAGGATGCGCACAAAACCCATCCTGCGCTATAAGGTCACCGCACCTGTTACATAGGATGCGCACATAACCCATACTGCACTATAAGGACACCGCACCTGTTACATAGGATGCGCACATAACCCATCCTGCGCTATAAGGTCACCGCACCTGTTACATCGGATACACACATAACCCATACTGCACTATAAGGTCACCGTGCCTGTTACACAGGATGCGCACATAACTCATACTGCCCTATAAGGTCACCGCACCTGTTACATAGGATGCGCACATAACCCATACTGCACTATAAGGTCACCACACCTGTTACATAGGATGCGCACATAACCCATACTGCACTATAAGGTCACCGCACCTGTTACATAGGATGCGCACATAACCCATCCTGCACTATAAGGTCACCGCACCTGTTACATAGGATGCGCACATAACCCATACTGCACTATAAGATCACCGCACCTGTTACATAGGATGCGCACATAACCCATACTGCCCTATAAGGTCACCGCACTTGTTACATAGGATGCGCACATAACCCATCCTGCGCTATAAGGGCACATAACCAATCCTGCGCTATAAGGTCACCGCACCTGTTACATAGGATGCGCACATAACCCATCCTGCGCTATAAGGGCACATAACCAATCCTGCGCTATAAGGTCACCGCACCTGTTACATAGGATACGCACATAACCCATACTGCGCTATAAGGTCACCGCACCTGTTACATCGGATACACACATAACCCATACTGCACTATAAGGTCACTGCACCTGTTACACAGGATGCGCACATAACCCATCCTGCACTATAAGGTCACCGCACCTGTTACATAGGATGCGCACATAACCCATACTGCACTATAAGGTCACCCCACCTGTTACATAGGATGCGCACATAACCCATACTGCACTATAAGGTCACCGCACCTGTTACATACAGTAGGATGCGCACATAACCCATCCTGCACTATAAGGTCACCGCACCTGTTACATAGGATGCGCACATAACCCATCCTGCACTATAAGGTCACCGCACCTGTTACATAGGATGCGCACATAACCCATCCTGCACTATAAGGTCACCGCACCTGTTACATAGGATGTGCACATAACCCATCCTGCACTATGGCCCTTATTCTGGTTGGTGCGGATATTCCCGCATTCTTACGGAGCGGTCCGCACGCCACGGTGTTCTGCCGCGAGCGGCCATCGTCCGTAGAAACGCCCACGGGTCCTCCGCATTCGGACGGACTCACTCTTTAAGAACAGGGCGTGTTTACGGACGACATACAAATCTTGCGTGTGCGGGAGAAACACTCCGATTCTGCACGGTATGCTCGGGAATACCGCATCCGAACGGGAGCCAAGCGGTGCTACCGCACGTAAGCGGAGTATTTACGCCAAACAACCCACTATTATGTATCTTCTGCAATACATCACATGACCCACTTATTCAATTACCTATCCTCATAAAAAACTTCTTATTTGGAATTGGAATCAATTAGATGCCAATATATCCTTACAAGCATGCCTAACACATGCATTGCACACATTAACCCTTACAGCAATTGAAGTGCAATGGTTTCAATTAAAGCACTGACAAGCGTCCTATTAGTGAGTAATGAGTAAAGGAGTCGATTCTATTGGGTTCAGGTGTTAATGCTTGTAGTCATTAGGCGTACGTTCGCCTACCGCATGAACGAGTGGTGTCCGCAAAGCAATAGTACACTTGTGGACACCGCACATTTCTTCCCTTTTTGATCGCGTGCATTCGGAGTGGTATCCGAATGTACGCCCCCCAACATAAGTGTACTCCCCCGTGTCCGCCCATGTTTCCGCCCCGTTTTGCCCACTTTGAAACTACGCCCATGTGTCATTCCGCATGACGCCCATAATACGCCCATATTTCCCGACTGATTGCGGGGAACAGTTTTGGACGGGATTTGGCCGAACAGGTACGGAGTCAAGGCGTGGCACATGCGCGTTGCGTTCTCCACGCATGCGCAGACGCCGTAAAGACGCGATCCGAAAGTATGCGGTAAAGTACGCGTCAATCAGAATAAGGGCCTATAAGGTCACCGCACCTGTTACATAGGATGCGCACATAACCCATACTGCACTATAAGGTCACCGCATCTGTTACATATAATGCGCACATAACCCATCCTGCACTATAAGGTCACCGCACCTGTTACATAGGATGCGCAAATAACCCATACTGCACTATAAGGTCACCGCACCTGTTACATAGGATGCGCACATAACCCATCCTGCACTATAAGGTCACCGCACCTGTTACATAGGATGCGCACATAACCCATCCTGCACTATAAGGTCACCGCACCTGTTACATAGGATGCGCACATAACCCATCCTGCACTATAAGGTCACCGCACCTGTTACATAGGATGCGCACATAACCCATCCTGCACAATAAGGTCACCGCACCTGTTACATAGGATGCACACATAACCCATCCTGCACTATAAGGTCACCGCACCTGTTACTTAGGATGCACACATAACCCATACTGCACTATAAGGTCACCGCACCTGTTACATAGGATGCGCACATAACCCATCCTGCACTATAAGGTCACCGCACCTGTTACATAGGATGCACACATAACCCATACTGCACTATAAGGTCACCGCACCTGTTACATAGGATGCGCACATAACCCATACTGCACTATAAGGTCACCGCATCTGTTACATATAATGCGCACATAACCCATACTGCACTATAAGGTCACCGCACCTGTTACATAGGATGCGCACATAACCCATACTGCACTATAAGGTCACCGCACCTGTTACATAGGATGCGCACATAACCCATCCTGCACTATAAGGTCACCGCACCTGTTACATAGGATGCGCACATAACCCATCCTGCACTATAAGGTCACCGCACCTGTTACATATAATGCGCACATAACCCATACTGCACTATAAGGTCACCGCACCTGTTACATAGGATGCGCACAAAACCCATCCTGCACTATAAGGTCACCGCACCTGTTACATAGGATGCGCACATAACCCATCCTGCACTATAAGGTCACCGCACCTGTTACATATAATGCGCACATAACCCATCCTGCGCTATAAGGTCACCGCACCTGTTACATAGGATGCGCACAAAACCCATCCTGCGCTATAAGGTCACCGCACCTGTTACATAGGATGCGCACATAACCCATACTGCACTATAAGGACACCGCACCTGTTACATAGGATACGCACATAACCCATACTGCGCTATAAGGTCACCGCACCTGTTACATCGGATACACACATAACCCATACTGCACTATAAGGTCACCGCACTTGTTACATAGGATGCGCACATAACCCATCCTGCGCTATAAGGGCACATAACCAATCCTGCGCTATAAGGTCACCGCACCTGTTACATAGGATGCGCACATAACCCATCCTGCGCTATAAGGGCACATAACCAATCCTGCGCTATAAGGTCACCGCACCTGTTACATAGGATACGCACATAACCCATACTGCGCTATAAGGTCACCGCACCTGTTACATCGGATACACACATAACCCATACTGCACTATAAGGTCACTGCACCTGTTACACAGGATGCGCACATAACCCATCCTGCACTATAAGGTCACCGCACCTGTTACATAGGATGCGCACATAACCCATACTGCACTATAAGGTCACCCCACCTGTTACATAGGATGCGCACATAACCCATACTGCACTATAAGGTCACCGCACCTGTTACATAGGATGCGCACATAACCCATCCTGCACTATAAGGTCACCGCACCTGTTACATAGGATGCGCACATAACCCATCCTGCACTATAAGGTCACCGCACCTGTTACATAGGATGCGCACATAACCCATCCTGCACTATAAGGTCACCGCACCTGTTACATAGGATGTGCACATAACCCATCCTGCACTATAAGGTCACCGCACCTGTTACATAGGATGCGCACATAACCCATCCTGCACTATAAGGTCACCGCACCTGTTACATAGGATGCGCACATAACCCATCCTGCACAATAAGGTCACCGCACCTGTTACATAGGATGCACACATAACCCATCCTGCACTATAAGGTCACCGCACCTGTTACATAGGATGCACACATAACCCATACTGCACTATAAGGTCACCGCACCTGTTACATAGGATGCGCACATAACCCATACTGCACTATAAGGTCACCGCACCTGTTACATAGGATGCGCACATAACCCATCCTGCACTATAAGGTCACCGCACCTGTTATATAGGATGCACACATAACCCATACTGCACTATAAGGTCACCGCACCTGTTACATAGGATGCGCACATAACCCATACTGCACTATAAGGTCACCGCATCTGTTACATATAATGCGCACATAACCCATCCTGCACTATAAGGTCACCCACCGCATCTGTTACATAGGATGCGCACATAACCCATCCTGCACTGTAAGGTCACCGCACCTGTTACACAGGATGCGCACATAACCCATACTGCACTGTAAGGTCACCAGAACCTGTTACACAGGATGCGCACATAACCCATCCTGCACTATAAGGTCACCGCACCTGTTACATAGGATGCGCACATAACCCATACTGCACTATAAGGTCACCGCACCTGTTACATAGGATGCGCACATAACCCATACTGCACTATAAGGTCACCGCACCTGTTACACAGGATGCGCACATAACCCATCCTGCACTATAAGGTCACCGCACCTGTTACATAGGATGCGCACATAACCCATACTGCACTATAAGGTCACCGCATCTGTTACATATAATGCGCACATAACCCATCCTGCACTATAAGGTCACCCACCGCATCTGTTACATAGGATGCGCACATAACCCATACTGCACTATAAGGTCACCGCACCTGTTACACAGGATGCGCACATAACCCATCCTGCACTATAAGGTCACCGCACCTGTTACATAGGATGCCCACATAACCCATCCTGCACTATAAGGTCACCGCACCTGTTACACAGGATGTGCACATAACCCATCCTGCACTATAAGGTCACCGCACCTGTTACATAGGATGCGCACATAACCCATCCTGCACTATAAGATCACCGCACCTGTTACATAGGATGCGCACATAACCCATCCTGCGCTATAAGGACACCGCACCTGTTACATAGGATGCACACATAACCCATCCTGCACTATAAGGTCACCGCACCTGTTACACAGGATGTGCACATAACCCATACTGCACTATAAGGTCACCGCACCTGTTACATAGGATGCGCACATAACCCATCCTGCGCTATAAGGACACCGCACCTGTTACATAGGATGCGCACATAACCCATCCTGCGCTATAAGGACACCGCACCTGTTACATAGGATGCACACATAACCCATTCTGTACTTGGCGGCTGGGAGCCGGGCTGGTGTGGGAGCTGAGCGGGCGGGAGCCAAGCAGGCAGTCGGTGCAGGAGCCAGGAGGGCATTGCGGAGGCCAGGCTGGTGGTGCAGAACCCAGGCATGCAGTACAGGTGGTGCAACTGGAAGCCAGATGGCCTGAAATCCCGGATTTCAAATCCCGGGATTTTTGTGGCCAAATCCGGGGATTTTTGGATCCCAAACCCCAGAGGGGCCCTGAACATTTTTTTTTTTTATGGATTTCTTGCAGTTGTGTTAGTAAAATGTTATATTAGTGATAGGATCACCCCCCATGTCACATGTGCATTTTTAATACTAAAATACTAAAAATCAGATTTTTAGGTGCGTTATCCGTTCAATAGGTCGAATAGTGTCTAGGTCTGGGGTAGCCATCCCTAGTCCTCGAGAGCTACCAACAGTGCATGTTTTGCAGGTCTCCTCACAGAATCATAAGTGAGCTAATTAGCTCCATCTGTGTATCTTTTAAAATGTGTCACTGATTAATGAGTGCAGCTGTGCAGCAGCTAGGTTGTCTGGAAAATGTGAACTGTTGGTAGCTCTTGAGGGCTAGGGTTGGCTACCACTGGTCTAGGTCAACTGGCTATAGGTTGACAATGGCAGTAATATGGCACTGAATAGTGGGGGGCGGGACTAATATGACTCAATCACAAACACACACCCCTGTACTGCCCACACAATATAGGGTCACGCCCTCTGATTCACCATTGCAGTTGGGGGACAGCCTGAAAGTCTCTAAGTATGCGTTAAAGTCAGTCCTTTATCGGTGAAATATAAGGAAGGAGTCTCGTTGTCACCCCAGGTTTACCTACAACAAATTTCTGCTGTGTCCGTAAGCAAACGTTGTTACAGCTGATCTCTATCAGGAAACATTTCTTGTTTGTTCTACAGTATAATTTATGTCCCATAATTACCCACAATTTGATGAATTATGAAAAAGAACAAATCATCCGCATAGCTTCCACGTTGGTTTTATTGCAGAACTCTCTGTTCTTGCACTTTTTCATCATTTGTTTGCAGCTACACTGAGTCACACACACAACCTTTCATAGCTACAAAGTCGCATTAATAACAACAACATGCATCAATGTAATACGTGAAATAGACAACCTGCTATGACTTATATACACATAGGGCAGCCGCAGGATTCATCAAAGCTGCACTTTTTAAAAACATCAGACAAAAGCAAAATCAGAAGAATTTTTGTATTTTTTATTTCACTGTAAAAATGTTATATATTTTTTTTTTTTGGTGGAAGGATTTTCCATTTTCCAAATTACTACGCACAGTAATGTGATGTCTGGCGATTTTTAGTAAAGATAATGTGCAATTGTTCAGACATGGTAGTGTGCGGATTTGTGTAAACCTTTTTTTTTAATTTGTAAGTAAAGTGACTCAAGTTTGCAGCCGGAGGTCACTTTCTTGCGGTGCGAGATCTCTGGCTGCGGCGCGCCTTCGACTACAGTACGTAGGACACATGCTGGTGCTGCACTCCATCGTCGGTGCTGCTTCAATGGACCGTGGGTCAGCTCCCAGGGCCTCCTTCACTACCTCTTCTCCCCGGCAGCAGCAGGAGCAACAACGGTGCTCGGAAATAAATTGGGGCAAATGTGTTTCTGGCACTGGGGGTATATGTATTGCTGGGACTGTAGGGGCATACTTGGCACTATTGGGGGCATACCTGGCACTTTTGGGGGCATATGTAAATCTGCCACTATTGGGGGCATACCTATACCTGGCACTATTGGGGGTATACCTATATCTGCCACTATTAGGGGCATACCTGGCACTATTGGGTGCATACCTGGCACTGTATTGGGGGCATATGTGTATCTGCCACTATTGGGAGCACACATGGCACTATTGTGGCATACCTGGCACTATTGGCAGCATACCTGGCACTATATTCGAGGCATATGTGTATCTGCCACTATTGGGGGCATACCTGCACTATTGGGGGCATATCTGGCACTATATTGGAGGCATGTATGTATCTGGCCACTACTCTTTCTTTCTGTACAAACACACTGAATGTATATGTCTATGTATGTGATTTTACCTCTATTTTTCACTGTTGATCTAGTTCCTGCATTGTAAAACAGGAAATCTTAAAAATAACCAAATAAAAGTTATTGTTAAATAAAAATAACTAGTGCGTTCCCCCCCAAACAGTCACAATTGGGGGCATATATGTGTATCTGGCACTGCACTATTGGGGGCATATGTGTATCACACCCCCACTTTCATTGGCCGCATGTGGCTACACCTATTTTTTTGGCACGCGCCTATGGCACGCGCACACAGTACCGCCAGAGTATTTATTTACAATGGCACCAAAATTAGGCAGCCATTGTTTATCTGGCACTGCTGGGGAGCATTGTGTTTATGGCATTAGTGCAGGTATTGGTGGCATGTGTATATATGGCACAGCATCTGTTCAGAGAGGCTGGGGGCATGGCCAGCAGCTCTCAGAGCACTGGCAATGCCCCCATAGCGCAAAAAAATGGGGGCTGTGGCCTCGTAGGAGTTCCACAATAGTAGGTCATGCCCCCTAATTTCATGCGCGTGACTTCGGCTCGCGCAGATGTCCATTATCCTCTGCCTCCAGTTTTGGGAGGTATATATGCGGCATATTGGACATTGCAGTGTGTGGCATATTGTGTCTGGGGCATTGTGGTATGTGGCATAATGTGTCAGGGGCATTACAGTGTGTGGAATAATGTGTAAAGGGCATTATTTGGTCATTAGGCAGATTTCTTTCTTTTTTTTAATTTTGGTAGCTCTTCGGGTGGCTTATTTTGCCGCGAGTAGCTCCCGCCCCAAAAAAGGTTGGAGACCACTGCCCTAGCATTACACTCCGTCCCTAAAAACCATAGGCCGCCTCTGGCTGTGAACAATATTGCAGGCCTTAATACTACAGTAAGTATAAGTCAGCTGTAATATATTAAAGTAAGTGAGAGTGTGCAGCTATACAATTATGTATAAATACCCTTACTTCATAACCATACACAAACAAAACAGAAGATTTCTAAATGTATCAAATAATACAAATAAAAACTAATTTTAAACCCATCTTGCAATGGAAAATGGAAAACTGAACATAATGAAAAGCTGGGTATCAGGGTTACTGGCGACACCCCAGGTTTGTGATCCATTTTCCATTGCAAGGTGGGTTTAAAATGTTCCTTCTGTTATCAATGTTGCGGTTACCGAGACTTTGGGTACACAACACTTTTTGTCTTCCCTCCTCGTGAAGTCTGACTGGGACCCCAAACCCCTAGTATGTCTTCTGGAATCCAGTGTTAGCACTTTGCGAAGTTTTTCTGTTAGACCCAGAACAGGCTCCCAGGGTCAAAGTTTTGCCCGGCGTACACCAACGATTGGACCCCAACCCCTTGTATGCTTACTGGGGGGATGCAGTTGAAATCCTGGTGGTCGGAATCCCGACCACCGAAATCCCGGCACTTTGTCCCTCTGTGGGTGTCCACAACACCCATAGAGGGAGAATAAATTAGTGTGCCGAGCGTTGTGAGGCACCGGGCCCGCTGCGTGGCGAGCGCAGCGATCCCGCAAGGGGGGGGGGGGGCGATCCACGTCCCCACCTTGTCGGGATTTCGGCGGTCGGAATTCCGGCGTCTGGATTTTGACCGCCGGTATTCTGACCGCCGGGATTTCGAACCAATCCCTTTCTGGGAACCTGTGTTATCACACTGTGAATTTTATTCTGAATCCATGAAGTGGAAGGCGCCTGCGACAACGTTTAGCCCAGCGTACAACAATGCAAGGTCCGACCGGGATCCCAACACCCTAGTATGTATTATTGGATCCAATGTTACTACTCTGTGAAGTTTCATCAAAATCCATCCAGTGGCGGGCCCGTAACAGGCTCCCTGGGCCAGAGTTCTGGCCATCATACACCATTGGGAGGTCCAACTGGGAACCCAACACAATAGAATGTCTTCTGGAATCCAGTGTTACCACTTCGTGAATTTATTCCAAATCCATTCAGAGGAAGGCCCAGATCAGGCTCACTGCGACCCAGTTCCACCGGCGCATTTCACTGTGAGCTCCAACCAACGCCCTAGTGTGTCTTCTAAGTGTTACCACTTTGTGACATTTTTATCCAAATCTATCCAGTGGCATTCCCAGAACAGGCTCCCCAGGTCAAAGTTCTGGCCAGCATACACCAATGGGACCACAAACCCCTAGTATGTCTTCTGGAATCCAATGTTACCACTCTGAAAAGTTTTCTTCAAATCCCATCGAGTGTTGGGCCCAGAACAGGAACTCTTGTTCAAAGTTCTTCAAGGGTGAGGTCCGACTTCCCTGAAACCTAACCAGGATCCCACTGGACCACCTCGCATTGGTTTCATCTGAATCTGTGCATGGTTGTCTAAAGGCATAACCGGAAAAACAATTAGAGCAATGAATTTGGTATATAAAAGATTTAGTTAAATATATTTATTCAGGTATACGATGATGCACCAAAATCAGTGGTGGTTTAATATGATCCGGGCCATAGGCTACAAGCACACCTGGGGTGATATTTAATGGAATGCAATTTTTTGTAAAGTTCCGAAATTGCACCTTATCGCATTTTTCAAAATCGCATTTTTTGGGAGAAAAATTCGACTATTTATTGAGATGCGTATTTGTGGCAAAAATGCAATAAGGTGCGATTTCTAGTCATGAAAATGTGCGAACCGCACAGTGGCTTTATTCGGGGGTTCCCACTCCCCAGGTTCCCCCTTCCAGGGCTGACAAGCCACAGTGCTCATGGTACGGCCGGGGGACTTTATGTAAAAAGTGTCACCCAGCTGTGGCATGAAACCGCAGACTGTTGAAGCCCGGTGCTTGTTCCAAAATACGGGGACCCCCAGTTTTTTGTCCCCTGTATTTTTGGAACCAGGACCGGTCAAAAAGTCTGGGGCTGGTTTTGTAAATACAGGGGACCCCTACGCTTTTTGTGCCCCGGGTTTTTGGAACCAGGTCCAACTCATTGAGCCTGGGGCTGGTTATGCTCAGGAGAGGGCGCCCCACATAATTTTTTTATTATTTTTTTTACATTTTACACTTTACACATTTTTTAAGACAGACCCACGCAGAGATAACAATGATCTGTGCGTGGTTCTGTCAAATTCACCAGTCAGAACCTGGTCTGGTTTTTTTTTGCAATTTTGGGTAACGTTTACCAACAATCGCACCTTATTAAATTTGTGAGTTGTATACTTTATAATGAGAAAACATCGGGATGCGAATTGAAGTGTGAGAAAAAAATCGATTGTGTGAATCGAAAATGTACGATTTTCGCGGCAAAAGGTGCGATTTTTAGCACAATTCGCATCCTATTAAATGTGTGATTTTCGTAAAATGTGCGAATACGGACATTTATTGAGAAAATATCACAAAAGTAATAAAATAGCACTCTATTAAATGTTGCCCATGGAGTCATCAAAGCCTTTTGTTCACCTACATTTTTTTTCCACTTCTCTAAAAGTGCGGGAACGGGATTAACGTAATCAAATCACACCCCCATTCCAGACAAACACCGTGATTTGCGGGTTTACAAAGAGGCGAATTCTGGTATCTGGAGGTCAAGTTTATTAGGTAACCTAATCCCTTATTCTGGTTCACTCGCAAAGGCATATTCCTTCTCAAATGGACAAAACCATGTGCACTGCAGGTGGGGCAGATGTAACATGTACAGAGAGAATTAGGGGGGGAGGGTTAGGGTGCTACAGAACCTCTTTAAGGATTCTCTTGAGTTTGAAGCCAGGGTCAGTCTTTTGGCCGCTGGCATTCTAAGTGCTGGGATATCATATGTATCCTCCCTGCATACAGCACAGCTACAAGCAGAGCTGGATATAGACCCCTAGGCAAGAAACCATTCCCCCCTTCCTCAAACAATACTTAGCACTATGCTTTCATTTCTGATTCATGCCCTGGCATTATCTGTCATATTTCCACATTATAGTAATGCCCCTAACACATTATGCCACACACTGCAATGCCCGTTACACATTATGCCACACACCACCATGCCACATAAGTGCTGCTTACCTTCATGCTTGTTACCAGAAGTTTCATGCTTGATGCCAGGGCTTAAATGCTCATGGCCAGGGGTTACAAGCCTGTTGCCAAGGGGTTACATGCTCCATGCCAGGGGGTTACATGCTCCTTGACAGGGGGTTACATGCTCCTTGGCCAGGGGGATTACATGCTCAGCACTACCGGTATCTGCACTTCCGGGTAGAACTGGGCGTCCTGCACTCGTATGTCAGACGCTAGAGGTGAAGGAGCACCCATCTGTCTCCAAAAAGGTGGCTGCCATCTAGCTTGCCAGATGCTAGTTAGGCAGCCAGTGTGTAGCTAGAAGCAGGGTAGTGAGACACTGAATACTTAGTAGATGTAGTTGCTGGCACCACTCCTAATTGCCATTTAAAACCCTCACAACTTTATCGATCACGCGTCTGCACAGAAGACGTATTATGGCATGTGAGTATTTATGGAAGTTGGGCGATAGGGGTTATGATAGTGATTGGGCGACGTGATGTACGGCACATTTCAGTGAGTTATTAAGCTTACATCTTAGGCCTATGGGCGTTAAGCCTTCTTAATGTTCTGCATAAAGCTGGCATACCTCCTCGTATATATATATGGCATACCTCCTCGTATATATATATATGGCATACCTCCTCGTATATATATATGGCATACCTCCTCGTATATATATATGGCATACCTCCTCGTATATATATATGGCATACCTCCTCGTATATATATATATATGGCATACCTCCTCGTGTATATATATATGGCATACCTCCTCGTATATATATATATGGCATACCTCCTCGTATATATATATATGGCATACCTCCTCGTATATATATATGGCATACCTCCTCGTTCTGACATTTCCCTCTTAGTTTAAGGGGAAAATAGAAAAGCAATTACCATATATTAGAGATGAAAACTACAGCGTGTGCAATGCCCTGTCTCAGAGGGCCAGCGTGTGCAATGCCCTGTCTCAGAGGGCCAGCGTGTGCAATGCCCTGTCTCAGAGGGCCAGCATGTGCAATGCCCTGTCTCAGAGGGCCAGCATGTGCAATGCCCTGTCTCAGAGGGCCAGCGTGTGCAATGCCCTGTCTCAGAGGGCCAGCGTGTGCAATGCCCTGTCTCAGAGGGCCAGCGTGTGCAATGCCCTGTCTCAGAGGGCCAGCGTGTGCAATGCCCTGTCTCAGAGGGCCAGCATGTGCAATGCTCTGTCTCAGAGGGCCAGCGTGTGCAATGCCCTGTCTCAGAGGGCCAGCATGTGCAATGCCCTGTCTCAGAGGGCCAGCATGTGCAATGCCCTGTCTCAGAGGGCCAGCGTGTGCAATGCCCTGTCTCAGAGGGCCAGCATGTGCAATGCCCTGTCTCAGAGGGCCAGCGTGTGCAATGCCCTGTCTCAGAGGGCCAGCGTGTGCAATGCCCTGTCTCAGAGGGCCAGCGTGTGCAATGCCCTGTCTCAGAGGGCCAGCGTGTGCAATGCCCTGTCTCAGAGGGCCAGCATGTGCAATGCCCTGTCTCAGAGGGCCAGCGTGTGCAATGCCCTGTCTCAGAGGGCCAGCATGTGCAATGCCCTGTCTCAGAGGGCCAGCGTGTGCAATGCCCTGTCTCAGAGGGCCAGCGTGTGCAATGCCCTGTCTCAGAGGGCCAGCATGTGCAATGCCCTGTCTCAGAGGGCCAGCATGTGCAATGCCCTGTCTCAGAGGGCCAGCATGTGCAATGCCCTGTCTCAGAGGGCCAGCATGTGCAATGCTCTGTCTCAGAGGGCCAGCGTGTGCAATGCCCTGTCTCAGAGGGCCAGCATGTGCAATGCCCTGTCTCAGAGGGCCAGCATGTGCAATGCCCTGTCTCAGAGGGCCAGCGTGTGCAATGCCCTGTTTCAGAGGGCCAGCATGTGCAATGCTCTGTCTCAGAGGGCCGGCATGTGCAATGCTCTGTCTCAGAGGGCCAGCGTGTGCAATGCCCTGTCTCAGAGGGCCGGCATGTGCAATACCCTGTCTCAGAAGGCCGGCGTGTGCAATGCTCTGTTTTAGAGGGCCAGCGTGTGCAATGCCCTGTCTCAGAGGGCCGGCATGTGCAATACCCTGTCTCAGAAGGCCGGCGTGTGCAATGCTCTGTCTCAGAGGGCCAGCATGTGCAATGCCCTGTCTCAGAGGGCCGGCATGTGCAATACCCTGTCTCAGAGGGCCAGCGTGTGCAATGCCCTGTCTCAGAGGGCCAGCGTGTGCAATGCCCTGTCTCAAAGGGGCCAGCCAGTGGCGTAACTACTGTAAGGCAGCCCCAGCTGCCGCTTGGGGGAGCAAGCAGCAGCAGGGTCTATGTGGGCGCTGGCACCCACACAATGCACTGAAATGCTGCTGCCTGCCGCTGCCCACTGACTGAGCACTGGAGGCAAGTCAGCCACAGTGCGGGTGCGGCCATGGCAGAGATGACAAGTCCTCCCACTGATTTAATTGACTGTACACAGAGCCAGCTATTGGCTACTGTGTACAGGATGAGCGGAAGGATGGGCATGCTAGGGCGGCCTAGGATGTGTCTGAGCCAAGGGAAGTAGCAGTGTATGATGGTCTCTCTTCCTCTCTCCTGCTTCAGCTTCTTCATTATGCATGTGACGTCATCACGTCACACACTGGGGAAACACGCTGGAGAGGAGCCAGGGGGGCGCCACAAACTTTTTGGCAGGGGGGAGCAAAATTTATAGATACGCCACTGGGGCCAGCGTGTGCAATGCCCTGTCTCAGAGGGCCAGCGTGTGCAATGCTCTGTCTCAGAGGGCCAGCGTGTGCAATGCCCTGTCTCAGAGGGCCAGCATGTGCAATGCTCTGTCTCAGAGGGCCAGCATGTGCAATGCCCTGTCTCAGAGGGCCAGCATGTGCAATGCCCTGTCTCAGAGGGCCAGCATGTGCAATGCTCTGTCTCAGAGGGCCAGCTTGTGCAATGCTCTGTCTCAGAGGGCCAGCGTGTGCAATGCCCTGTCTCAGAGGGCCAGCATGTGCAATGCTCTGTCTCAGAGGGGACAGCGTGTGCAATGCTCTGTCTCAGAGGGCCAGCGTGTGCAATGCCCTGTCTCAGAGGGCCAGCATGTGCAATGCTCTGTCTCAGAGGGGCCAGCTTGTGCAATGCTCTGTCTCAGAGGGCCAGCGTGTGCAATGCTCTGTCTCAGAGGGCCAGCGTGTGCAATGCTCTGTCTCAGAGGGCCAGCATGTGCAATGCCCTGTCTCAGAGGGCCAGCGTGTGCAATGCTCTGTCTCAGAGGGCCAGCGTGTGCAATGCCTTGTCTCAGAGGGCCAGCGTGTGCAATGCACTGTCTCAGAGGGCCAGCGTGTGCAATGCCCTGTCTCAGAGGGCCAGCGTGTGCAATGCTCTGTCTCAGAGGGCCAGCGTGTGCAATGCCCTGTCTCAGAGGGGCCAGCGTGTGCAATGCTCTGTCTCAGAGGGCCAGCGTGTGCAATGCACTGTCTCAGAGGGCCAGCATGTGCAATGCCCTGTCTCAGAGGGCCAGCATGTGCAATGCCCTGTCTCAGAGGGCCAGCGTGTGCAATGCCCTGTCTCAGAGGGCCAGCGTGTGCAATGCCCTGTCTCAGAGGGCCAGCGTGTGCAATGCTCTGTCTCAGAGGGCCAGCGTGTGCAATGCTCTGTCTCAGAGGGGCCAGCGTGTGCAATGCCCTGTCTCAGAGGGCCAGCGTGTGCAATGCCCTGTCTCAGAGGGCCAGCGTGTGCAATGCCCTGTCTCAGAGGGCCAGCGTGTGCAATGCTCTGTCTCAGAGGGCCAGCATGTGCAATGCCCTGTCTCAGAGGGCCAGCATGTGCAATGCCCTGTCTCAGAGGGCCAGCATGTGCAATGCTCTGTCTCAGAGGGCCAGCGTGTGCAATGCTCTGTCTCAGAGGGCCAGCATGTGCAATGCCCTGTCTCAGAGGGCCAGCATGTGCAATGCTCTGTCTCAGAGGGCCAGCGTGTGCAATGCTCTGTCTCAGAGGGCCAGCATGTGCAATGCCCTGTCTCAGAGGGCCAGCATGTGCAATGCTCTGTCTCAGAGGGCCAGCATGTGCAATGCCCTGTCTCAGAGGGCCAGCGTGTGCAATGCCCTGTCTCAGAGGGCCAGCATGTGCAATGCCCTGTCTCAGAGGGCCAGCGTGTGCAATGCTCTGTCTCAGAGGGCCAGCATGTGCAATGCCCTGTCTCAGAGGGCCAGCATGTGCAATGCCCTGTCTCAGAGGGCCAGCGTGTGCAATGCCCTGTCTCAGAGGGCCAGCATGTGCAATGCCCTGTCTCAGAGGGCCAGCATGTGCAATGCTCTGTCTCAGAGGGCCAGCATGTGCAATGCTCTGTCTCAGAGGGGCCAGCATGTGCAATGCCCTGTCTCAGAGGGCCAGCGTGTGCAATGCTCTGTCTCAGAGGGCCAGCGTGTGCAATGCCCTGTCTCAGAGGGCCAGCGTGTGCAATGCCCTGTCTCAGAGGGCCAGCGTGTGCAATGCTCTGTCTCAGAGGGGCCAGCGTGTGCAATGCTCTGTCTCAGAGGGCCAGCATGTGCAATGCACTGTCTCAGAGGGCCAGCATGTGCAATGCTCTGTCTCAGAGGGCCAGCGTGTGCAATGCTCTGTCTCAGAGGGCCAGCATGATGTTTACCAAGATGGGAGTTTTATATCACATGGGATGTTGCTATCGGCAACCAATTAGAATCTACTTCCTACAGTATGTATTTATCACCTTCTAGAAGATAATAGATATCATCTGATTAGTTGCCCATAGCAACATCCCATGTGAAATACATCTCCCATCTTTGTAATCCCCCCCCCCCCCCCCCCCCACAAAGGCCCTTATTCAGATCTGATCACAGTACAAACTTGTTCTCAAACTGGGCAAAACCACGTGCACTGCAGGTGGGGCAGATGTAACATGTGCAGAGAGAGTTAGATTTGGGTGAGTTATTTTGTTTCTGTGCAGGGTAAATACTGGCTGCATTATTTTTACACTGAAATATGGATTTCAGTTTCAACACACCCCACCCAAATGTAACTCTCTCTCTCTCAGCACATATTACATCTGCCCCACCTGCGGTGCACATGGCTTTGCCCATTTTGAGAACAAATTTGTACCGCGATCAGATCTGAATAAGGGCCATAGTGTATAGGGAGGAATATGGGGAGATGGGGAATGGAGGGAGATGGTGAATGGAGGGAGATGGTGAATGGAGGGAGATGGGGAATGGAGGGAGATGGGGAAGAATACGGGGAGATGGGGAATGGAGGGAGATTGTGAGGGATACAGGGAGATTGGGAATGGAGGGAGATGAGTAATGGAGGGAGATGGGGAATGGAGGGAGATGGTGAGGAATAAGGGAGATGGTGAGGAATAGGGGGAGATGGGGAATGGAGGAAGATGGTGAGGAATAGGGGGAGATGGGGAATGGGGGGAGATGAGTAATGGAGGGAGATGGGGAAGAATGTGCGAGATTGGGAATGGAGGGAAATGGTGAGGAATAGGGGGAGATGGGGAATGGAGGGAGATGAGTAATGGGGGGAGATGAGTAATGGGGGGAGATGGGGAATGAAGGGAGATGGGGAAGAATGTGGGAGATAGGGAATGGAGGGAGATGGTGAGGAATAGGGGGAGATGGGGAATGGAGGGAGATGGTGAGGAATAGGGGGAGATGGGGAATGGAGGGAGATGGTGAGGAATAGGGGGAGATGGGGAATGGAGGGAGATGAGTAATGGGGGGAGATGAGTAATGGGGGGAGATGGAGAATGAAGGGAGATGGGGAAGAATGTGGGAGATAGGGAATGGAGGGAGATGGTGAGGAATAGGGGGAGATGGGGAATGGAGGGAGATAGGAAGCTGGAGAAGAAACAGGACATATAACCATGCACACAGCTAGCACCCCAGAGAATGTGTGTAATATCCTAGTGCCGTGTAGTGATCCCGGTTGGTGAAGGTGCTTCCAGTCCTGTGCGCTGAGGTCTGGCATACACCGTCCGGCATATTCTGTGCTTAGTATAAAGTACAGAGGAGAAACAATTACTGCACAGAACACAGAAATAATTACACTTTTGCAATTTTCTATTCTCTGTCAATTATCACTACACAAATGCACATTAGACCTTAATTAAAGGCTGCAGAGTGGATACTTAACATCATTGAAGTTTTCCATGAACTTGTGTTCTGATTTAACTATGAATAATTTTAGTCTATGGCATTTGCAGACTTGATAGCAGCAATTTTCCTGTCATAATCCCGGCAGGCTGTTTTTATGTGTCAAGTAAAGAATTCCGAAGTCATTTTCAGCTGTGCGTTTGTGTCAGACGCTAACAATAAGCTGTTACTCTAACAAAGTGCCACAAATACAGTAATCTCCTGTTTATAATCAACATTGCATTCTGGGGATAATTGAGTGGGAAGTAACCAAACATGTTGTGTGAGTATGTGTGGGTTTGTGGGGTGAGTATAGGGAAGGTGTATCAAAATGCTATATATTAGGATATATGTATGTGTTTGTAGATAGATAGATAGATAGATAGATAGATAGATAGATAGATAGATAGACAGACAGACAGACAGACAGACAGACAGACAGACAGATAGATAGATAAATAGATAGAAAAACAATAGTATGTTCAGTGTTCCACTTCCTAATAAAAAAATTAGGCAATAAAATAAGATGAGATAAGATACAATAATTTCTCACACCATTTATTAAGTTCATCCACATGTTGGTAGTTTACAGTTGCTCCTTCAAATGGGAATGAAACTTTAGTAATTTATTTAAATTGATGCAGTTGACCATACAAAGATAAATACCAACGCGTTTCGTCTCTTAGAGACTTCGTCAGAGGCAAAAACCTACAGATGTAGGACACTCAGAGTCAGTGGATGAGGAAGTGATGCTGTACTACATTGTGGTGGTATATCTCCTTTGGTGGCTGTTACCTCTAGAATAAGAAGGAGGTGTATTTTTAAAAAACTTCACATTCTGGCCCTGTTAATTCAGTTTTATATAACATGGCTCTAAATACCTTGATTTTCTCTCCCTATGACCACTATAAATTAGGTCGCTTTTCCACCATTACTCTGGTTTCTAAACTGATTTAAGCACTTATTGTGTAAAGCTCATTCTTCGATGTACAGACCTCATTATAAGGTCTCTTTTGACATGCCCCTGATGAAGTCGTTATGGTGAAACGCGTTGGTTTTTAATAAAAGGCTACTTTCTTTAATGAATTCTATGTCTTATTTTGAACATCTACGGACATTATATATATGAAGTGTGAAGGCTATATCATGATTTTGGGTTATATTAGGTAATACTTGAGGGCACTCCAATAACATTTTGTTGAAATGTAGGACATATATAAAATACATAAATAAGTATTATACATAAAAAAAGTGTATGAGGAAAACAGATGTAAAGAGAGTGAGAGGAGAGAAAGAATAAATTAAAATTATTTTTTATAAGAAATAATTGCCGCCAATGGTTGTATATGATACATACCTCAATATATTTAATATATTCTGGTCTCCCAGGTTATTATATATATATTAAAAGGTACCTTTGGGTGTGCTAAATGCCACCAGCTGCAACTCTAAAGGGCCCCTGTGATTTCACAGTCCTACTGGTCATTTCTTGGCAAAAGCCTCTCCCCACCGAACATTCTGTTTGGAGCATCCGTTTAATATTATTTTTATCTGTCCAACAAAAGTGGGTTTTGTGCTGTTTTTTTTTCAGCACAAAACCCACTTTTGAAGAACATTTGGAATCATTGAATCTAATAAAATATTTGCTTTGAATCTCCACCTAGAATCTCCCCTGATGAAGTTATCAAGACGAAACGCGTAGAGATATCAAATGTCATCAATGTCAAAGCATAACCAAATAGTATTTTTTTTATTAGCCAATGGGCCGGGTCATGGAGCATAGCTCCACCCTTGACACCTGTAAACCCTGGCCCCAGGTTCTGATTGGCCTACATGGCCAGTTAATTAAATAAAATGGATGGCCATCGATAGTTAAAACCATCAATGGTCATACATCACATAGTATGCTACCATCGATGGTCATTTGCACTATCGCCATCCATGGTAATAGTGTCAATGGCCATCCTTAGAGTGTGCTGGGTCTAGAGGGAGGCTGCTGACCCCCAGCCAGGCAAAGGAGGAGCTACTACTGATTATACCAGGGGTGGCCAAACCTGTCCTCAATATCTACGAACAGTTCATGTTTTTCAGACAACCTGTGGATCTATAGAAAGAATGATTGCAGCATGTTTGAAAATGTTATCATTAGTAATGACTACAGCTGTGCACCAGCTAGGTGATCTGGAAAACGTGGACCATTGGTAGATCTTGAGGACCGGTTTGGCTACTACTGGGTTATAGAATAGTCAGTACTGTACCACATAGACACCATGGTTTATGTGTAAGCCAGAGGTGTCCAAACTTTTTGGGACGAGGGCCAGATTTGGTGAGGTGAAAATGTGGGGGGCCGATATTCTTAGAAGCATTATAATAACACATCAGAATGGTCCCCCACTCTGCCCCATTTGCTATGTCCCCCAGCCTGCCCCTCCTTCACTGTATGTCCCCCATTCACCGTATGTTCCCCACTCTGCACCCATTCACTCTGTCCCACAGCCTGCCCCCTTCTCTTAATGTCTATCAGTGCCTTAATTTGTCCCCAAGCCTGACCCTCCTTCACTGTATGACCCCCATTCACTATGTACCCCACTCTGCCCCTACCCCTCCTTCACTGTATGTCCCCCATTCACCGTATGTTCCCCACTCTGCACCCATTCACTCTGTCCCACAGCCTGCCCCCTTCTCTTAATGTCTATCAGTGCCTCCATTCATTGTATGTCCCCAAGCCTGACCCACCTTCACTGTATGACCCCCATTCACTATGTACCCCACTCTGCCGCCATTCGCTGTATGTCCCCCAGCCTGCCCCTGCTCTCCCTTCTCTGAATGGCCATCACTGCCTCCATTCACTGTATGTCCCCCAGCCTGACCCTCCTTCACTGTATGTCCCCCACTCTGCCCCCTCCCTTCTCTGTATGTTTCCCAGCCCCTTGTGTGATCCAGAGGAAGGACAGGCAAAGCAGGCACTGCAAGGACAGGAGATGCTTGGGCTCCCGCTGCTGCCCTCCTCCACTCTGCATGTTACGGGAGCAAGCTTCCCCCTTGCTGCCCCCCCTCCCCAAACACTGCTGTCACTGTGATTGTGGAGTAGGGTGATATACGATTGCAGCAGCAGGGGTAGGACGCCAAACACATCTGACTGTGGCGGCCGGCACCTCCTCACTGCAGCAGACAGCAAGGTAAAGGTGCGCTCGCCGGGGCCCCACCTTTAGTGTCCTGTGCTGTGCTTCCCACATCTGATGCTCTGCCCGCTTCCAGCTGGAGGCTGCGGGCCACTTGAAATGACTGCGCGGGCCGCAATTGGCCCCCGGGCCTGACTTTGGGCATGCCTGGTGTAAGCTTTCCGTATCGGTCCTTTTACAGTAACGCAAGATGATCGGGAACATAATACCATGAATAAAGCAATCACAAGTCTGTAGTATTGCAAGGCGATATGAGAATGATAATTACACTATAAAAATAATACAATAAACTGCAGTATATTGCCCGATATGTTATACCTCTGGCTGTTTAATAGTTCATTTTATTACACATATTTCATTATAGATTCCCTATCAGTAAGAGAGACCGAGATGATGGATAAATGACTGCTGCAGCTTTCAAAGTTAATTAAAGCATTACTGATCCAATAACATTAGTAAGAATCAATGTTCTATATTTAGTAAGACAAGCATGCATTCAGCCAAAGGAAATAACTCCTCTTCTGCAATTTATCTTCATTGCTATCCACAGCAGAAGTATGCACAGGGCCGGCTCTGCCATTAGGTGGCTTTAGGCTACTGCCTAGGGCGCCAGGATGGTGGGATGGGGGGGGGCACCACTGAGTCCTTTGCCTACGCCACTATTAGAATGTAGTTTATGGATACATTTATAAATCATATGTAATATGTGCATACATATATAAATCATATGTCAAATATATGCGCTCCGGGATTAAAGTGACAGTGCAGAAAAAATGTATACAAAAAATGTGCAAATGTTGTGCAATCAGTGCAGTTTAAATAACATGTGCGGTAAACCACCCTCAATTATATATATATAATGGAACACTGCCTTGGATGAGTGTTCAGTCAAACTGATGACAACTCTGGTCAATGAGAGGAAGAATGAACTAGCCTCACTCGAAAGTGAAATGGGAAGAATAGAAGAGCTCCTATCGAAATTCGATGAAAGCGAGGAGTTCAAAAAAGACATCATCGACATGCAATCCAAACTTGACACTTTGGAAAGAGACATAATTCAAAGAAAACAAAAAAAAATTCTGAGAGATAAAAAAGATTACATCACCGGGAATGTCCGCATCTGGCCAAATGAGACCAGAAATCAAGATTTACCCATGAGGAGAAATAGACCAGATTATGGTAACATCCCTATCTGGGATAAACACCGAAGACACTCACATCGATCCATCGATAGAGAAACCAATGTATACCGCTCTCAGTATAATCATCCAAATGGCCAGAATAACCATAGGCACAGATATGGTCCGCAAATAAGATCACAAAGACAGGACCCTAGATTTAATGGAAATGAAGATGACTATAGGAACCCCTATAGAAGAAGAACTCCATCTCGTAATTATGAGAGAGAAAATAGAGGCAATTATAACCAAAGAAGAACCGACAGAGGAAGAATACCCTCATATAACGCACGTCACCAACCTGGACGAGGAGATGTGTTTCGATCACCATCCCCTTATAAACGTCAACAGCAGAATTTTTTAGACGAAGGATGAGATACAGATCACCCTCACCATACTGTAAGGGAAGAACTCCACACTCGACTCGACTCACCCCACGGTCTCAAAAGAAGACTAAACGGGGATGTCGAGGCTCCGGAAGGAGCAAACAACTCTCCAAAGAAGAAAAAGAGTGTACAAATTCCACCATCCCAGGGTCTGGAATCATCAACATCTCAAAGAAAGAACTATCTGCAACAGAAAATGCGGTATTAAGCAGAGGTCTTAAATTCGCCCCGGACAGTCATGTAAACCACTTTGACCTATTTATTGATTTAAACAAATATATTCGGAATCTCACAGTACAAAGACACTTTCTGAGACATCCATCAAACTCACTGAATATGACTAGAGATAAACCTCTAGTGGCCCCACCATCCAAATTTTATCCGGTTGAATCTAGAGGCAGCCACCTAGATATGTTTTCTGAAGCAGTCAGTGAGGACTTCAGAACTATCAAAGTAAAGAAACGGTTTGCAAAGAACATCAATTCCCAAGAGAGTAAAGCTCTACGCACTTTAGGGAAAGATGAAAACATCATTATAAAATCTGCGGATAAAGGCGGAGCAGTGGTCCTACAGGACAGGCATAAATATCTGATAGAAGCCAACAAAATTCTTATCGATGAAACAACATATGGAAAACTAGAATCCAACCCAACTCCAGAATTCCAACTTGAACTAACAAACCTGTTAACATCGGGCTTACATGATGGGGTCATCTGTAAAGAAGAATTTGAGTACATGAATATTAAACATCCTATCATGCCAATCTTTTATCATATCCCTAAAGTACACAAAAATCAATCCGAACCGCCAGGGAGACCGATAATAGCAGGCATAGACTCCCTGACCTCAAACTTGTCACACTATTTAGATCTGAAGTTGCAACCATACGTATTACAAAATGACTCACACCTGAATGACAGCACCTCAGTGTTAAAACTACTAAAAGGAAAGATCTGGTCGGCGGAATATTGCTGGTTGACAGTAGATGTCCAAGGACTATACTCATCAATTCCTCACAATAAAGGCCTCCAATCAGTGGAAAGAATCCTTCAAGGGGACCCAGAGAAATCTGCATCCGAAACCAAATTTCTTGTGGATAGTATTAAATTTATACTTAACCACAATTTCTTCGAGTTTAATGATGATTACTACCTCCAACAACAGGGTACTGCTATGGGGACTAAATTTGCCCCGGCATATGCCAACCTCCATATGAGAACTTGGGAGGAGAAGTTTGTGTATGGATCACGCTTTGAAGATAAGATTATAATCTACAAAAGATACATTGACGACCTTCTGTTCATCTGGCGGGGAGATGAAACCAGTATCAAAGAGTTCATTTCTTATATCCACGGTAATGACCTCAATTTAAAATTTACTTACAAATTTGATCCCAATAAAATTGAGTTCTTGGATCTCGAACTAGAGGGAAAAACCAAACCAAGAAATTATTACCCGAACACACTTCAAAATGGTAGACGCCAACAGCTATATTCCGGCAAATAGCTGTCACTACCCGGCGTGGAAGAACAGTGTCCCATATGCTCAGTTCCTAAGGATAAAACGAAACTGTAGCAATGAGAATGAATATTGGTCCCAATCCCAACTTCTAGTAGACCGGTTTTTGGAGAGAGGATATGGTGCAGAACAGATTGATGAAGCACGTCTAAAAGCAAACCATGAAGAAAGAAACAATCTGCTACAGAGACGTGAGAGACCCAAAGTTGAATACAAATGTAGACCGTTCGTCACACAATTCAATTGTGAAAATCGTTTAATCAAAAAAGTCCTAGAAAATCACTGGGGCACCCTCTTACGTGATCCTGTATTAGGGCAACATCTCCCCCCAAAACCTCAGATTGTGTTTCGCCGAGCAAAAAACTTGAAGTCTATTTTAGCACCTAGTAAACTAAAACCAATCACCACTTCAGTCTCCAAAAATACACATTTTTTGACAAAAAAACCTGGGATCACTCCCTGTAACAAATGTATTTGCTGTCAATTCATTGATAAAAAACAATTTAATCACACCTTGGACAACGGAAGAGTCTACACTATTAAAGAAGCCGTAACTTGCAACTCAGACCACGTGGTGTACATGATTACATGTAGTTGTAATTTAAACTACATCGGGAAAACCATAAGACAAACCAAGCTGCGTATACAAGAGCATATCAGAAATGTAAAGAATAAGGTGAAGATTCATAGCGTTCCAAGACACTACGCTGAAAAACACAATTCAATTATCACTAAGGAGAATTTCAAATTTACAATCCTAGAACGAATACCTGTCAACTCAAGAGGAGGTAATAGAGATAAGGAACTTATTAAAAAAGAAAGCTACTGGATATACACCATGAACTCCCTGTCTCCGAAAGGACTGAATGAAGGGGTGGACATAGTAGCATTCCTCTAAACCTGATAAAGAACAACCCCTTTTTCTCTACATTTTTCATCTTTCTTATCTTTTATTAAGGGGGCTAATATGTCTCTACCCACTAGGGTAACAATGTATTCTTGGGAAGAGGGTTGTGGGGTCTCCTCTCTCCCAAACTATTTACATTTATATTTTTATTTATGTGAGTTTAACATACAGTATACCCTATTGGGATTCCCATATCGATATTTTTTTATTGGTAAAGAGTAGGTCCACTATACCACTAGTTCACTTATGGCACTCGTTTCATCCGGTCATGCCTAATAATTGTCTAAACATCATACTATAAGAAAACCAGCTAATGAAAAACTATGTCTGAGTAAAAGTATAATGTACCATAGATGAAATTACAGATGCTCTAACTAATGGATTTGTACTTGATTGTATACACGAATTTGTTTGAAAGACATGAATTTATGATATATGTACACCATATTTAAGCAGCAATTTCCCATTCGGAAAGATATGAATTTTTGATGTATGTATACCGCGTTTAAGTAGTAATTGCTATTTTTGATTGGACAAAATGTGTTGTAAAAATCCAATATGGATAACCAGATTTGTAAATGTGACAGTGAAGCACGGTAAAGGGGGCGGTAGGATTTACCTATGTAATGTACATTAGGATAACAGATCTAAGCTGATCATTGCATAAACACGAAATCACCTAGTCAGTATAAATAATAAAAAATAAAAATAATAAAAAATGTAAATGTGCACTCACCATAAGACTAATACATAGAATTAATCATAAGGTACACTCCCATAATATTATTAATATTGTATTTATATAGCTATATTTGTTTGTTTATAAATATATGTGTATTTTTTATATATATATATATATAATTGTTTCCATTTCACTTTATTATATTCACTTTATAATAGTAATATTTATCACTTCGATTGTGGCCAGGCAATTATTAATTAGGTATACACACTGCATATACCAGTATTATAGTTAAATAGAGCTGGCTAAAGTGGAAGTTATAGTTATAGTCACCCCAATAGAGAAATGTACACTTTACATAGCGCAAATTGAAGTTAGATAATATGGAACGCATTATGCGCTCCACACACCCGGAAATCCACCAGAAAAATAGTTCCCACGTAGTTAGAATGTGTTTAGGAACGCTGATCAGATGCAGCAGTTCCCTCCGTCAGGGGGACACGATAGAGGACGGCACCACTCGCTTCTAACTCCTCCTGACGCTTCAGACCTGGCGTAGGACGCATATAGGAAGCAAGATGGCCGCCGTTTGGAACGCAGGACGCTGCAGTCATGCGTTCCACGGCGTTAAAGCATCTTATATCGTTATAATCAATTCAGGATTGCACACTAAAGTACCCCTTAGGGTAGGCTGGCACTAGGCTATTATTCCATTAAAAGTATCAGTTCATTTAGAGGCATGAAAGCCCGTTAATAAACGTACATAGCAAGTAGTACAACAGGAAGTGATGCAATAAGCTACTCCCTATATAAGAGCTCAATAGGTCCTAGGATTTCATTCAGTGATTGGAATCCAGGAGAGCACATCCGGTTTGACCACCACTCTGTAAGTAATCCAATTTCACCCTTTTTTTGTGCTTAATCACTGTCACATAATTGTATATTTTTACATGGAATCCTTTGTATTTGTATTTATAGATAAAAAATTGCATATCGGTGCCAATTCCTCAAATTCTGTCCCTGAGGTCATATAACTTCCCTCAGAAGATATTTGGGATTCATCAGTGGACTTAGTTTCCACTTGGGATTTTTTTTAATGGTATGTAACCTCCATTAGCCCCTCCTTCCTTTGGTCTCCATAAGGAGTAAAGACAGTTTATAGCATGGATTATTGTCTTTTATCTCAGATCTTATTGTCAAGACTACTTCCAATATATGAGAACAGATCGCTACTTGTATCCAATTTAAGGAGTATATACTGGGTATGATGACCTTGCAGGTCTTAAATTTGGTGATTGGCTATTTCACAAAAAAGTCCAGGTCTTTCACGTTTTTCATATACCTCTTGATTACCATCTATCATACTTTTCTCTTAATTAAGATTAAGAATGTTTCTTTGGTATGGTGACGTCTCCATCATCCCTCACTTCAGATCTTGTCCTCCCTCCTCATCATGTCTTATATTTATTTATTCATTTTTTTAAACTATATATTTTAATAATTATGTGTATATATTGCATCTACTATTTTTTTGACACAGTTCTGTTACAATTTACAGTGTGTATTGTTCTGCTGTCAAAATGCCCCTGATGAAGTCAATTCATTGACGAAACGCGTTGGGCTCAAATCGTCACTGAGAAGACATCTTTCAATTAAAAAAGATTTTTTAAGATTTTGTATTGTAAAAGGAAAATTATTTCTGTATTGTCAATATAGATCTGCTCAGTGTTGGATATACCGAATTACTATCCTGTATTTTAGGAAAGGCGCATTCTGGGAAACCCACCCTATTTCTATATATATATATATATATATATATATATATAATCGATTTGTAGGGCGGCACTCACATCAAATAATGGATACAGATACGGAGCTGGATCAACGTTTCGAAGTTTAATAAATTACTTCGTCATCAGGATACATAAAAACAGTGCATATCATGACAGAATTTATACATACCAGACCCCGCGAAAACAAGACGCCGTCCGCACGTTCTTCCGGGTCACGTGGCGTATAGACGTCATCATCCGGCTGCCGTTGCCATGGTACAGGCATAGCATTCGGCGCTCAGATGGCGCGTCGACGCTGCTGCCCGGAAGACTGAGGAATCGAGCTGATAGGTGTTTGCGCAGTAGCCCGTCGTCATGGATACATGACGCTAGCACGCTGCAGCAATCACCACAGCTGTCACCGTCAGTTGTGCGTCTGGCAGAACTTCAATACAAATACAATAATACCCAATAGAGGTGATACAAAAATAGAGAACATAAGAAAAAATATGAAAAAATATATATAAGTGAAACATTTACACACAAGACTTTGCATAAGAGTGCCTGCAAAAAGATTAGATTAGTTTAATATTAATTCAATATTTTTAATAATAATTTTAATAAGCACCCATAATAGTTCAATATAAGCAATCAAAGATTCAGAACATGAATAAATTTTGAACATGGATAAATTTTAGTAGTCAAGTATAGTTACATAAGATAATGTACTACAGATTTGCATGCTTATAAAAAGCAATGTAGCCCATGGGATTCATTCAGGCCACCTGGAGAGAGGGTGCCTAATCTTTGAATCCAACTGGCCTCTGCCCTGAGTAGTTTGAGGGATCTGTCCCCCCTTCTCAGTGAGACAGGAACATGGTCAATAATAACACTTTTGAGTGAAGCAACGCTGTGTTTAGCCTCAAAAAAATGGCGTGCTAGTGGCTGGTCACTGCCACCTTTTTCAAATGCTGCTTTAATTGAGGATCTATGTCCCGCAAGTCTATCCCTAAGGGTTCTTTGGGTTTTTCCAACATAGTTCAATGAGCATGGACACGTGAGCATATAAACAATATATTTAGTAGTACATGTCACCCGATGATTAATGCTGATTTTGGTGCCTGAATGGGGATGTAGGAAATATGGACCAGACGACATTGATCTGCAGGACGTGCAGTCCAGGCACCTATAGCAGCCATTCCTGGGCCTAAGGAATTGCTCACTATTTTGGTGTCTAAGACCTGTAACATCAGCCTTGACCAAATGGTCTCTCAAATTCCTTCCCCTGGTATAGCAACTCATGAGTCCCGTATCAGTAAGACCCAATGTTGGATCTGATTCAATCATGGGCCACAGTCTCCTGCCCACATTACTGATGGCATTACTTTCAGCATTAAAGTGTTTTACCCAAGGGAGCTTTTTTAATGTTCTATCACGTGGTGTTGGACAAAGGAGTTGGTCCCTGGATTGTTCAAGGGCTTTACTTTTAGCCTTTTGAAGTAAAGGCATTTGATACCCCCTCTGGGAAAATTTAGTCACCATCTTATCAATAGCCTGTTCAGCCAATAGATCACTGCTACAAATGCGTTTGGCTCTCACAAACTGTGAGTAAGGGAGGCCAAACTTAAGGCTTTTGGGGTGAAAGCTGGAAGCATGTAACAGAGAATTAACGTCAGTTTTTTTAGTGAATACATCAGTTGTGATCATACCATCTTGGATGGTAAGCATCACATCCAAAAAGCTGACACAATGTGTGTCCACAGTATATGTCAGCTTAATGGGACTGAGGCTATTGTTTTGACGTGTGACACCAGTAGCCAACTCCTGGGCAGATCCCCTCCAAATAAGAAACAGGTCATCAATGTATCTGGCATAGAAGACCACCATGCCAGATACATTGATGTCCGTGAAGAAGATGTCACGCTCAACTTGCAGCATAAAGGTGTTGGCATATGCCGGAGCAAAATTACTGCCCATGGCACAGCCCGACATTTGGATATAATAACACCCATTAAAAAGAAAATAGTTGTGCGTCAACACCATCTCCAGTAAACTCAAGAAAAAATCAACATTAGGTCCCTTGTACAGGGCATTACCATCAATCAATCTCTTAACAGCCAATAGACCTTGGTCATTGGGTATGACTGTATATAGGCTTGAAACATCCAAGCTACATAACAGGCTACCCGTAGGGACATGATCAATCTCATTAAGTCTCTTCAAAAAAGCAGTCGTGTCACGTAGGAACCCAGTGGTAGCTGTAACACACGGTTGAAGTATAGCATCTATATACGTGGATACGTTTTGGAATAACGATCCACGTGCAGCTATTATGGGTCTGCCCGGTGGGGGCGTAACTCCCTTATGAATCTTTGGAAGTGTGTACAGGAGTGGCACTGTCGGTTCTGGTTGACTTAATGCTTTAGATAGTTCTGAGCTAATTACACCAGCAGATACCGCCTCCTGTAACACACCATCCAATAGTCTCATAAATTGCTCAGTGGGGTCCTTACGCAGTAATTTATACACATTAGTATCAGCAAGTTGCCTCTCAATTTCTGTGACATAATCTGAAAGATTTTGTAAAACAATTGCCCCGCCTTTATCTGCGGGGCGAATAACCAAGTCTGTGTAAGTACCCAGATCCTTCAGTGCACCAGCTTCTTCCTTAGTGAGGTTGCTATGTATTTTGGCACATTTTGAGTTCTTTCCTATTTCTGATGTTACATCATGTGCAAGCATTCTATTAAACGTTTTTATGGTAGCACTGTTGGATAGGGGTTCAAACACAGACTTGGGTTGCAATCTCTGTACTTGACTAGGAATATCATCTTTAATGGGAACATTCCCCCTCTTGTTCCTAGTAAAATATTCTTTAAGCTTTAATTGTCTTGAAAGTTTATATTTTTCAATTTCCCACTTAGTGGGATTAAACAGTGTTGTGGGAACAAAAGACAAACCCTTATTCAAAACACTAAGTTCATGTTCATTCAATATATGATTAGATAAATTGCAGACTAAATTCTCGTGGGGGGGCGTCCTCTGCCCCTTCCTTTTCCTTTGGCACTGGCCACCGCGCCTCGTCCGATGGCGCCGGTGCCAGTCCTCGTTCTTGCCCCTAAAGGGAGAGAACCAGAGGGTGGTCTAGACATGATGTTAGCATTGTCCGAATCACTAGTTGTAGTAGCCTCCGCTGATGAATCGATAGTTCTAGATGATGCGACTGTATTGCGTGTTCTATTTCTATAACCTCTCCGGTTGTAGTTAGGCTGCGATGGCCCTCCGGACAACCAGTGATATACCTTGTTTTGGTCATAGTCATTTTTAACACGGTCCATTTTGTTCTTTTTGAACAATATTAAGTCTCTGCGGTACTCAGCAACCTGTTTAGTCAGCTTGTCAGTCCAATCAATAGTTGTATCAGATTCAAACGTGGCTTTATGTGTTGTCTCAAAAGCCTCAATTTTCTCCCTTGCAATCTGCAGTTCCCTGTTAGCTTCTTCCACAACCAGTAAAATAAGATCAAAGCTGCACTTATTGACAATAGCAATCCAGCGTTTGCAAAATGTTGTGCTAAAACGTCCTATTGTGGGAGCATTTTTAACACGGAAACCGCGTGGGATCAATTTGTTTCTAAAGTACTCACTCAACGTAATGCCATGATATAAATAGTCAATTTCACGTTGTTTGAGTTTAAGTAAATCTTTATACAGCTGATTGGCAGATCGCATCTCAGTCTCCTCATTAAAGCGTTCCTTACTCAGGATTCTGTCAGCTTCAGTTTCGGAAAATGACAACATATTGCCTTTAGTTGCAAGTGCTATATTCTCACCAGCAAAGCCATCTTCACCATTATCACCACGTGTAGGTAAAACATCAGTGACAGACTCCATGTCTGAACAACCAATATAAGGCAGGGATCCTGTGTATATAGACGATTCAATGGGTGCTCCAAGCCAAGCAATTAGGGATACTCCACTCCCACAAACAGCAATAGATAGGTACGGTATAGGCGAGCACACCTCAGCAACAACTCACTTGGGGTGCCTTCCCCTGGATGCTCCCGGTCATGGGGTCCACAATGTAATCGATTTGTAGGGCGGCACTCACATCAAATAATGGATACAGATACGGAGCTGGATCAATGTTTCGAAGTTTAATAAATTACTTCGTCATCAGGATACATAAAAACAGTGCATATCATGACAGAATTTATACATACCAGACCCCGCGAAAACAAGACGCCGTCCGCACGTTCTTCCGGGTCACGTGGCGTATAGACGTCATCATCCGGCTGCCGTTGCCATGGTACAGGCATAGCATTCGGCGCTCAGATGGCGCGTCGACGCTGCTGCCCGGAAGACTGAGGAATCGAGCTGATAGGTGTTTGCGCAGTAGCCCGTCGTCATGGATACATGACGCTAGCACGCTGCAGCAATCACCACAGCTGTCACCGTCAGTTGTGCGTCTGGCAGAACTTCAATACAAATACAATAATACCCAATAGAGGTGATACAAAAATAGAGAACATAAGAAAAAATATGAAAAAATATATATAAGTGAAACATTTACACACAAGACTTTGCATAAGAGTGCCTGCAAAAAGATTAGATTAGTTTAATATTAATTCAATATTTTTAATAATAATTTTAATAAGCACCCATAATAGTTCAATATAAGCAATCAAAGATTCAGAACATGAATAAATTTTGAACATGGATAAATTTTAGTAGTCAAGTATAGTTACATAAGATAATGTACTACAGATTTGCATGCTTATAAAAAGCAATGTAGCCCATGGGATTCATTCAGGCCACCTGGAGAGAGGGTGCCTAATCTTTGAATCCAACTGGCCTCTGCCCTGAGTAGTTTGAGGGATCTGTCCCCCCTTCTCAGTGAGACAGGAACATGGTCAATAATAACACTTTTGAGTGAAGCAACGCTGTGTTTAGCCTCAAAAAAATGGCGTGCTAGTGGCTGGTCACTGCCACCTTTTTCAAATGCTGCTTTAATTGAGGATCTATGTCCCGCAAGTCTATCCCTAAGGGTTCTTTGGGTTTTTCCAACATAGTTCAATGAGCATGGACACGTGAGCATATAAACAATATATTTAGTAGTACATGTCACCCGATGATTAATGCTGACAGAATCCTGAGTAAGGAACGCTTTAATGAGGAGACTGAGATGCGATCTGCCAATCAGCTGTATAAAGATTTACTTAAACTCAAACAACGTGAAATTGACTATTTATATCATGGCATTACGTTGAGTGAGTACTTTAGAAACAAATTGATCCCACGCGGTTTCCGTGTTAAAAATGCTCCCACAATAGGACGTTTTAGCACAACATTTTGCAAACGCTGGATTGCTATTGTCAATAAGTGCAGCTTTGATCTTATTTTACTGGTTGTGGAAGAAGCTAACAGGGAACTGCAGATTGCAAGGGAGAAAATTGAGGCTTTTGAGACAACACATAAAGCCACGTTTGAATCTGATACAACTATTGATTGGACTGACAAGCTGACTAAACAGGTTGCTGAGTACCGCAGAGACTTAATATTGTTCAAAAAGAACAAAATGGACCGTGTTAAAAATGACTATGACCAAAACAAGGTATATCACTGGTTGTCCGGAGGGCCATCGCAGCCTAACTACAACCGGAGAGGTTATAGAAATAGAACACGCAATACAGTCGCATCATCTAGAACTATCGATTCATCAGCGGAGGCTACTACAACTAGTGATTCGGACAATGCTAACATCATGTCTAGACCACCCTCTGGTTCTCTCCCTTTAGGGGCAAGAACGAGGACTGGCACCGGCGCCATCGGACGAGGCGCGGTGGCCAGTGCCAAAGGAAAAGGAAGGGGCAGAGGACGCCCCCCCACGAGAATTTAGTCTGCAATTTATCTAATCATATATTGAATGAACATGAACTTAGTGTTTTGAATAAGGGTTTGTCTTTTGTTCCCACAACACTGTTTAATCCCACTAAGTGGGAAATTGAAAAATATAAACTTTCAAGACAATTAAAGCTTAAAGAATATTTTACTAGGAACAAGAGGGGGAATGTTCCCATTAAAGATGATATTCCTAGTCAAGTACAGAGATTGCAACCCAAGTCTGTGTTTGAACCCCTATCCAACAGTGCTACCATAAAAACGTTTAATAGAATGCTTGCACATGATGTAACATCAGAAATAGGAAAGAACTCAAAATGTGCCAAAATACATAGCAACCTCACTAAGGAAGAAGCTGGTGCACTGAAGGATCTGGGTACTTACACAGACTTGGTTATTCGCCCCGCAGATAAAGGCGGGGCAATTGTTTTACAAAATCTTTCAGATTATGTCACAGAAATTGAGAGGCAACTTGCTGATACTAATGTGTATAAATTACTGCGTAAGGACCCCACTGAGCAATTTATGAGACTATTGGATGGTGTGTTACAGGAGGCGGTATCTGCTGGTGTAATTAGCTCAGAACTATCTAAAGCATTAAGTCAACCAGAACCGACAGTGCCACTCCTGTACACACTTCCAAAGATTCATAAGGGAGTTACGCCCCCACCGGGCAGACCCATAATAGCTGCACGTGGATCGTTATTCCAAAACGTATCCACGTATATAGATGCTATACTTCAACCGTGTGTTACAGCTACCACTGGGTTCCTACGTGACACGACTGCTTTTTTGAAGAGACTTAATGAGATTGATCATGTCCCTACGGGTAGCCTGTTATGTAGCTTGGATGTTTCAAGCCTATATACAGTCATACCCAATGACCAAGGTCTATTGGCTGTTAAGAGATTGATTGATGGTAATGCCCTGTACAAGGGACCTAATGTTGATTTTTTCTTGAGTTTACTGGAGATGGTGTTGACGCACAACTATTTTCTTTTTAATGGGTGTTATTATATCCAAATGTCGGGCTGTGCCATGGGCAGTAATTTTGCTCCGGCATATGCCAACACCTTTATGCTGCAAGTTGAGCGTGACATCTTCTTCACGGACATCAATGTATCTGGCATGGTGGTCTTCTATGCCAGATACATTGATGACCTGTTTCTTATTTGGAGGGGATCTGCCCAGGAGTTGGCTACTGTTGTCACACGTCAAAACAATAGCCTCAGTCCCATTAAGCTGACATATACTGTGGACACACATTGTGTCAGCTTTTTGGATGTGATGCTTACCATCCAAGATGGTATGATCACAACTGATGTATTCACTAAAAAAACTGACGTTAATTCTCTGTTACATGCTTCCAGCTTTCACCCCAAAAGCCTTAAGTTTGGCCTCCCTTACTCACAGTTTGTGAGAGCCAAACGCATTTGTAGCAGTGATCTATTGGCTGAACAGGCTATTGATAAGATGGTGACTAAATTTTCCCAGAGGGGGTATCAAATGCCTTTACTTCAAAAGGCTAAAAGTAAAGCCCTTGAACAATCCAGGGACCAACTCCTTTGTCCAACACCACGTGATAGAACATTAAAAAAGCTCCCTTGGGTAAAACACTTTAATGCTGAAAGTAATGCCATCAGTAATGTGGGCAGGAGACTGTGGCCCATGATTGAATCAGATCCAACATTGGGTCTTACTGATACGGGACTCATGAGTTGCTATACCAGGGGAAGGAATTTGAGAGACCATTTGGTCAAGGCTGATGTTACAGGTCTTAGACACCAAAATAGTGAGCAATTCCTTAGGCCCAGGAATGGCTGCTATAGGTGCCTGGACTGCACGTCCTGCAGATCAATGTCGTCTGGTCCATATTTCCTACATCCCCATTCAGGCACCAAAATCAGCATTAATCATCGGGTGACATGTACTACTAAATATATTGTTTATATGCTCACGTGTCCATGCTCATTGAACTATGTTGGAAAAACCCAAAGAACCCTTAGGGATAGACTTGCGGGACATAGATCCTCAATTAAAGCAGCATTTGAAAAAGGTGGCAGTGACCAGCCACTAGCACGCCATTTTTTTGAGGCTAAACACAGCGTTGCTTCACTCAAAAGTGTTATTATTGACCATGTTCCTGTCTCACTGAGAAGGGGGGACAGATCCCTCAAACTACTCAGGGCAGAGGCCAGTTGGATTCAAAGATTAGGCACCCTCTCTCCAGGTGGCCTGAATGAATCCCATGGGCTACATTGCTTTTTATAAGCATGCAAATCTGTAGTACATTATCTTATGTAACTATACTTGACTACTAAAATTTATCCATGTTCAAAATTTATTCATGTTCTGAATCTTTGATTGCTTATATTGAACTATTATGGGTGCTTATTAAAATTATTATTAAAAATATTGAATTAATATTAAACTAATCTAATCTTTTTGCAGGCACTCTTATGCAAAGTCTTGTGTGTAAATGTTTCACTTATATATATTTTTTCATATTTTTTCTTATGTTCTCTATTTTTGTATCACCTCTATTGGGTATTATTGTATTTGTATTGAAGTTCTGCCAGACGCACAACTGACGGTGACAGCTGTGGTGATTGCTGCAGCGTGCTAGCGTCATGTATCCATGACGACGGGCTACTGCGCAAACACCTATCAGCTCGATTCCTCAGTCTTCCGGGCAGCAGCGTCGACGCGCCATCTGAGCGCCGAATGCTATGCCTGTACCATGGCAACGGCAGCCGGATGATGACGTCTATACGCCACGTGACCCGGAAGAACGTGCGGACGGCGTCTTGTTTTCGCGGGGTCTGGTATGTATAAATTCTGTCATGATATGCACTGTTTTTATGTATCCTGATGACGAAGTAATTTATTAAACTTCGAAACGTTGATCCAGCTCCGTATCTGTATCCATTATTTGATGTGAGTGCCGCCCTACAAATCGATTACATTGTGGACCCCATGACCGGGAGCATCCAGGGGAAGGCACCCCAAGTGAGTTGTTGCTGAGGTGTGCTCGCCTATACCGTACCTATATATATATATATATATATATATATATATAAGGTAGAAGGAAAGGGCACTCACCATTGTAGTAAAATTTCAACTGGATTTTATTCCATATTAGCAAATATAAGCGGACATACCATCGACGTGACGTTACGTTTCGGTCCCAAGTGGACCATCATCAGGTTATATAACAGCCATTTTTCAAGTCCATCAGTCAACCAACCTGGCATCCATCCCAAACAGGAGGCACACCTGTACTGCCTCACCGGGCCAGCTTAAGTACCTGTCTACAGGAAGTGACCTCATCACTCCCTGACACCTAACACAGGCTATGCAATCACATCTAAACAGCTCCAGGACTACTCACAAGAGTCCTGTTCAAACTACCACACGGTATCTAAGTGAAACACAGTATACAGCAACCAAAATGTATAACATGTCTAAGTTACCTAAGAGAGTGCAGAATCCAAGCTGCAGCACTGCTCCGAACCCGGAAGTGCGTACAACAGGAAGTGCATCATGCGTTCCATCTGTGCGTTCCACAGTCTACAGGGAGCGCATAGAACTAGCATAGGGGCGTGTCAAGCACGTCCAGATCATGCTGGTGGAGCCGTTCATACTGAAATCACTAGATTCATCTGCGCAAGCTCTATCTGCTTGCGTGTCACAGTAGGCGCCATGTTAGGAAATGCGTTCCACAGGTTGATATTGCAGGCTGTATGAATGTCCCAACAAGCATTATGGACATACTTTGTTCCACATGACTAAAATAAGCATCCTAACGCTGTAGAGGATGAATGTTGCATAGCTCGGGATGGTACAAAAAGCCAGCCCGAGTGGCAGCACTCACACTGGCATAGGTCATATCAGAAAGCATATACAAATAAACCGTGCTCAAAATAATATCAAGGTTAATAAATAAATAGATAAATAATCTTAACTAAACCAATAATTAATGTCATATATATATTTTTTCTCTTTTTACTTTTTGTAATGTTTTTAGAAAATTTTTATTTTTATGTATTTTTATGTATTTTTGTTTTTTGTTTTTATATACATTAGTATGAATTTATTCTAAAGGATGACTTAATATACAATTACTTGAGGATTGTTCACAACCGCGGTGTACAGGGGATCCAAGTCCCTGTCAACATCCGTAGTAGGGAAAAAAACGATGTTTATACCATTGTGCCAATGATGACAAAAATGATCATTAAACCATACATAACATCTCAATGACAGTATCATAAATACAAAACAAGAGAAAAAGAACAGCCCAGAGACACCCACTCTAGCTTCAAAAATCAAAAAAATCCAAAAGGAAACAAGGCAAAAATTAATCATAAAACTTAAAAAAACACACACAGATCTTGGAAGACCACGAGGTTACTTAGGTTATCTCAAAAAAATCGAGAGTGGATTATATTTGTTGAGTCCTCGAGGAGATATCGTATCAAGGTCGAAAATCCAATAAGCTTCTCTCTTCTTGAGCATCAAATATCGATCACCTCCCCTGGTTGGTTTAGGAACAAAATCGATGATCATACAACGAAGATTTGCCACACTGTGTCCCATGTTAGCGAAATGTTTAGCAACTGGTTTGTCAGAAGATTTGGACCGGTGTTGAGTGATCTGCATGTAGTGCAGTCACTACACTTGTAGCACCCTTTCTTGGATAATGATGTTTGCCAGGTGTCTGATTTGTTACTAGGCTGTACTAGCGGCCGCATTAGTAGGTCCTTAAGATTTCTTCCACGCCGGTATGCGGCACTGGGCTTATACCGGAGAAGGCTTGGTGGCCCAGTGCCACCAATGTGTGCATACCGGCGTGGAAGAAATCTTAAGGACCTACTAATGCGGCCGCTAGTACAGCCTAGTAACAAATCAGAAAAAAACACAGAGTAGAACTGTGCAATAAAGGGGGAAATAGTACATGCAATTTATTTATGTACCAATAAAAAACACATATAAAACTACACAGAAAATTAAACCACAATAAAAATAAAAAATAAAGGAAAAATGTATACAATGATGTTACATAAAAAAAGGGGGGGGGGGTTATATAAAAGATTATTGCACAACCGGTCGTGTCGAATTAATAGGTTTAAAACCAAATAGATTTTGCTTCCCTTTAGCTTGTCACGGTCACATTAGTATGTTAGTTGTAGTTAGAACACTGGTTTAGGTAACAGTCTTTGTATGGATTAGTGAATATAACTGTCCAGGTTTTAATGTCTGGCCAGACAATATTGCATTTGGGGTACCTTACAGCTGCCACCTGTAATTCCTCCGGTCTCCCAGTGGATGGTGCTGAATCACCTGTCTTGGTCCAACTATATCTGGAGTCACCTTTGGGCTGGTGGGCTGATGGTAAGCCTGTGTGGTATCCCCTGTGGTGCAGAAAGAATTTGTAAATTTCCAACGCGTTTCCCCGCCTCCCGTAACGGTCTCAGCGGCTTTTTCAAGGAAAAAAGGAAGAGTAGCAAGTGAATGTCCATTTACCAGGTCTTATATTTATACCTCAGGATGGTCTGAGCGGCGTGGCTTAGCGCCGTCTTGCCGTTTCCGGATTTTCGTTGTTTGTTACTCTGTTTCCGGTCCGTGCGTTCCACTGGACCGGAAACGCGTCACTTTGCGTTCCATTTGGCCGTCATTGAGGTGTCCGTCTTTTGTATTCCCTCTGTTTCGGCTTCATAAGTTGTTTTGGATATCTGGAGGATATCATTTGTGACGGCCATTTTCACTAAGGGAATATGCCATTTCTATAAGTGATTATATCTGTTTGATACGTTACAGAGTCCGCAGCGGCCATTTTTATTTAGGGAAGTCAAGGAAGCAATCTCTATTCATTTAATAAGCGTGCTTTTGGCATTATGTATTCTAAGTATTATTATGCGAATCAAGTCCATTTTGGATACATCATGCCTTATATATAGCTGTTATGCAATGTGCCACAGATATTTTTACACACTTTATCCCAACCGCATTTTATCACAATATAAATGTATCGATAGACATTCAATGGGCATTTTATCTCAATAGTAGCAATATAAATATATTATATATCACTAGACACTCATTTTGCATCTTCCTATTAGTACATATGGAGGAGTCCATATCTCAAGGGCAAGATCATTAGATATATATTATTGGTTAATCGCAGAACCTTTTTTATGGAAGAAAAGGAAAATGAAAAGGAAAAGAACAAACCAATTATAATAAAGTATACATACATATATATATATATATATATATATATATATATCTTTTTTACGTCTTTTTCTTATATTATTTATTTTTATATATATATATAATTAAATCTCTATACACAATTTGTTGGAAATGAAACAGGTATTACTATAATTCTCGGCATAAATGGATCCATATATCAATATATCCAGATTCCATGGATCCAGGTATCTCAGCAGGAAAAAGATGTTTGTACAACACTTAGAGAAGGATAGGTATATGTACCTCTACATAGACATAACTAGAGAGTGTACATAAAGAAACATCATTTCACAAGTTCAGGTAACTATAAACACACATAGTCGACACATAGAGGGATATGTATAAGGCAGATTGTTATCGAAAGACATCTTCTTTGTCTCTACTCATATGAGTATACAGATGTGTGTCTAGGATGATAATATCTTCTTTTTTATTTTTTTAATTTATTTTTTATTATTTATTATTTTTTATTTTTTATTTATTTCAATAGCGAATTCATGTCAACCATTTCTCTGTGTGACAAAGGACCAGAGAAAACCACACAGAGTGGTCAAAATGAATTACTTAAACATACAGGTAAAGTTACATACGTATAAGCGTGTGCTATGTACCATAGTTATTCGGAAAGGGGACCAAATATGACCAAAAACCATCGATCCTATATACCACTAGGGTTTTCTTTTTTCATTTTTATGTTTTTATGTTGTTGTGTGTTTTCTTCTAATGTAGGATTAATAACCATATAGACAGTGATACACATATAAACCCATATGGCCCACTGTTATTCCGTCATAGCTATATCATAGCTCCAAGCATACTTTCAAATATGGACCATAGGTTGCCTGGTTGGTTTTCATCCTGACATCGTCCGGGCTTCCGCACATATGGTCCAGATGGACCTCCGGTCCCACATGTGCAGAAGTCTCAGATTTGACGTCCCGATGACCCACATCACTCGCATTTCGATAATGCCAGCATACAACCTGATTCACATTGTTATCGTGAAGAGGGAAGCCTAATAAGGGAACAGAGCAGAAGAAAAAGGGAGGAGAGGACGAGGAAATTGATGAGCCTGATGTAAGGGTAGTATATTCAATTTCAATTATAGTTACAGCTAATTCAAGATAGAGGAGGAACAGGGGGGGGGGGAGGGAAGAAAATGTTAAATCCTATATACACAGTCATATGTTCCCACTTCTTTGTTGTTTTTATACATAAAAAGTGGAGAAATGGATGCAACACCAGAGAAATAGGTTGTAAGTAGATGTTATTTAATTCTATTGCATCATTTAAGCCGTTTGGCATCAGAGAGTCCATTCTGTAGATCCAGAATGCTTAACGGCGACATAGTCTACCGAATCTGTCGCCACCTCTATTCGTACTCTTTATAATTTCAATCCCGATTAATGTAACGTCATCCACTTTTCCTCTTTGACATCTGTGTATATGGCTTGAAACTGAGTGTGTTTTTACTCCATTGAGTATATTCCTCCTATGTTCCATTCCTCTAACGTGTAGTGTTCTAGTCGTTCGGCCTATGTATTGCTTTCCGCAACCGCAGGACAGCAAATAGATTACATAGGTAGAGCCACAGTTTATGAAATTTTCTATTTGGAACACTTCACCATTAGTGGTAGATTTATAGCTAGTTGTTTTTCTGGGTGCCATTAAGCATATCAACCATTTTTCTTTACCACATCGATGGTAGCCTTTTGGCTTTGGGGGTAACCAGTTTAATTCGTTATTCGTGTCCTCTCTTTTCCCTTTTTTATCTGTGTTTGAAAAATGACTGTGTATTAATTTTGATTTTAAGTTATCTGCTTTACGGAAGATCATTCTGCCGTCATGCTGAATCTCATCTTTCAGGAGGGGGTCTTGTAATAGCATGGCAGTATTATTTTTTATTATATTTCTAATTTCTTTTGCACATCCGTTATATTGAGTTACAAAAAGACCTGTCATCCCATCTCCTCTCATTATGCTCTGTTTTTTTGGGGGTTTTTTTTACCCAGTAGGTTCGTTCTATCCATTCTATCTACTTCTTGTTTTGCTTGATTAAGGATAGTCTCTGGGTATCCCTGTTCTCGAAACGATTCTAATAACATGTTTGCTTGTTTAAAATAGGCCTCGTTCGTGGAGCAGTTTCTTTTTATGCGAACCAATTGTCCCTTTGGAATGTTTTTTTTCCAACCATCTGCATGTGAGCTTTGGTAGTTCAAATATCTGTTCTGGTCAACTGGCTTTACATACTGTAAGTCTCAGTTGTCAGCGTGTTATTCTTTACATGGAGGGCGACATCCAGGAAACTAATGTGACTAGTGCTGTGATTGCTAGTAAATTTAAGCCCAAACTTATTAAAATTTAATTGGTCAGTGAAATTTTGAAGTGATTCTAAATCCCCATCCCAAATAATAAACAAATCATCTATATAACGTCCGTATAGGACTAGGTTCGCCCCAAACCCGCTTCCCCACACATGTTGGTCCTCGACCACTCCCATGTAAAGGTTGGCGAAGCTCGGGGCGTACCTAGTCTCCATAGCGGTCCCCCGTGTTTGTAAATAATACCGTGAGTCAAACAAAAAATAATTGTGCTCTAAAATGAACAGAATAGAGTGTAATAAAAAAGCACGTAGGGGATCTGATATCTCCTCATCTTTTGAGAGGTAGTGGTCTACTGCGTCTATCCCCAGTTTGTGTGGGATATTAGAGTACAACGCCTCCACGTCGCAGGTTACTAGATGGTACGTTTCTTTCCATTCGATGTTATTGATTATAGTAACAAATCAGACACCTAGCTAACATCATTATCCAAGAAAGGGTGCTATAAGTGTAGTGACTGCACTACATGCAGATCACTCAACACCGGTCCCACCTTCACCCACCCACACAGTGGACGAAAGATTAGCATCAGTTATCTCCTGTCTCCTGTTTGGGATGGATGCCAGGTTGGCTGTACTATATCCTGATGATGGTCCACTTGGGACCGAAACGTAACGTCACGTCGATGGTATGTCAGCTTATATTTGCTAATATGGAATAAAATCCAGTTGAAATTTTACTACAATGGTGAGTGCCCTTTCCATCTACCTTATACCTTGATGTTTGATCATCTGTGGGAGCACCCCCCCTAACAAAGGATGTTTACCTGAGTGCGGACTTTTACAATATTTATATATATATATATATATATATATCTATATATATATATATATATATATAGATATATATATATATTTGTCCGTAAAGTTATTAATCAAAGAGTTATTAAATGCTTGTTGTAATACCTCCTGTAATTCTTTTTTATATACCTCTGTAGGCTTGGAGTTTATCGTATGTATCAGTATCCTGCAATTGTTTTTCTATTTCCTCTTTGTACTGTACCAGATATTGAATAACAATACCCCCACCTTTATCGATGGGGCGGATGATGATTGAAGTGTCTTCTAATATATTATTTAAGGCTCTTTGTTCAGCCGGCAATAAGTTGTGAAAGATTTTTCGTTGTGCCTGACTGAATCTATCTACTGATTTGTCCAGTAAAAGAGAGAACGTTTTAATTGATGCCTAGGTGAAGAACGGATCAAACGTGCTATGTGGTTTAGGGTGCTGTGGTATTCTCTTATGTTCAGGTGCTTCAGTGCATTGTTTAGTTTGGAAAATTCTTTAATTCTCAGGTTCCTTTTCAATCTGTGATTCTCGACTGTCTAATTGAATTCATTAGGTGTATTTGTGGGTATAAAGGATAATCTTTTATTTTTTTTTTGATGAGTTGTAAATTAAGGTTTCTTCTTTTTCATTTTTATGTAAACGTTTTGTGTGACTGCCAAGTCTTGTTGGTTTGGGGGGGGGGGGGGTGGCTTCCCTTGTCCCGTGTGGTTACCCCTAAAGGGGCAGACTGCAGGGAAGATGGATCATCTGAGTCCTCTATTTGAAAGTCGAGTCCTCTATTTGAAAGTCGCTATCACTATGGGCCTTATTCTAGTTCACTCTTAGAGGCAAATTCCTTCTTAGCTGTACAAAACCATGTGCACTGCAGGGGGCAGATGTAACATGTGCAGAGAGATTTAGCTTTGGGTGAGTTATTTTGTTTCTGTGCAGGGGATATACTGACTGCTTTATTTTTACACTGCAATATAGATCTCACTTTGAAGAAAAACCCCACCCAAATCTAATTCTCTCTGCACATGTTACATCTGCCCCACCTGCAGTGCACATGGTTTTGTCCAGCTAAGAAGGAATTTGCCTCTAAGAGTGAACTAGAATAAGGCCCTATGTGATGTTACTGTGTCAGTCGCAGACCTCATTTGATGTTCTATTTAAGGTAACATTGGTGTATAGAATAATAAAATAAACTAGCACAGATCTAACTGAGACACAATCCTAGGAAACCGATATAAACTATGTTTTAATAACTCCTTGATTAATAACTTTATGGACAAATATATATATATATATATATATATATATATATATATATATATATATATATATATAGAATTGAGGGTGGTTTACGGCACATGTTATTTAAACTGCACTGATTTCACACATTTGTGCACATTTTTTGTATTTATTTTGTCTGCACTGTCACTTTAATCCCGGAGCGCATATATTTGACATATGATTTATGTATGTATGCACATATTACAAATGTAAATGTAAACCACATTCCAATAGTGGTGTAGGCAAAGGGTTTAATGATGTTTAGGATTATTTGAAAGTATTTAAATGCATGTAAAACTGATTTAAAGTTATACCCGCAGAAAGTGAAAAATAGAACTACATCCCCCATAATCCTCTGGGATATGCAATCGCGGGTGTTATGATGTCATCCCCGGCTCTAATGGCCTAGCACTTAAGGCCGCAGCATGCTATGCACTGCTCCTAGGGTTCGAATCACTGTGTGAATGGCTTTGCGAGCATCTTCTCCGCAAAAAAAGAGGGTCCTTTTTTTTTTTATACCGAGCAGGAAGTTTAGGGGGAAATTTACTAATATGAAAAACCTAGTTTTTCGTATTAGTATTTTCCCTACGACTGCATACGACTGTTTCAGTCGTATGCACAGTCGTGTTCCGGAGGGGGATTTACAAAGCAGTCATATACGACTGCTTTGTAACCCTCCGATGTCGTAGTAATTCATATTAGCGGCCGTATATACGGCCGCTAATACAAATTAGTAGAGGCAGTCTGCACGGATCAGTCAGATCCGTGCAGGCTGCAAGGTGTAAAAAAAAAATAGAAAAAAGAAATAAATAAAAAAACAGCGTGGGGTCCCCCCCCACAGCTGTCACCAGCACCAGGCTGAAAGAGCCAGGGCCGGTAATTAAAAATCAGGGAACCCGACAAATAGGGGTTCCCCAATTTTCAACAACCAGCCCCAGGCTCCAGGTCCGGGCCTGGTTCCCAAAATACGGGGGACAAAATGACTAGGGGTCCCCCGTATTTTAAGAACCAGCCCCAGTCCAAACCAGAGGAGATGTTTCCTCCTCTGCGCCTCTACTCAGAATGATTTCTGGCCAATCAGGAGCCGACTTTCTTGGCTCCTGATTGGCCGCTAGGCGGCCAATAGAAATCATACTGAGAAGAGGCACCGAACATGAAACATCTCTGCTGTAGGGCCTGAATCAGCCGGTCTCATTAGGGCGACTCCCGGCGTGCTATGCGCCATCCTGCACCACCCCCCACTGCCAAAATGTGGTGTGTGAACAAGACGCTAGCATGTCCCATTCTCACCAATGGGATGCGCAAGCGCGTGCGATGCTCGAGATATGTCGCACTGGTGGGCGCACTGAGGCTGACTCCATCTGTATGTCCTCCAAAGGGGGAAAGAAGGTACACAGAAATTTTCACTTGCAGGGGACTTTTACCTCTTTAATAGTTAAAAACATGTCCTTCTGGCCTCTGTATTTTAATCTGTCCCACTGAGAGATGTGATCTGGCTAAAACACAACTCATTACAGCTGCTAAGCCATTTGCTGCGTTCCAAGGCACAATAAATAATAAATGCTAAGGGCACTTTCAGACTGGCTGCCAAGTTCTGTGTCACTTTACAGTCACATTTCCTCACCCTTACATATCGCATTACATGCAAATGCATCCAGGGAAACACTGTGAGAGCTGGGTACAACCCTGCTCCTGTCTGTGGTCACTATAAGAGCTGGGTACAACCCTGCTCCTGTCTGTGGTCACCATAAGAGCTGGGTACAACCCTGCTCCTGTCTGTGGTCACCATAAGAGCTGGGAACAGCTCTCCTGTCTGTGGTCACCATAAGAGCTAGGGACAACCCTGCTCCTGTCTGTGGTCACCATAAGAGCTGGGTACAGCTCTCCTGTCTGTGGTCACCATAAGAGCTAGGGACAACCCTGCTCCTGTCTGTGGTCACCATAGGAGCTAAGGACAACTCTGATCCTGTCTGTGGTCACCATAAGAGCTGGGTACAGCTCTCCTGTCTGTGGTCACCATAAGAGCTAGGGACAACCCTGCTCCTGTCTGTGGTCACCATAGGAGCTAAGGACAACCCTGCTCCTGTCTGTGGTCATCATAAGAGCTGGGGACAACCCTGCTCCTGTCTGTGGGCACCATAAGAGCTGGGTACAGCTCTCCTGTCTGTGGTCACCATAAGAGCTAGGGACAACCCTGCTCCTGACTGTGGTCACCATAGGAGCTAAGGACAACTCTGATCCTGTCTGTGGTCACCATAAGAGCTGGGTACAGCTCTCCTGTCTGTGGTCACCATAAGAGCTAGGGACAACCCTGCTCCTGTCTGTGGTCATCATAAGAGCTGGGGATAACCCTGCTCCTGTCTGTGGGCACCATAAGAGCTGGGAACAACCCTGTTCCTGTCTGTGGTCACCATAAGAGCTGGGAACAACTCTGCTCCTGTCTGTGGTCATCATAAGAGCTGGGGACAACCCTGCTCCTGTCTGTGGTCATCATAAGAGCTAGGGACAACTCTGCTCCTGTCTGTGGTCACCATAAGAGCTGGGAACAACTCTGCTCCTGTCTGTGGTCATCATAAGAGCTGGGGACAACCCTGCTCCTGTCTGTGGTCACCATAAGAGCTAGGGACAACCCTGCTCCTGTCTGTGGTCACCATAAGAGCTAGGGACAACCCTGCTCCTGTCTGTGATCACCATAAGAGCTGGGGACAACCCTGCTCCTGTCTGTGGTCATCATAAGAGCTAGGGACAACCCTGCTCCTGTCTGTGGTCATCATAAGAGCTAGGGACAACCCTGCTCCTGTCTGTGGTCACCATATGAGCTAGGGACAACCCTGCTCCTGTCTGTGGTCACCATGAGAGCTAGGGACAACCCTGCTCCTGTCTGTGGTCACCATAAGAGCTGGGAACAACTCTGCTCCTGTCTGTGGTCACCATATGAGCTAGGACAACCCTGCTCCTGTCTGTGGTCATCATAAGAGTTAGGGACAACTCTCCTGTCTGTGGTCATCATAAGAGCTGGGGACAACACTGCTCCTGTCTGTGGTCACCATAAGAGCTGGGAACAACTCTGCTCCTGTCTGTGGTCATCATAAGAGATTCAGTTTTTCTGGTAACCAGGTTGTTTGCTGAGTTGCATAACAGAGGTGCAGAAATGCGTATTAAGCACTGCAGCCCAGTCACCGCCGTGTGATAACATCACTGCTCATCACCCACAGTTTGGTGGATGTCATCATATGGTCACCAATGGATTCCGGAGCGTATCTCTGGTAATTGAGACCAATCTGGACATTATTGTATCCAGATAAAAAGAGACTGATCGGGGGGCGTGGCCTGGCGGGCATAGTGAATGGACGCTTCTTCATAGAGCTCCTGCCAGACCCGTCTTATTCCTGAGGAATCCTCCTACCCAAAGCCAAATTGAGCCTTCAAACACCCCGCTGTGTCCTTTACTGAACCCCCGGAGACCGATTGCAGCTGCCGCGGAGCCGGAGAGCCCTTATAAGGGCTCTTGCAGGTTGCGGCCTAGGCCGCGACTAGAAGCCGGGGCCTCGATTTCACGCCCGTCGCGTCATCGCGGCGGATGGAGCGACACAAGACCGACTGATCTCCTGCCTGTACCGCTGCAGGAGGAAGGGAGGGAGGTAGGGGACATCCTCCCCCACATAAACGCCGCACTTAGACGCCGGATTCGGCCGGAATAAGGACCAGAGGTAGGACACCTGAATAGGCGCGCCTGGCGCCAAGTACCGCTGCAGCGTCCACTGGAGGCCTCACCACCCCTTAACTACAGTGAGTAACACCAGGGGGCTGCCTGAGTGCTCCCCCGGGCACCTAACAGACCAAGACCTCACAGCCCCCCTCAGCCACGAGTGGCCGCCATTTTAGACTCACCATCAAAGATTATTTCTGACACCCTGCCTCTCACTGAACCTCCTCCTCCCTGCAGCATATCCCCACAGAAGCCGGTGATACCGGGGAAACGCGTTGAGCACTACTAAAAAACCTGCTGTATGATTGACATCCATCCTTCTACAAGTGACGAGTCCATTCATCCCTAGATGTTCCTCAAGAATTCCTGGATTACAAAATCTCATTTGGGATATCTGCCTTGTCCCTAATCCTGTCCAGACGACAACCAGAGGACATCCAATCTTTGGGAACCTTGAGTCCTTGAAATTATAGGACATACCACGGACAATTTTTTGTCACCATACCCTGGCTCCAAAAACCACCAGGTGCAAAAAGGATGGTAATATACAGCCTAATTTCTATCTAATGTTCTTGCGCAAGTGATGCCCCAATATAGTGCTATTAGCACCATCTAGAGTGATTCACTTATAGGGCCTTATTTTGGTCCATGCTTTCTGACAAAATCCTTCTTAGATGGGCAAAACCATGTGCACTGCAGGTGGGGCAGGTGTTACTTGTGCAGAGAGAATTAGATTTGGGTGGGGTTTTACTTCAGAGTGAGATCTATATTGCAGTGTAAAAATAAAGCAGTCAGTATTTTCCCTGCACAGAAACAAAATTACTCACCCAAATCTAATTCTCTCTGCACATGTTACATCTGCCCCCCTGCAGTGCACATGGTTTTGTCCATCTAAGAAGGATTTTGTCAGAAAGAATGAACCAAAATAAGGCCCTTAGTGTTTTTAAAGTGTTGTTATTAATAAATTTGTAAATTTGTATCTTGAACCGCGTATTGTTTTTCTTAAAACAGCCAGCGCTGGCACACTATTTTTTTTTTTTTTTTTTATATCCCCACAGAGACACTACCTAAAGGGGACCCCTGACAAAAGGCAAGGCAGCTCTGCAACTTAACTGCAGCAAGAAACATCCATTAAACATTGCTCACCCCCCAGAGCACCTCACTCCTCCACCATACAAAACTCAACAGACTGGGCTACCACTTGCCGCACAACACCTACTGTTCCAGCACGCCCGACGCATGGAGGTGCCCTGAGCCTATATTATAGAGCACCCACACTAAGGGTAATGCCCATCACGAGCGTGACAGACGCTTGAAGATGTAATGCAGGCCCAGGCCACGTAGGGGGGACCATGCGCAGAACCACAGAATGATGTAATATTAGCTGGGCAGGGGGCCACACATGAACACACAGAACTTTTCCACATGACAAAAAGACGCCGTAATGCACCAGCGGTGAAGACCTCATCGAGACCGACACAAACCCAAGCTTTCTGCTCACTGTTCGGCACACCAGTCCCCGACTCCGACCCACCGACATCGGTGACCCACCTACACGCCCCTAAGGAGCAAACCAGCGTCCCTCTGTCGCCCCCTCCCCTGACCTCTGAGCTGGACCCTATAATGGAGAAACCTGACCTCAACACAATTCTTGCTAAGTTGCAGGCGATTCCAACACGCCAGGAAATGCAACAAGACTTACTTTCTACTGAACAAAGGCTCCAAGAATCCATGCTGGTCCACATCACAACACTTAAAGCAGACATCAAACACGTGGACAATAGAGTGGTCCTCTTAGAGGAACAGTGCGAAGACGCAGACTCCGGCTCTCCGACCTCCATGACCTGGTTTCGCGCCAGTCTAGGGCGCTGTTGGAGATGGGCCGCAGACTGGATGACGTGGATAATAGAGGCCGAAGAAATAACCTGAGGGTCCGGGGGGTCCCAGAAGAAATTTTGCCCCCAAATATTGAAGCCGCCCTGACAAAAATATTCAACGAACTCTTAGATTCCAATCCAGAATACCAGATAGTATTTGACAGAGCACATCGAGCTCTGCGACCAAAAGGTGCTACCTCGGAGAAGCCTCGGGACATCATTTGCAGGCTCCACTACTACCAAGAAAAAGAGGAAATCCTCAGAGCTGCAAGGCGCTCACCAGATATCACTTTCAATGGCCACAGCATTCAAATATACCAGGACCTCTCCTGGTCGACCCTCCAACAGAGGCGTTTGCTCCATCCCATCACGGATGAGCTCAAGAAACACAATATTAGATTCCGCTGGGGATTCCCCCTAAATATACAGGTCACCCACAAGGGAACGTCCGTCAGCCTTCAAGATCCAGAGGGAGTGGAGGACTTCTGCAAGACCCTAGGACTCTCCACCCCCCTACTCCCCAACTGGCTTGACCCGGCTGAGTTGTCTGCCCCGCCCGGGCCAAGGAGGAACAATTGGCAGACGGTCCAGAGAGACAAGAGGAAACCCCCGACGAAGAAGCAGGTCGTAGACCGAGTTACTGGAGGGGAAGAGCACCCGAGTTCGCAACCAGGGGCCCCTGCTGCTTCCGTCGATGACACGTGAATATACCACCCCCTTCTGAGTGACTTTTATACTCCTGCACTTAGGTGCCTATTACAGTTTTGATAGTTAATGTTGAATGTCTTAGTATTAGAGTTGGTGATGGAGACAGCAGCCTCCATTTAGTACTAGAGGAAATACTGAAGATAACTGCTTCTACCAAAGGCTTTACTGACGAAACAAGTAGACGCCCCAACACCTGCTTAGTGAGAGAAATAGTAAAGTTACGTTTTCACTCAATATGTGCTTACTCCCAAGCGCAAAGTGACCAAAGGAGGTCCCTCCGGCGCCGGTGGTTGATAGCCCTGGTTCAAGGCACTTAAGTTAGATTGGTTCATGTTCTGGCATCCTATGCCCATATACTTTGATGTTTATTCGTTTAGTAGCTAAATTTGTGTGGTTCGCTTTGGTTCCCCCGGAACCCCCTCGCTCTGCTGTACACTTGTAGAACGTGGGACGCCAAAAGCCTCCCACGTCTAGAAATGCAGTTCTTTAGTTAAACTAGAGTATGATTCCTGTTTACGCATTATAATCTGTTCACCATACCCCCTTATTCCCCTATGTGTTTTCCCTGCCCCCCCCTTTGCCCCCCCCCCCCCCCCCTCCCCCCAATGTCCCAAGAGACATGGTCCGCTGAGCCCAGAACAGCATGGTTATAGAAATAATGGCTAGTTTAAAAATAATTTCCTTAAATGCTAAGGGGCTGAATATCCCCGAGAAGAGATCCAAGCTCCTTCACTCAATGCACACGGAAAAAGCAGACGTAGTGTTCTTTCAAGAGACCCACTTTAAGAAAGGTTCGGCACCAAAGTTATCCTCCCGCCACTTCCCGACAGGCTACTTCAATGACTATTCTGAGACCAAATCTAAGGGGGTGGCAATTCTATTCTCTAAAAACATCCATCTATCTGATATATCGGAAACCCACATAGGAGACGGTAGGGGGATCCTAGTAAAAGCCACCATTGCCAACCAAATCTTTACTTTTATCAACCTATACCTCCCAAACAAGGGCCAGATACGCTTCCTCAAGGAAGCATTGGAGCTTGTCGAGAATACGATAGAAGGAGTACTGGTGACGGGAGGGGACTTTAATTGGGCTATCGAACCCACCATGGACACAACAAACCCCCATACCAACTCCCCTAATAGAGACCTAAGACGATTTAGAACCATACTACACGACTTCCAATTAATTGACTCGTGGAGATTACTCCACCCAAAAGACAGAGACTATACGTTTTACTCGCACCCCCATAACTCTTATTCACGAATAGACTACCTCTGTCTGGGCCATAGGTCGTTAGACCTAATGGTTGACGCCTCAATTGGCCAGATTGTGGGCTCGGACCATGCGCCAATTACCCTAACCCTGACGCTTCTAAACCCTCCGACACGCCACTGGAATTGGCGCTTTAACGAGCAATTTCTTAGAGATGACAATTCCAGAAATCAGATATCAGCAGCCATTGACGACTACATAGCCACCAATGTGACAGAAGACGTTTCACCTGTCACCCTATGGGAGGCACACAAATGTGTGCTTCGAGGTAAATGCATCCAAATAGGCTCCCACCTAAAAAAGAAAAAAGCAGAGCGTAGAGAGGCACTCCTCATTAAAATAAAAGATCTTGAAACACGGCATAAATCCTCCTTAACCCCTGACGTTTTCCTGGAGCTGCAAGAAGCAAGGATGTCCCTAAATAGCCTTCTAAATGAGAACACACGTAGAGCCTTCCGCAGATGCAGACACAAATTTCATAGATGGGGCAACAAACCTGGGAAACAACTAGCGAGGGCGCTAAGGGCCCAGAGATCCTTAACATACATTAAAGAAATGAAAGATTCCTCGGGTAGACTGTGCGCTACGAACACCCAGATAGCTGATATTTTCCACGAATATTACTCCACCCTATATAATCTTTCTTCAGAAACACACACTAGAGATCCACTAGCGCACGAGCGGGACATTAAAGAATACCTGAGAGAGATCCAGTTCCCCACTCTCCCTTCGGAGCTAACCTCAGCCCTAAACGACCCATTTACAGAAACAGAGCTAGCACTGGCCCTAAAATCCACCCCGTCGGGCAAGAGCCCTGGACCTGATGGGTTCACAATTACGTATTACAAAGCATTCCAAGATAAATTGTTACCCCTCCTCCTGCGAGCATGTAATGCAGTCTCCCAAGAAACACCCTTCTCTAATCAATCGCTTAACGCACATATCACAGTCATACCAAAAGATAGTAAAGACCCAGCACTCCCCTCCAGTTACCGCCCAATCTCCCTCCTCAATGTGGACGTCAAGCTGTTCGCGAAACTACTCGCGAACCGCTTGGCCTCTTTAGTCCCACTGGTGGTACACCAGGACCAAGTGGGATTTGTGCGCGGGAGGGAGGCGAGGGACAATTCCATCCGGGTCTTTGACTTGATTGCCCATGCACAATCCTCAAACACCCCTACCATGCTCCTTTCCACAGACGCCGAGAAGGCTTTCGACAGAGTGGACTGGAAATTTATGGAGATGGCCCTGCGTCACATGGGACTAGAAGATCGGTTCCTACAAAAAATCTTAGCTCTCTACAAATCGCCTATGGCCCAAATAAGAATCAATGGACTCCTGTCCAAACAGGTCACCATCTCCAACGGGACGAGACAGGGATGCCCGCTGTCCCCACTGATATATGTCATCTGCATGGAGGCATTGGCCAGGGCGATTAGACGAAACCCAAATATAAGTGGTCTGACAGTAGGGAAAATCAACCACAGACTAGCTTTGTTTGCAGATGACCTTCTGGCAATTATAACAAACCCTGTAGTCACTCTCCCGAACCTTATGGCAGAGTTCTCTCGCTATGGGAAACTATCCAACTTTAAAATAAATTATGCGAAGTCTACCGCACTGAATATTTCACTACCGAACAACACCAAGGAAGCATTGAGCTCCCAATTCCCCTTTCCCTGGAGCCCTACCCATATCAAATACCTGGGCATTTCCATTCCGGTATCTCTTAAGTCAACAATATCCCTCAACTATACCCCCCTACTAAGGTCCATCCGCAGAGAAATGTCGCAATGGGCGACTCAGAGATTCTCATGGCTAGGGAGGATGAACATCATAAAAATGAACGTCCTTCCCAGGTTTCTCTATCTCTTCCAAACAATTCCACTAAAACTACCGGCGCAATATATAGGAGAAGCCCAAAAGGCAATCAGCCGATTTGTATGGGGAGGTAAAAGACCCAGGTTTAGGCATTGCTATCTATATCATAGAAAAACTAAGGGAGGCCAACAGCTACCTATGCTGCTGGCATATTATCAGGCTTCGGTACTACACAGAGTACTGGACTGGTCGAGAGCCGACACATGCTTCAAACAATGGGTCGACCTTGAGACACATTCTTCGGCCCTGAGTCTTAAGGTGGTCCCGTGGCTCCACACCATACCCCGCACAAGACACCCCACAGTTGAACCCACTCTGACTCTATGGAAAACTATCCGATACAGACTTGGCCTCTCCTCCCCTGACTCTCTTCTTCTCCCCTTTATCAATAACCCGGAATTTCCACCGGGGGCATCTGGGAGATTAGCAACAAACTGGCAGCAAAAAGGTCTGACCAGGGTGATAAATTTATTGTCGGGGGGAGATGTCAGGTCTTTCTCGGACTTGATGTCAGAGAGGGAACTGCCTCAAACAGACTCCTGGTTCTACTTTTAAGTGTGCCACTACATTCAGTCAAAAAGAACCGCTCTTGCCCTAAAAAAAAATCCTACCCCATTTGAAGTGCTGTGCTCCCACACCTCGGACCCCACCCATGTGATCTTCACGATTTACAAAGTTGTTCTTCACAACCACTTCCCTGACCTCCCCTCTTTTTGCAAAGCATGGGACCAGGATCTTGTGCCTAAAGGTATCACAATAAACTGGGAAAAGCACTGTGACGTCATGGCACAGTGCTCTACGAGTCTAGAGGTGGTGGAGACACAGTACAAATTATTGACCAGATGGTACAGATGCCCTCCCCTAATCCACAAATTTTATCCGTCGGTCTCCCCCCTGTGCTGGCGTTGTAACTCCCAAAGAGGTACCCTGATTCACATATGGTGGGACTGCCCTAAAATCACCCCCTTTTGGGACACAATAATTCAGCTATCCTCAACCATACTGGGATTCCAAACCCCCGACAAACCCGATTTCTGGCTCCTCTCCCACACAAACATACCCATGGCAAAATACAAGCGGTCACTAATAAAACACTTAAACAACGCAGCAAGGGCGGTGATCCCTGTCCACTGGAGGTCCGTAGACCCTCCCACTATTTGGGAATGGTTCCAGAGAATTGATTTTTACTGTGCTATGGAGGACATCTATCACTCTGCCCTAGATAAGCAATCAGACTACGCCGCCACATGGCTACCCTGGCTAGAATTTAAATTAACAGCAACATACAAAAACCAGGCCCCATCTATCCCACAGTAGGCTCTGACGCAGACCTAGAAGTAAATTTTTAGCGCGACCAACACGGCTTGGATCAACGGACCTACTAGAATTGTTTCAATTGACCGAATTGACGACGGACACATACCCCTCCCCCCCCCTCCCCCATTACTTTCCTCCCTCACGCTCCCCCTTGTATTGTCTACTCCCCCCCCCAAATATGTACTGCGGTTAAATTGAAATAGCAAAAGGTAAAGGAAAAAAAGAAAAAAGTCTGATTGTTAATAATAGAACTGTTTATTACATATTTTGCTCTCTTGTGTAATTTATACCTATAAATGTACATTGAGCTGTAATGACTTTTGTTTCTATGCTGTTACAATCACCCTATCTTTGTAGTAACATCACAATTGTATGTATCGTTTCTTATTATTTGAAAAACCCAAAATAAAGAATATATATATAAAAAAAAGAGACTGATCACATGACCGGGACTAAGCCAACTCCTAAGCCTCTATATCTAATTATTGCCAGCTTGTATGTGTTAAATGTTGTATGTTTTGTTTGTCCTTTTTTATATACTTTTTTATTATGAAGTGCACTTCTAGAAATATGTTATTATTTATCTATTTTGAGATACAAACATTTATGCATTGATTTCAACTAAATACAGCTGCGCCTCTTTAATTAGCACCAACGACTTTGGCCGATGTTGCTATTCCCTCTTTCGATTATTATTATTGTTTATTTATATGGCGCCACAAGGGTTCCGCAGACAATACATAGATGAGCAAAGAACAATACAAGAAAATAGAGATTTACAGTACAAATGCAAATTAGGACAAGTACATGGTAAATAAAAAAGACAGTTGCAACAGTGGACACTGACGTAATATTAACAGGGTCAGAGCTATATTCTTTGAAAAGCACATGAGGAGAGAGGGCCCTGCTTGTTAGAGCTTACATTCTAAAGGGAAGGGGCAGACAAAAAGGGGTGATACTGTAGGGATAGTATTTCGCATACACCTCCCCTTGCATGGGTCTGAGGGGATTTGTCAACTGGTGGCCGGGGAGGGGGGGGGGGGGGCTTGCTAGGTAGCGATTGTACACTGCCTTATGAGCCGATCTGTGCACCAGAATATTAACTACCTCCCACACTTTTTAACCATGCCATGATAAAATTTGCCGATTATGGTGTCAGCTAGGCAGAATCAAAAATGAGTTGATTTCATTTAAATTTTGAAAATAAATTAAATCTTAAATCCATCTATGAAAACGTATTGCAACTTTCACTGATTTCCACTAAGTAATTACTTCTTCTATTCTCTTAGGTTTCGGAATGACCACGCCAGTCACTGTCGCAGGAAAGGTCTTCCTCATCTTCTACGGTCTCTTTGGATGTGCTGGAACCATATTGTTTTTTAACTTGTTTCTGGAAAGGATAATATCCCTTTTGGCATTTGTTATGAAAGCGTGCCATGAAAGACGACTTCGGCGGAACGGGCTTCTACCCCCAACTGTCCGCAGAGGGTCGTCCATCTCTGAAGTCGACAGCCTTGTTGGGTGGAAGCCATCAGTCTACCACGTCATGCTTATTTTGGGTATTTTTGCGATTACCCTCTCTTGCTGTGCATCAGCCATGTACACCCCAGTGGAAGGGTGGAACTACGTTGACTCCTTGTATTATTGTTTTGTCACCTTTAGCACCATTGGATTTGGAGATTTGGTAAGCAGCCAAAATGCAGAGTACAAATATCAGGGATTATACAGGTTTGGAAATTTCATGTTTATACTATTGGGAGTTTGTTGCATTTACTCACTTTTTAATGTCATATCGATTGTAATCAAGCAAGTTCTAAACTGGATTCTAAAAAAATGTAGGTGCCGATGCTGTAATAAGTGCCAAAAAACTAATACCCGCCTGGGACGCCGCAATGCCATCACCCCCGGAGCCCGCTTTCGTAGGAATCAACTATCAATGGAGCATGATGGGAATTATGACAGTGACACAGAAGGCAGGAGATTGTCCGGGGAGATGATCTCGATGAGAGACCTCACAGCATCCAACAAAGTATCTCTTGCCATATTACAAAAACAGTTATCTGAAACAGCCAATGGTTACCCTAGAACTGTTTGCATCAATACAAGACAAAATGGCTTCTCAGGAGGTGTCGGAGCTTTAGCCATCATGAACAATAGGTTGGCAGAAACAAGTGATTCTAGGTAGAGTCTTTTCAAATTTCTAAAATTTCTGTATATTTTTTTAATACAAAAGCTGTCAAACCGTCACAGTAAATTTCCTGGAAACCTACGCGCCCAGCCACACATTCTGTTTACATTTTTTTAGCCCGTTGCCATTGTCATCTGTTCACATCTCATGTATACTGTACAAGAAAAAGAGTCATTTTATTCTTCTCGGGCAAATGTCATGTTTATGTCCTTTACCTAAATTGACAATGAGAAACGAGCCCACTCTGTTTCCAAAATCTTTGTAATATTCTACAATCTGCATTAGCCTTACTGCGGCTATTTTGCAGGTTTCTTAGCACGGGCGATACAAACAAACAAAAAATTTGGGGCTGTTTTGGGGAGAATTGCAACAAAAATTGAGGCTTTGTTTGCACATGCACTTCGTACCACAAAGCCCCAGTTGGGAAATATGAGTCAAGCCAACACATAAATTGAATGATGATGGTGTGCAATTTTATCTCAAAACAATTCTTTTATACGTATTTTATATTTCAGGGCTATTACATTTTTTCGCAGATTCCAAATAAATGAAATAAATAAAACAAAGCTATCTCTGCTTTTGTGAAATTCTAGAGTGTTGTGAAATAACTTGAGATAAAATCCAGCACTTGGGGAAAATGTAGCCGGCCCGCAAAAACCGAACTGCTGTTGAGTGAATTAAACAATCCAAAAATTGAATTTCAAAAATTCCAAGATTAAGGAGTAAATTTACTAAGGCTTCTAAAAATTAAATCTGATTTCTAGAAGCTTTAGTAAAATTACCCCCAAGTCGGTTTTGTAGCAAGGCACTTAAATGTAATTCTAGCGGAAGAGTATTATAGTTTGCAAGGGGGTGCCAAAAACCCTACCACTGGCCCTGGCTCTGCCTAATGGGAGTAGCGGAAGGGGGGGGGGCGGATTAGTTGGCAGAGGGAAATCAGTTCCACCTCTCCAGGACCACTTTAAGCCCTGGACTCATCCATATAAATTCCACCCTTTTCTTTATTAGACCACCCAATGCATACTTACCATACAATGACATTGATTTTGCCATCCTCTCCACTTATGCAAACTTTCACGTAATATATATTTTATAATATTCACACCATTGGGCAGATGCAGAAGTTCCTTAACTCCTGGAATTGAGTATTTAAACCCAATCATATTATCACATACCCCCAGCAGTAACATTTATTGTCACAATAACATTTTTGTTGTGGGCAAAAGCAAAGAGGTCTTTTGAACCAAGAGCGTGGCCATGGCCTCTTCACGTGCCGCCGGGTAAGTTAAGGTAGACACTTATTTTGTCTCTTTCATGGTATATATATATATATATATATATACAGTAGGGCTGAATGTAACAGCGTCTGAGTTCAGTGGTCGTGTGAGTTGCCGGCCAAACCCAGACTTTTTTTTAAAGGGGCAATCATTTATAACTTAAGGCATGGTTTTGCCATCTAAATGATTGCCCCTTTAAAATAAACGTCCTGGCGACCAATGTTCCCTCTAATTTTACAAAGGCTGTGTGCGGCAAAAGATTTTGGCTGTGCAACTTTGGAAGGAAATTAAAATTTTTGTGTGTTAACTTTACTTCAAAATGATATTAAACATTTAAACATTCAAAACACAGCACACAATGTAGTTAATGGGTGAAACACACATTAATTGAGTCCACAACTGCAAAAAGGGACCACTGCTGCTTTGTGCACTCTGTTGTAATGTCTGTGCGCACGGTCGTCGAGTTGTGTGCGCGCGCACGTGCTCATAGCTTAGAGGGAACACTGCTGGCGACCCGCACGGCTGCTGAACTTGGATGCTATTTCATCTGGCCCATAGTCTTAATACAACACTTGTATATCAAATGCTCATATCCATATGTTTGGCGCAGCAAAGGTTTAGAAGCTTCTTTTTAAATATTTTTGTTCTCATTAACATTGCAATTTATTCAGCAAATGATGGCATTCCTGTACACAGCATACTGTGATAGCAAATAAAGGGAAAATTGTACTCAGCCTTGTAGGGACATAAGATGGACACATATAAACTACCAACCTACAAGCTCCCAACTGCCATGGTACAGGCTGTATTTGAAAATGACAGTTAGGAGCTGTCTGGTTGGTACTTTATTTCCATCCATGTTATCGCTCTTCAAGGCTTTGTACATAGAGCCAAAAATCTCCTAATTTGAATCTATTTTATTTTAATCATAAATTATACAATAATATTTTTTTGTACAAGGTGAAGGTGCTTCTATTAAACAGTAAAAGAAGAGGTCCCACCAATGACAGCTGTGGGAATATTTGGGAAGTCCCTATGAGACTTTCACAGTCTCTGAACAGAGCCCTATTCCAGGGTTGCCGACTTTGAGATTCTCCTCTCCGGGAGAAGCCCGGAGAGGAGAGTTTCAGCAGCCGCTCAGGGGGCAGGGCTTACGAGTGACATCACTAAGCCCCGCCCCCATGTTGTTAAAGCAGCTAATTCATTGATCTCCGTGGAGGGGGCGGAGCTAAAATGACGCGATTGTGCCGTTTTAGCTCCGCCCCCTCCTCTGAGACCCGAGGATTGCGGCATTTTAATGCCGCAATCCGGGGGTCCCCCCTGAATCCGGGAGGGTTGCCCACCCTTCCGGGGTCCGGGAGGGGGTACCCGATTTTCGGGAGACTCCCGGAAATTCCGGGAGGGTCGGCAACCCTGCCCTATTCACAGTTGTTTCCATCAGACTGGAAGCTAATGCTGAACAGCCTTTGTCAGATGTATCCTTGAGGTTGAGGACTGGACCAGTTCAAAAAACAGACTTTTTTAATTTTTAAATTTTTTTTGCCACTCCAGTATGGATTTTGCTGTATACTAAGAGACTTTGTGATACTTGGTTACATTAGTTCCCCCAAGTCTCAGGGAGTATGGGATTTTCTTGGTTTTTTTTTTCAGCCGACATGTGCCGACAGGCGGTATCTCATACCCTACCATCCACTAGGGCGTGGTGGGAGAATAAAATAGTGTGCCGAGCGCATGGATTTTTGTCCCAAATGTCGACATAGTCAACATGGACACCGTCCAAGTCTACCCCGTCCCCTCGCATGGCTCGCTGTGCTCACCATGCTCCGGGCACGGTGCCTCGATACCCTCAGCACACTGTTTAATTCTCCCACCACGGCGTAGTGAATGGTAGGGTATCATGTTGGCTCAAAAATAACCATGAAAAACTCATGCCGACCTTTTTACCGTCAACCTTCCCATGGAGGGACTCTAACATCAGCAGCGACCTCCCCCCCCCCCCAAAGCCACCGCAGCGATGAGTAAGTCTAGACTTATTTGGCGCTGCAAACACGGGGAAACTTCGATGGTAAGTGCAAATGGTTTCCCCCGTGAAAATCCGCAGATCTGAATCAGGCCCATCCTCTTCTTGGTGACTTCCGTAAAATGCTCCCAGATGCTTACTTGGAAGGAACGCCTGTTCCCGGGCCGTACAAATCTCTGCTATAATGTTTTCCATCTCTTTATGGCCGTTCTCTAGGGGATGTTAAACCCCTTTATATTCTGCTTACATCCTTCCTTTGGTGTTTTTCAATAACCCTTTCTTGTGTTTGCTTTGACAGTTCTTTAATCTTAATAATGAAGCTCTTGTAAAACGCACTAAACGACTGTGATACATCTGACTTTTAAATCGATTGAAACACTTTAATAGTAAACAGATTGACCTCGGTAGAGATCTGATTGGTTCATGGTTTACTTATGTGAATACTAATGCAATTAATGATCATTTAATGCAATTAATTATCATATGTTTTTGTGTGTGATTAAGAAAAATCTTTAGTTTTTTTTGTTGTTTTATTGACATTTCGGAGTATTTTGTGTTGACCGTTGAAACAAATTCCCAGATAAATCCAATTTGATTCTTTGATACAAAATACAAGAATTGAAAAAAATTGTCAAAGGGGGGAATGAATGGCCTCCAGTTTGGTAAGACAGTAATTAGGTTGACCCCTATATGGTCAAAATGCATGTCAACAGGGTTCAAAGGTGGACCTTTAAAAGGTAGACCATGGGTAAGGGTGGGGCCTCCCCAGTATGTCTCCTTTAATAGGAGTGACACCAATGTATGGCCACTGCAGGCCGCAAGGGAAGCCAGCATCTCCGGGGATGCAAGCCACGCCCCTGGAGTTCTGAAAATGGCCACGTCTCCTTTTCATCCGTGACATGGGGTGACAATACAGAGTGCTCCTGGTGACGACTCTGGGTCAATGGGTAATAAAGGTCGACATGGTCAACATGACGGGGATCCACACACAAAAAACATAGATGTAAGTTTTGTTTTACTTATTTGGGGTGTCATGTTGTATATTTAACCTATCATTAATATTTACTGTATATGAGATAAAGACGCTGTCCCAAAGGTTAAAATGTTCTATCTCACCAGTAGAGGTGGTGGACTCAGTTTCACCCCGTTCCCCCTCACTTTAACCTGGGGAGTAGCGCGGCTAACAATGATACGCACTCTTCCAGGTGGCAGATCTTTAGTTGGGGGAAGGACACAGGGGACAAATGGAGAAACTGGAGACAATGGAGGAAGTGACCAGGAGCCCGGCGGCAAGTGACTCCATTGTCTCTGGGAGTTCTGCCCCTGTATATATATATCTTAGGTAAAAAAAGAGCAGAACCATCAGGTTGTTGTACACTATCCATGGCAGTAACTAATGTGGTTCTCCGTGATCGATGGCAAAAGTATTCATCAGGTTCAGAAACCATCGATGGTCATCCCTACATACCTACCACTGCATTCCCCTGGTGGGCCCTTCATGTCCCATTATGACACGCAAGTGGGAAGGAACATGATACGATGCATACATAGTCATTATTTATCCAAGACAGGACAGGTTTTCATTATCTCGGAATACCTCCTACAGAACACTTGCCGACCACGCACGGCTTGTCACGTACCCATTGTTCTGTACATGTCAGCCAATCGCTTTATTGTACAAAACAACGCTGTAATTAATTTTGCATGAATAACAATTTCCAGTACAGCTGGCGAAAACACAAAATCATCTCAAGGAAAAATGTTTTATCGTTGTCACACGGGAAAAGTTTATTCGTTTATTAAACCAATACTACAGAAAACATAAATATATCACTTTATAACTGGGATAAGGGTCATTATTGTATGTAGGGCCGCTTCAGCCAAATCTTGGCTTTTATTGGTGGATTGATGTCATGAGAATTTCTCCCAAAAGTACTGTAGGTACCGTATGGGATTTCCAATTTGGGGACCCAAAACGATCTGAGAGCCAGAGAAGAAACAATGGGTGACATTTAATGGGATGCAATTTTTTTTATTTTTTGGGGCAAAAACTGCCGTTTTCGCACTTTTTCCCAAAATTGCATAATTAATGTGATGCATTTCGCACAAATCGCACATTTTTGCCGCAAAATCGCACATTCTGGTGACGATTTTTAGTAACGCCCGAACTCACATCCAGATGTTTTCCCATTATAAAGTATACAAATCGCATAGTTAATGAGATGCGAATTCAGGAAAATGTTACTAAAAATCGCCACACATGCAGACCAGGTTCTGACAGGCCAATTTGACTGAACCATGCACAGATCATTGAGATCTGTGCATGGTTCTGTCTTAAAAAATGTGTAAAAGAGCCCTGGAATCATTGAGCCAGACCTGGTTTTAGAAATATGGAGGACAAAAAGCGTAGGCGTCCCCCGTATTTCTAAAACCAGCTGCGGACTCTTGGACCGGTCCTGGTTCCAATAATACGGGTGACAAAAAAATTGGGGGTCCCCCATATTTTGAAACCAGCACCGAGCTCCAACAGCCCGTTGTCATGCCACAGCCGGGGGACACTTTTTAAATAAGGTCCCCCGGCCGTACCATGAGCACCGTGGCTCGTCAGCCTTGGACAGGGTACCTGGGGGAGTGAGGACCCCCCCCAATAAAGGCATCCCCCCCCAGGCTACACCCATCCAGGGCTGAAGCCCGGGGCTGTCATCAGCGTCCGTGGGCTGTGGACATTGGCCTGATATGGTTAAATCATCCATGTTTGGTCCTGGTTTCAAAATACAGGGGACCCCCGGTTTTTTTGTGCCTCATATTTTTGGAACCAGGACTGGTGCAAGAGTCCGGGCTGGTTTCAGAAATACGGGGGACCCCAATGCTTTTTGTCCCCTGTATTTTTGGAACCGGGGCTGGTTATGCTCAGGAAGGGGGACCTTTTTTAAAAAAAAAAATAAATTGAACACAAAATTGCATATGTCCTCAAATTCGCCCATTTTCATGACTAAAAATGAGAGATGTGCAGGTTCTGATTTACTCTGATTTACTCTGATTTCAAAGCAGTATCTTATTGGCGATCAACTGTCAACAACTGTCATGTGATTTGGGATAGCCAATAAGATCCAGCTTTGAAATCAGAGTAAATCAGAACCTGCACATCTCTACTAAAAATAGCATTTTCATGACTAGAAATCGGACTTTATGACAATTTATCGCCGCAAATTTGCATCTCATTAAATATGCGCAGTCCAGGGAAAAAATATGCGATTTTAAAAAGTGATCATGTTCGATTTTGGAAAGCGACTAAAAATCTAATCCTATTAAATGTCACCCAATTTCTTTTCAATCCTGATACTCACCAATAATGTCATACACAGACATAGAAGGGGATTTACTAAGCAGTGGAGAGTGATAATGTGGAGAGAGATTAAATACCAGCCAATCAGCTACTAACATTCATGTTACTGGCTGTGTCTGGAGCTGATTGGTTGGTAGTTTATCCATATCCCACTTCATCACCTTACATACTTCCTTCGTGTTGTGTGGAAACAAGAAACCTGCTGCAACATATACGGTACAGTCATTTATTTCTTTGGACTTTGAGCTTTCACAGACATACTGTATAGCAACGGTCAGTTACTGTAGCAACCGCTAAAATATATTCTGACTAATAGAGTTCGGACAAAAAGGGAGCAACAGCACCAATATTATATTACTTTCTTTTTATTATTATTACAGTTTTATTATTATTCCATTTTTAACCAGTCACTGCAATCAATTCCACTCCACCAGTAAATATTACAGTCACTGGCTAACACACTGACATCAGTACTATCATTTTAATAACCATATCAAGTTGCTAAACCAAGAAATAAGAATTTGAAATAGAATCAGTCACCCTATGCCTATCCCCCCCCTGAAACTCCAAGGAGACAGCTCCTGGTGGGGGTAATTTTTTCCCCCAAAATGCTAACAAAGAGAAAAGATTTTGTAACAAAAACTTCTGGCACCAATAATAAGAATGATGTATGGAGCCGGCGTTCCCGGGAAGGGTCCCCCCAGGGGCTATTGGAAATGCTGAGATGTAAGTTTTCCCCACTGAATGCTTTGCCGTATTGATTAGCCTTCCTTTAAGGGCTCTTGGAAGACTAATATTGTCTTGAATGCGTTATGGAGAGGACATAAAAGCAATATGATGGAGTAATTTCACTGATGTATGATCTGCACGTAATACAATGTACATTAGCATAATAATGCAAAGCATAGGAGCGAGGGTGGAAGTGGCCTTGGTAGGCAGGACAGCTGGCGTTCTAAATGATTTATATTGGAGGTGACGGGAAAGGTGTAAGTATAATGGGAGCATTCATACAGTACTAGTTTCAGTAAGAACTATATACTGCATAAGGCATTGTATAAGTGTGCCACCCTCAGCGGTCAAGGGGTGCGGACCATCAGTAATTAGGCGACAGTGTCTGGGTTTACCACAAAAGATTAACATGCGAAAGCGTAAATCTCGGAGGTAATGGAGTCATCTGCCGCCGGGCTCCTGCTCCTGAGGGGGCACCTATCTTACTCTGCAAGTTTGAAACTGTTAATGAAAAGCGGTCAATATCGCTTCTGTGGCTGACTCCCCCTCCCAGCGGGACCCTAGACCTCACACTCACTATTCTAAATATACCCTGTATTAGAAGTAAACCTGTTCAACTTGAAGCGGTTACCTTACTGATTGAGATATTTGCTGCTACATAGGACTCGTTTGTGTATTCTAGGTATTTGAAGTTACTACACTGCATAGCTCTGCCTAATAGTAATGTTTTTGAACTAACAGTTAGTGTCAGAATCTGTATATGTACAAATAGCTCTACAAATAGCTCTATCAGTGCGGTGTCTGCCTCCAGTGAGACGGGTCACAGGTTCTAATCCTGGGTGTGACCATTTGTAAATCTCACTGTATCCTGCTGTCAGGGCCGCCGACAGGGGGGTGCCAGGGGTACAAATGTCCCGGGCCCCCAGCATCTGGAGGGCAGCCCGGGCAGCTGCCCACATTGGCACGGCAACCCCCCCCCCACGCACCCATGCCCCCACCCAGCGGCCAGGCTTGCACAATACACAGTGCAGCCTGCAGAGCGCCGAGCCTAGGATACAGAGGAGCTCGGCGCTCTGCAGGCTGCACTGTGTAGTGAGTTCTCCGAGTCCCAGGTGAAGATGCTGCTGCACCGCCGACACCACCGCTGGTAAGTAATTGAGGGGGAGGCGGGGTGCCGCCGCGCGAGGGGGGGGTGCCGCTGGGGGCCCGGGCTGAAGGTCAGTCCCGGGCCCCAACATTACTAGTGGCGGCCCTGCCTGCTGTAATTCTATTGTGAAGAAAGCCATGTTGGGGTAAAATGTGGTTAAACAACGTGACACCCTAAAATGTAAAAGAGTGTTGACTTTTTTGTGTTTATCAGTTTCATGTTGACCTGTGTCGATCTTTTGTTCCTGTTGACCTTATAAAGTGTCTACCTTTTTACTGTCGACCTACTGATCCTGTCAACCTTTTTGAGCCTGTCATCCAAGTACATGCTGACCATGGATTTTTGGGTTGGTAACCTGCGCCCTGAATCTTAATTTGTTTGGTTTGCAGCCGCACTCACGGATCACTGTCTCCGTTAGGTTCATGGAATTTGAGGGGGTTAGTGCTGCGCTCTACCTATGTTTGATTTGCACAATGACGTGAAAGCTACAAGATGTAAATCTCATACACTTTTTATATGAAATTCCTTAATTGTAGTAATTGTTAACTGACATTAATTGCATGCAATTAGCAGTATGTACATCAGGCTTGATAAACATAAACATGGCAAAATTGAATACAATAAACTTCTGCTTGGGTGAATTATATCAATATGTTTACAAAATTAGAAATGATGCTTTGGGGCAATTGAATAATTACCGATATGTTTAAATCTCAAACAGAAACAAACAAAAAAAAAAAACACGAAAAAAAAAAAAGAATCAGAAGATGGAGTGTAAAAACAAATGTTGTAACACTAGATTTGATTGTCCTGTCAAGTTCGGCACGCCAGTGCCGGTTTGCCGGTGTACGTCTCCTAAAGTAAAAGTTCCTTAGTTATCAGTCCGTCTTAGAGCGACGTCCCTCTTTTTGATGATTTTTACAGTGTCTTATTAAAATTTGTTTGTTAAATAGCTTCAGGTACCTCTTTATTTTTCAGTTTTCCGGATCAGGTACTCACGGGTACTCTGTGTATTTTTGGGTCCCGGACTCTTGGGGCCGCGTGCGCCGTCTGTTTGCTACGGGGAGCTGTGTGTATCACGCAGCCTCCCGTGCAGCAGAGATCGGCCGGACGTTGCTCCTTGTCTGTCGGTGGTTACGGAGTTCACGGCTTCGGATTTTGTAATCACCCGTTTAGCGGTCCTGCAATCCACTTTGCCGCTTCCCCTTCTCCGTACTCACCTCTTGTAGGGACTTCCTGCTTGGCGATCTTCCTCCGGTTGTCTTACAGTGTGTACACACCGCCTGCCGTTGCTGTGCAGTTCTCTGTAGCTGTTCCCAATGTCTGTCTGGTTGCTGAACCAATATTTAGGGATGTTCACCAACGCGTTTCGGTGTAAAGACTTCTTCTAGGGAGCTGTATACTGGTGTTTCTGGCTGTGTTTGAATAGCCCTCCACTCTGTGCTGTGCCCCTTCTCATTGGTTCACATGAAACTTCTCTGATTGGTTCTTAGGGTTGAGTGTATGAGATTTACATCTTGTAGCTTTCACGTCATTGGGCAAATCAAACAAAGGTAGAGGCGCAGCACTAACCCCCTCAAATTACATGCTGACCATGTCGGGTTGACTGTTGACCTACAATTGGTCGACAACATGATCCACAACCCTAATAACTGTAACTTGCATTGGGGATCTAGGGGGCGAATCCGCAGCTTTGCTTGTTCACCAAACCTGCTGGGCGAGTGCCGCCCCAGCCCCCCCCCCAGCCCCCCCCCCCCCCCATCGCAGAGTGTGTTTAACATAAACATCCATTCGCATGCTGCGGGGAACACCCACATCTTTTGATGGTCGCAAACCGGTGTTCCCATATGGTAATGAGACAGGCCGGCGTCCCACGCCCCTCTCCCGGCGAACAGATTGTTTGCTGTGGGTGCACGCACCATGCGTCTGCAAAATGTGCAGAAATGCATCTGCGCATGCGAACGCACAGGGATGCGAGTCAATCTGAATAAGGGCCCTAGGCTGTAGGTGTGTATCTGATCATTACATACATATGTCTTCATAACCGCCAACTTCTGAAGAGCAAAAACAGGTACAAATTCGGAAAGGGGGTGTGGCCATGGGAAAAGGGGGTGTGGTTATTATACTTACAATGGGCAGCTGGAGACCCAAATAAAGTTACAGGCCATTAAAAAAAAAAAACGGTACTGTACCTGCCAAAGCGTTACAGTCGGAGGGTATGTGTCTTGTCATTCCCAGTGTACAGCAGCCTACAGATCTTGCTTTCTTCCACAGATGACATACAACACATGCCCCCTGTGTCTGACTTCCGAAACTCCAAGTGTGCAGGGAAATGAACGCTATTTGTGCCATGTCACAAAGATTTATAATAGATATATTCCAGTGATAGCTTTTTGATTAAGTCAGCAGACTTACAATAATTAACAGTCAGCCAGGCATCTCAGTTCATGCAAATGAGGCCCTCTCTGAGCTGGTAGGTGTCAACATGCTTCTAATTAGTTCACATCTTATTTAAGTCTTGAATATTTATGAAACAGAATTGTTGTTTCAACAACAAAAACTGCCACAATTTGTTTCTGAAACACCGAAGTAAGCGGAGAGCCATTTACTGCTCCCACAGAGGCGGAACTACCATTGCTGCAACTGGTGCAGAGTACTGGGGCTCTGGGGACTAAGGGGCCCTCTGCTGCCCCTGTCACCCTCTGTTTTTTTCCTGTTGCAATCTGTTTTCCCTGCCCCTTCCTGTTACCCTCTGCCTCTCTGTCACACCCTGCCTCCCCCTGCCCCTTCCTGTTACCCTCTGCTTCTCCCTGTCACACCCTGCCTCTTCCTGTCATGCCCTGCCTCTCTCTGTCACACCCTGCCTCCCCCTGCCCCTTCCTGTTACCCTCTGCCTCTCCCTCTCACCCCCTGCTTCCCCTTGCCCCTTCCTGTTTCCCTCAGCTTCTCCCTGTCACACCCTTCCTCTCCCTGTCACACCCTTTCTCCCCTTGTCCCTTCCTGTTACACTCAACCTCTCCCTGTCACACTTTGCCTTTCCCTGACACCCACTGCCATGTTGTATACAGTATATGTGAACTTGGCTTGGGATGGAGGAGGGTGGCCCAAATTATATTTTTGCACCTGGATCCCCACAAGTTCCGCCACTGGTTTCCCATACAAATGTGTTGGTGTATCTGCAGTATTTTAACAAAATTCAAGAGATCTGACTTTATTATCAATAAAGAGGGTTCCAGGCATTGGATAGTCAAATGTAAATTTACTAAGATAGGAGTTTATTGAAGATGGGATGTTGGCAGGCAAAACGAGCCACCTTGTCCGAATAATGATAAGCAAATCGATCCTTGCGAGGGTGCACCCTATAATAAATTATAATAGTTACATATGAAGAAACTTGCAAAATGACACCCAAAAAGAAAAAAAAAAACACTTGCGTCCACCATTCCTGTGTCAACCTTTTCACCATATGCGGTTGATCTATTTCCTGTCTGTTTACTGTAGAACCATTAAACCCCACCTCATTGTAGAACGTAATGATACTCTGCATTATACAACAACAGCCACATTATAACAGTACGTGAGGAAGATATGAGGACAGGAAGCCGCGATGTAATCTGTACCGGCTGCACATGCGTTAATAACACACCCTTCATAAGGCGCGGCCGGTGTATATGCATTTCTTTTGTATTCCAAAGTGAGTGGCGTTGCATGGACACTTTAGGCATATGCATTGGGGAAAACATTTCCAGTTGGAGCTGGTGCCAAGGGCGGGAAGTGGACAAGTGGAGCATATACCCATAGCAAGCAGCCAATCAGCTTCTACCTATGATTTTATGCAATATACTCGATGATGCTACCTGGAAGCTGATTGGATGTTATGATACATTTTACCAGAGCAGGTGGGATTTGAAAAGTGGCTGGTGGGCAGCTCATTCTCATACCAACTGCATAGGCTGGAGCATACTTACATTCGCTCCCAGAATGACCGGGAATCTCCCGGAAATCGGGTGGTGCTCCCGGCCCGCTGGAACAGTGGGCAAGTCTCCCGGTGGTGAGTGACATGAGCTCACCCGGCGAGTGAGCCACCGTAGCCACGCCCCCACTGTACAATACTGTTGCCATTGGATAGTGGGGGTGTGTGGCCATGCAGTCACCCCCCCTGTACAACCACTTTTGCCACATCACACCAAGACACAGAGGCAGAACTCTGGGAGGCAATGGAGTCATCTACCGCTGGGCTCCTGCTCCCAAGGGGGCACCTCTCCTCCCCTGCACATTGGAATCACTTAACTGAAAGTCGTTGATAATGCTTAAGTGGCTGACTCCCCCGCCTAGCAGGACCATAGATGTCACGCTGTCTTAATTTTAAACATAATATACATAACATGTATTTATCTAAGGTGGTTTGTGTGTGTGTGTGTGGGGGGGGGGGGGGGGGGGGGCGGTACCAATATTATATTTCCTCCGGGCAACTGGGACGAACTTACGCCACTGCCAAGACACCACCCCTTATGTTAATATACTTCAAAATGAAGTATCAGGTACAATTTTCTTTGGTCAATATTTGTTATTTTTATCATTTATGTTTATCCTTTTGGATGGCTTTCATTATTACAGTGAGCTATGCTGTACAGAAGGCGAAACGGTCATTGGGTCACCAGCATATTGGTCGAAAGTCATTAGGTCGACATGGATTCGGTCAGTAGGGTCATTATGTCGATGCAAGCATTATGCCGACATGGGGGTAGATTGACAGTCAAAAGGTCGACATGGGTTTTAAAAAAAAAATGAACCGACATGTGCCGACAGGCATTATTTCATGTCCTACCATCCACTAGGGAATGGTGGGAGAATAAAATAGTGTGCCTGAAGCATGGTGAGCGCAGCAAGCCACGGTGCTACCTTTCAATGTCCATGTTGACTGTGTCGACATTCGGGACAAAAAAATTGTGAAAAACCCCATATCGACCTTTTAAATGTTGTCCAACTCCCATGTCGACCGAATTCTTGTGTCAACCTAATGACCCTGTTGACCTACAGTCATGTCGACCTTCCTGCATGTTGACCTTAATGCATGTCGACCAACATCCTGGTTACCTGATGATCTATACCCATACAGAAAATCTAGAGCTGGACTGAACATAGCACATATCAGAGGCGTAACCTTTGGGAGGCATTGGAGTCATCTGCCACCGGGCTCCTGCTCTCAAGGGGGCACCACTCCTCCTCTGTGAGTTTGAAACAACTAAAAGCCATCAGTATCGCTTCTGTGGCGAACTCCCCCTCCCAACAAGTGTCTCACCCTGTATTATGAGCCCATAACTTACTGCAGACAGACACCTTACTAACTGAGCTATTTGGGGGCACCAATATATCTCTTGCCTCCGGGCAACTGGGACAAACTTACGCCACTGGCACATATACTGGGATTGGAGAGAGAACTGTAACACCGGCCTTACTCAGCAATGCATGCTGTTATAAAAAGCAATACCTGCAAAATGTTATGAAGTACCAGAAATGTGCGTAAAAAGTATACGCTCAAAAACTCTAGAACATAACAAGACATAAAACCAGAATCATACTGTATTTCTTTGTGTAACAGGTATTCAAGCAGCAAGAACCAGTGCTTTGGACATCCTACCACTCGAAACTGAATGCAATTTTTATTTAATTTCCTATTTTGTGCATTTATTACTATTATTATTCTTTTTTTGTTATAATGAAAGATGTCAAAATGACATAAAAAAATAAAAAACTATTGTAATGCTAGACATGGATTCCATATTCAGGTGTATATTATCTTACTACCGGCATGTGAAAGCACAACATATCATTTTTAATATCTGCAATGCTCTTTTTGTATATTTTTTTAAGAAAATCTTTACTTGAGGTATAAAGGGAACATGTACAAAAGCCAGAATATTTTTTTTTTTCTTCTCCAAACTGCATCGTCCTTTTGTTATCCGCCTATGTACAAAAACCTGGTTTGTCTCCTTTTTGTTGTGTTTGCTGATCACAAAGTGCTTGATGGAATGAATATGCAATTTAGAGAATGCTAATTAAACTGTTGGTTATTATTTTATGCATGATTACAACATATTGCTGTAAAAGTGCTAATTACCAAGATGCGAAAAGAAAAAAGGATAAAAAATGATATTTGTAACAAAAAACCTGTGCAAGTGTACTGTTTTACTGGCTAACTTTCCGGTGGTTTTCATCGCATGTTGGGAAAACCGTCAAGTATGATTGAACGATGTTTGTGTGTGTGTGCGCGTGTGTGTGTGTGTGTGTGTGTGTGTGTGTGTGCGTGTATGGATGTTCCACGATAACTCTTGAACACTTTAACTAATCGTCTTCAAACTTTGCACACTACCTTATCATCTTAAGAGACAAACCAAGTTTGAAGATGGGTTTATATTTCCAAGGCACGCCATCAGTCCCCCCACAGGAAAAAAAACACATTAGCTCCCCACAGGAAATAAAATGGTATTTGTTTCCTAACACGGCGCCCATCTCGTTGATTGTATGCCTTAAGTTTAAGGCACTTAAGGCATACAATCAACGCGATGGATCCGATTTTGTGTCAAATACCAGCTAATTTGCTGGTGAAAGACAAAATCGGGTTGATTGCGTCCATCGCGGCCCCTAATAAGGGGTCGCGATGCGACCGACACGATCAATGGCATTTTCCCATAGGGAACAATGTTAAATTATTTTTAAAGTGAAAATTGGGTTGATCGCGTCGGTCGCGGGCCATTATAATGGCCCGCGATGCGATCAACGCGATCAACCCGATTTTACATAGGTGACAATGTGAAATGGGCCAATATGGCCCATTTCACATTGAATATGGTTAAAAAGTATGTTTACTGCCCCCCCATTGTTAACGCCACCCCACTATTGACACCAACTCGAAGCGTGGCGAGCGCAGCGAGCCCGCGTGGGGCGGCGGTACGCGTCCTCCGACCTTTTCATACCCCTACTATCCACGTCAGCGTGGAGTTGAGTTTATATAGTGTGGCGAGCCCGAAGCGTGGCGAGCGGACGTGGATACCTGTGAAGCCTGCGAGGGGACGCGGATACCTGTGAAGCCCGCCAGGGGACGCGGATACCTGTGAAGGTATCCGCATCCCCTCGCCACGCTTCGGGCTCGGTGGCTCGCTGCACTCGCCACACTATATAAAATCAACTCCACGCCGACGTGGATAGTAGGGGTATGAAAAGGTCGGAGGACGCGTACCGCCGCACCTCGCGGGCTCGCTGCGCTCGCCATGCTTCGGGTTGGCGTCAATAGTGGGGTGGCGTTAACAATGGTGGGGGGGGGCATTTGAAACATGAGGGGGGGTTTGGTATTAAAACGGGGGGTTTTGGGGCTTTTTACATTGAAATTAATGTACAATCGGGTCTCAGGGACCATTTTACATTGATTCCAATGTAAAAATCGGGTCGATCGCATCGCATGCGATTTGGTTGTCATGCGATGCGATCAACCTGATTTTTCCGACCCGATGGATACAATCAAAAGCCATGCTAGGAAACAAGTACCAAAAAAATTAGCCCATTGGTTCCCATATGAAAAAAAAACAATCACATTGGTACCCACAGGATGGCTTATGCTGATTCCTTGGTAATTGATCTGTATAGTGCTGCCGATCCCTGGTGAATCCATCCAGCACATATATATGGTTACCGATAACACCCCCCCCCCCCCCCCTCCACCACTGTTTCCCAGTAAATTGGATTATAAACTTTTCTTTATATGCAGATGTGTCCCATAAACAAATGTCTCACATCCAATTGTGAAATCTAGCAGTAACTTTGTCACTTCGAGTTGAATAAGATGCGAGACTGAAGCCATAGTGCGTGAGGACACATCTACACAAGTTTGCCAGAGCCTCACATTACTGGTATGTGCTGTATGGAGTCTTTGCGGCTTTTCCTATATAAAGCCCTGAACACACTATTTATTTATTATTTATTACCAGTTATCTATATAGCGCCCACATATTCTGCAGCGCTGTACAGAGAATATTCAAACCAGTCCCTGCCCCAGTGGAGCTTACAATCTATATTCCCTACCACATGTACACGCAACACACAGACATTCTAGGGTTAATTTTGTTGGGAGCCAATTAATCTAAGAGTATATTTTTGGATTGTGGAAGGGAACTGGAGTGCCCAGAGGAAACCCACACAAGCACAGGGATAATATACAAACTCCGCACAGTTGAAGCCATGGTGGGAATCAATCCCATGACCTCAGTGCTGTGAGGCAGTAATGCTAACCATTACACCATCTGAGCAATATCGTTCACTACATCGTCTAGTGTTTACATTCAATATCGTTACTGATGTGCGCTCCTGCGCTTCGCTAACAATGATTGATGCAGGGCCGGTGCAAGGCACCGGAGCGCCCCAGGCGAGTCGGGGTGGGGGCGCCCCGGTGCCGGGGGGGGGGGGTGTACCTGTCCTGCGGCTGTGTATATAAAGCTTGCGGCGGCAGCGGGGGGTCCCTGCAGTCAAGAAATAATGAGCGCTATCCGCCTATCTACGCGGAAGCGCTTCTGTTGTGAAAACACTGTCCGCACGGCGCACGCTGATTGGCTGAATCTCAGCCAATCAGCGTGCGCCCAGTGTTTCCACAACAGAAGCGCTTCCGCATAGCCCGGCGGATAACGCTCATTATTTCTTGACTGCAGGGACCTGCCGCTGCCGCCGCCGCCGCCGCAAGCTTTATATACACAGCCGCAGGACAGGTACCCCCGCGGCACGGGGGGGGGGGGGCGAAATGCCGCCCTCCAGTGGCCGGCGCCCTAGGCAAATGCCTAGATTTGCCTAGTGGTGGCGCCGGCCCTGGATTGATGCCTGCTAAACATGCGGGTCAATTTAATTATATAAAGCCAAATGACCTGCATATTTAACAGATCCTGGTGATGTCGCTGAACGATGTCGATGGCCGATATCATTCAGTGTGCACGCACAATATCGTCCGGGTCGGTTAGTGTGTATGGGGCTACTCCTCTGCTCCCCCATCACATGCCAGGAAGCAGGAAGAACACTTCCCCCCACAAGATAAGCACAATCATCTCCTGAAATGGGTTGTTCTGCAGTCAGTATTCTGATGCTGTGGATATGATGTTCTACCTCACAGCTGGAGGCCGCCAGATACACCAGCTGCCAGGAACGGTATAATACGGTATAATACAGGAGCGCTGCCGCCGCCGGAGACCTGAGTCAGACGCACTTTACAAATTAAGTCTTTAGCAGAATCAGTAGCTCTAACAGACTTCCGAGGAGATTTCCCAAAGCTTGGAGATAGCACGGAGAGATATATAACGGTCTATGTCCATTTGCAAAAATGTGCCCTGTGATCAGGACTGAATTAGGCCCCTCTGCTCAATATTCTGGTGGATAATGAACAGTAATCCAGCAAAATAATGTATTGTGTACATATGAGCTGTGACAGAAATGGATAGAAATGATTATTCTACAAGCATTGGTGTAACTATAGCCCCGCAGCCCCTGCTGTGGCGGGGAGTAACTGTGGGCGCCGGTCTGCGGGGCTATAGTTACTAGTAGCCCGGAGCCTGGGCCATATTGACAGCGCCCCTCCCCCTAGATCCCCCACCCGCCCACCCAAGTAAAGTTAAGCACCCCCCTTACCCCTCTGCATGCCGCCGCATTCCTGGTCCCGCAGCGCAGATATCCTCCTGGCTCCCACTCCTGCAGTTTTAATGAAAAATGACAAACAAAATGGCTGCCTCCATACAGCAGACAGTTTTTTAGGAATGTTAGAGGAGGCGGCGGCCTCCTCTAGCATCCTTAAAAACTGTCTGCTATTAGTGGGCAGCCATTTTGTGGTGTAATTTTTCATTACAACTGCAGGAGACAGAGCCAGGAGGATATCTGCGCTGCGGGACCTGGAATGCGGCAGCAGGACTCGGAGCAAGGTCCCGGCAGACGGCAGCGGCAGGTCCCGGAAGGCAGCAGCGGGTAACAATAGCCCCGCAGACCCTCCGGCGCCCACACTTTCCCACACGCCGCCACCGCGGGGTCTGTGGGGCTATTGTTACGCCACTAGTGAGATTGACGCTTTAAACTGTGCAGACAACAAATAATGAAGATCCTCTGTTCTACTGTGTCTTGAATGAAAAGTCAGTTGAATTACATTAAATCAGAACATATGTTACATTAACCAAGGGTTTATTGTATTGTACAGCAATATACAAGGACCATGATTAGGAGACAATAGAAACATATGTATCACCCTGTACAACGGATAATGAGGAACGGAATCATCTGTTAAATTCTCTTTCAAAAACTGCCTTGTTCCTAATAAGCATCTACATTCAACCAGAAGGACATCACATTAAGGAACATGAATATTCTGCATGAATAGACAGCCTCAAAATATTTTGTTGGAATCAACTATAAATAGGTTACGATGCTTCAGTATTTTGTCTACACAGACAACAGTAGTATATAAGCCATGAGTGCGGTGGCGGACCTGCCGTGGGCTATGGAAGCGGTCACGGTTGGGGGCACAGATGAATCATCCATCTATAACGGCTACCTGCTCCCTGCTGATCACTGCAGTGGTTATAACTGGACTGAGCTGTGGTTTCCGGGAAGCCGCTGTCCCTACCCTCTATTTTGCCTCCGAGCGCCTGATTTCTGAATTTGATCCAAACATAATGACTGTATATTAAATATTGAACTTAATAAAGACAAACTTATAACACTCAAGCGGTTTTATACTTTTCGAGCCTTCCTGTAACGGCTGGTAGACTCCCGGAAAATTGGGTAACCATCTTGCCCAATCCCCACCCCGGAAAGGTGGGGAAGTCTCCTGCATTACCCCTGGACTACCCCCCCTCCCATCATAGTGACCTACCCTCCTGCAGATTCCCTGACATAGCAGCAATTTCCCTCTCTCCCTCATTAGTCTAGCAATCTGCCTCATGTCACCTAGCCCACATTACACTGTTACATCATAGTTACCTCCCCTCCTGCATTCTGCAGGAGACTCCCTGACATAGCAGCAATCTCCCTTTCTCTTTCATTAGTCTAGCAATCTCCCTCATGTCACCTAGCCCACATTACACTGTTACATCATAGTTATCTCCCCTCCTGCATTCTGCAGGAGACTCCCTGACATAACAGCAATCTCCCTCTCTCCGTCATTAGTCTAGCAATCTCCCTTATGTCACCTAGTCCACATTACCCTGTTACATCATAGTTACCTCCCCTCCTGCATTCTGCAGGAGACTCCCTGACATAGCAGCAATCTCCCTCTCTCCCTCATTAGTCTAGCAATCTCCCTCATGTCACCTAGCCCACATTACACTGTTACATCATAGTTACCTCCCCTCCTGCATTCTGCAGGAGACTCCCTGACATAACAGAAATCTCCCTCTCACCCTCATTAGTCTAGCAATCTCCCTCATGTCACCTAGCCCACATTACACTGTTACACCATAGTTACCTCCCCTCCTGCGTTCTGCAGGAGACTCCCTGACATAGCAGCATTCTCCCTCTCTCCCTCATTAGTCTAGAAATCTCCCTCATGTCACCTAGCCCACATTACACTGTTACATCACAGTTACCTCCCCTCCTGCATTCTGCAGGAGACTCCCTGACATAACAGCAATCTCCCTATCTCCCTCATTAGTCTAGCAATCTCCCTCATGTCACCTAGCCCACATTACACTGTTACATCATACTTACCTCCCCTCCTGCATTCTGCAGGAGACTCCCTGACATAGCAGCAATCTCCCTTTCTCTCTCATTAGTCTAGCAATCCCCCTCATGTCACCTAGCCCACATTACACATTACATTTTTGGGGAAAAAGAATGAGAAACACGCCCTTGGGGTGGAGCATGACACGCCCCCTCAATGGGGCGCTGTGCAGTATTCTACTACCAACTATAATCTCCCTGAAACTAGTTTTCTAAAGTAGGCAAGTATGCTATTCTATTGATAATACAGCTGTCATTCACATGCCCGGTAATAAACTTACAGCTTGGAAAATAAACAATATAATGAACCTAGTGGCTTTGTGCAGATTGTTCGCCGGCATCCTGCTGATTTTTATTTATTGACAGCCAGCAGCGGGAGATTAAATAATGCACCCAGGGTCCAGAGCTGGAGATTTAAAAGCTGGGATAAACATAAGTGCCGCGTAGACTAGGAAAGAATACTTTGTTATTCTCCCATAATCGAATCATTCTCCGACATCTCTGCCATCCTGTTGTCATTCTGATGTTACGAGAGAACGAGTGCGCACAATGTTCTAATCAACAATGCACGAAGTCGATGAAAGAAAATCTGTAAACACTCATGAAATAATCATAGTAATGAAACATCTTGCCAGCGAATGACATGCTGGGACCAAGCGGCGCATCGCCGGGCAGATCATGGGAATAAAGCTTCTTATCCGGCATTTCTGATTCAGAAACAAAGTCTGAGCACTTGGCGACCAGAAGAGCGATCTGAGTAGATGAACACAATCACAGACAGGCTGCTGGGAAATGACGACATGGAGTACGGTGGTAACGGAAGATGGAGTTAGCTGGTTCACCTCTCTGCATTGGTTTTATAAGACACAAGTGAATGGATGAAACGTTGAAAGTGTCTTATGAAAACTGGGGCGAGGAAATTGTATGTTCTAGATCAGTAGTAGCCAACCTGCGGCCCTCCAGCTGTTGTAAAACTGCACATTCCAGCATATCTTGCCATAGTATTGCTATCAGGGAATGCTAAAACTATTGCAAGGCATGCTGGGATGTGTAGTTTCACAACAGCTGGAGGGCCGCAGGTTGGACATGCCTGTTCTAGATGTAGCATAACATGTTTTATTTCCAGGAGAGATATTAGGGAAAAGTTACTAAGAAGGGAGTTATATTTCCACATGGGATGTCGCTATGGGCAACCAATAAGATACTATCTATTATCTTTTAGATGGTGCTTAATAAATAAGAAATAGATTCTGATTGGTTGCCATAGCAACATCCCATTTGAAAAAAAAAAAAACGCTCATCTTAGTAAATTTTCCCCAAAATGCCTCTATTATATCCAATGAAGACAAATTAATAATGGTAAACAAGTGATGCATAAGTTTTCCAAAAGGCCTTGTTCTATTATACAGTATATGGAGTTTAGAAAGTCGCTCTGCAGTGATTAAGCGGGATACATACGGATGACCATTAGACGAGATGCTGGCTGTCGGAATATACACTCTGGCATCCTGAGGGAGTTCCAACATGGTTCCGGTAAGTATTACCTTCCTCCTGCTCCTCCTTAACCCTCCCCCCCAGCAGCCTAACACTAAGGGCGAGATGTACTAAGCTTGAAAAGTGATAAAATTGAGAGTGATAAACCTCCAACCAATCAGCTCCTACCTGTCATTTTTCAAATACAGCCTGTGACAGGGCTATTACGAGCTGATTGGCTGGTTGTTTATCACTCTCAATTTTATCACTTTTCAAGCTTAGTACATCTCGCCCTAACCCTCCCCACTAGTGCCTTACCCTAGCCTTCTCGACCTGCCGCCTACTCAGACCACCACCGCCACCTAAACCTACCCCCCGCCCCTTAACCCTCACAGTCTAAACGTAACTTTACCCACCTCCCCCCCACAGCCTAACTCTAAACCTAACACTCCACTCCCCCCGCCTAAAGCTAACCAGCCCCACATACTTACAATGAAGGTGCCGGCAGTCACGATACCGGCGTCATCAAGTTAGACATTTCGGTGCCAGTTTTCTGCCCTCTAGTCGGGATGCCAGCATTGTTATTTTGACTGACTGCACCCAGACCGCCGGAATGCTAACTACCTCCACGCTAAGCACCTCTACCAGCAGAGAATACGTGCTAAGTAATAGGACAACATTATTGGTTTTAAACATAAAATAAGATCATGGAACCAGAAGGCTGCACCATATATGGTGACCCAATTAGATGAGGTTCAAACTTACCAGTGCTGCAAGGCCCCGCTCCTCCACTCATGGCCGCATCCTCTTTGTACTGGGGCCTGTCCTTTCCTATGGTGGCCTTGGCCACACCCAGAGCAATAATAAAATGATAAAACTTCCATCTTCATAGTCCACAAGTGTTGTCACTGATCAGTTCTGCTGCTGAGGTTTGGAGCCCTGCTACCTCGCTGTTGTCTTCTGTTACAGCATGCACCCAATCTAAATTCCTTTATTATGCTTATGAGTGCCAAGTGAATTTGTCAAAATAGGTGTGAAAATTACAAAGACTTGGATTGGGGAAAAGCTGTCCTGGCTCCAGCCTGACGTGAGCCAGAGACTCCAGGAGCAACGTTTACCTCAATACTTCCACCAAGCACATAGGAAATGTTACCGGGGAAATGTTTCTGCCAAATGAAATGTTTTCCAGGCAAATGACAATTACTTTTTTTTGTGTCATTCATCTGTGAAGTGGTGAAACCACTCCACCAACGGGAATAAAATTGAATTATCAACAACACATTCAGCAAATGATATAAACACGGACACAGAGGAATTATCTAATTACTACAGTAATAAAGAGCTGTAGCAATAGCATCTGAAATGTCTTCAATTATTTATTACCTCTGTTTATATATTTAGCAGAGATTTGTGAGGATCCCTATGTTTTGGTTTTCTGGTTTTGGCAAAACCGCTCTTTACGTGTTTTGGATCAGATATTTTTTTAAATGTGTTAAAATTATGTAATTTGGGGTCATTTTTGCCCTACAGTATTATTAACCTCGATACCATTCATTTCTAGTTATTTCCAGAACATTTTGAACAGCTCACAATATTGCTCACCAATATTAACCAAAGGCTGGCGGGCTAAATGACAGAACAGTGGCACCAACATACAGTTACTTTAGAATATAACCCATCTGTGAAACGTTTAGGCAAAGCAGGGGCAGACAAGATTGCAGTTTAATAAACTATACGGCCCCCATAGAAATAATTTGTTTAGGTGGAGAATGTAGTGGCAAGCAGGTAAAGCATTGATTCATTCATTCATTCATTCATTCATTCTTTAGTTTAAATAATTAAGTAATACAATGTTAATAGAAATGGATTCCTGGCAAGGGTTGAAAGAGAAGTCAACAAAATGAACAGTTGTACTGCAGAGCTACAAACTCCAAGTTAGAAGGCTGACCTGCTGGCCATGCTACTCCACCACCACCATCTTCCTAATAGGGAACACACCCCTGTAGTACATTTGTGGTGCACCAGAGAGTCTGGGTATGAGCAATAATACAGAGTTTTTACTCCTAAATCTGATCTGCAAGTGTTCCAAGATAGAAATGTCCTTAAAACCTTCCACACACCCTAAAAGGTGTATATTAAAAAAGACAAGCAGTTGATCAAAATACAAGCACTTCAGCAATTTATGTGGCTGAAGTGATTGATTTGGTTGGTCTCCACAAACAAAGCTAACAATGAACTTAAGGTGGCTTACAGTATTATTCATTATCACATTATCACATTTGTAACATGTCAGACTCATTGTCACCCTTCTCACTGTTGTTAATATCATCAAACTAGCTCATCCCCACTGGTATGCACCATTCCAGAAGAAGTTTATGTTTGTTGTAATTGGCGGCACAGGTATTACTGATATAATATGGAATTCATTTTAATGAAGATCAGTTTTTCCATATATTTTGTAAGAATTACATCTGATAATTTTTTAGGAGGTTGATGATGGGGATGTTGGCCATGGAGATTTTTTCAGCTTTTGATAAATAACTTGTATGAACTCGCTGAAAATAATGTAACAGGGAGGAGCTGCCTCGATGGTTAACATCTCTATGTCTATTAACATTGGCCTCACAAATGGTACAGATACCTTCACAAATATTGTCAAGATTTGGGTAAAATAAATAAGTGGTGTCTTTTTGGTCTTATGACCAGGCAAGATATGGCCTTCTTTTTATTACGAGCAAGAACTGTTCCTACTGGTGGATGACTTACTTTGACACAAACAATATTCTCATCATCAATATCCTCATTACCATCAAATCCCCTCATTCTGTTGCACTTCCACAGAAGCATCCTCAATTTCTATATCACGACTACTGCAAATCCTTAGTGAGATTTGCAAATTAAGCATTCCACAGAGATGCTACTGTGTCTCTCTCTCATTCCCTGTCCTATACCCAAGGGCAAGACAGTAGAACAGCAGAAGTGACACACCTTTGAGGTGCAGGTTCTGCATCTGTCATCCCATATATCTATAGTGACATAAGATATTCCTAGAAACCGAATTGCATCAATCTACCCAGGTATCACCCTCCCCTCTTTCATTAAAGTTTGTATTGGCTAACAAGAGACCCATGATTTAAATCCTATACATTCTCCCAATCCTGAGATCACAGCGATAGGTGAGATGAAGGTCCCTATATAAACCACCAATACCTACTGCTGGCCCTATATATATATATATCTTACCAATATTTTTGCAGCATATTTGTTTTAGATAAATCTCCTGTTTGTGACAAGGAATATTCACCAATATTTTAATACTTATCAAATATAATTATTGTCTTATCAACAGTATTAGCACTACATTAATCTCTGATACAGAAGAGTTACCCCCACACAGAATGTCCTTATTCTTTTTCCTACTTATTATGTGCCAGATGTATTAAGCCTGGGGAAAAGATAAACTGGAGATAAATTGGAAGGAGATAACATACCAGCCAATCAGTTGTGTTTGAGATATGACAGTTGGGAGTTGATTGGCTGGTGCGTTATCTCGTTCCACTTTATCTCTTCGCCAGTCTTAATACATCTGCCTCTATATATATGTAAAGAAGGTAGCGACAGTAATATGGTCAACAGTCAACCCAAAATCCCGGCGTTTTAGGGGCCAAATTCTGGGATCCCGCCTATCCCGATCTCGGGCTTGGCCACCCTAGTTGTGAAGGCTCCAGTGGGGATCTATCATATTTCACGTGTTAAGATTATACGTTCCTAAAAAACTTACAATTATGAATTCAATTGCACACATGAATTAGGCCCACTGTGCAATATTTGGACCCGACAGCGGAGAAGTGCAATGTGGTCTGATTATTGCGCAGTGTTTACCCTACATACAGCTCCTCTGACTCTCTTCAGCCCCGATTTCCTTCTGGCTGCTGGTAAAGGAACGTCTAATGCAAGAATAAAGATTACTTAGTGTGCTTGGTATTCATGTTCGTGTTTGAAATATATGTATGAGGGGTGTCTGGCAGCTTCGGATTAAAGAGCTCTCTGATCTCCTGTCTAATATGTTATATATTATAGATGCATCAGCCTCCGTTCTATGTTCATGGTTTTATTATTCTTCTATTTCATTAAATTTAGTAATTTCTCTTTGTACCTTTTTCATATGTAGAATTCTCTGATTCTCTGGCTATGTAATATATATATATATATATATATATATATATATATATATATATATATATATATATATATATATATATATAGTTGTCTAAGGGATGGCTGCAAATAACTGTTAAGGCCCCACATAATTTTTGTATTTTGTAAAAATTATTGGTAGAAGTCGCACCAGGAACCCAAGAACATCCCAGATCATTTGTCATCTGTGCGATTCCCATTGAAATCCATCTAGTGGAAGGCCCAGAACCTGCTCCTCAGGTCAAATGTCTGCCTGGCGTACAACTTGACTTTGGACAGAGGTCCTGGCCACTCCAATAGGCATCCCAGACCATTTTCCATGCCTCTCTGAGGTTCTCATCCAAATCCATCCAGCGGAAGGCCATTAATATGCTCCTCTTGCCCATGGTGTGGTCGGCTCCCGGTTCTGACCACATTTTTAGTCTTAAACCCCATGTCCTCTAACCCCTCTATGTTAAGCAACTTTTCCATATCTTGGTTCCCTGACCCACGCTGAAGCCACTTTGCGTAGGTTTCGTCCAAATTGGTCCAACAGTGTCCAAATGTATACCGTGTAAGTGTTCGGAGGCTTACCTCCGTTTCTGGATCCAGTGGTCTCTCCACCAGGTGCGTGCTGTGGTTGTGGCGCCGCGGTACAGTGTTTGCTAGGAGGCAGAGTCCGGGTGCTCAGGGCATTTCTCCAGGAAATCAGGTGCAGTCTCCCCTGTTAAAAGGGGTTCAGCCCTCAGGTGCCTTGCCAGTGCTTCAGGTTACTTCATGCAGTAAGGATCTCTGACTGCTCCTGGTTAACTCTTGCCAATCCAGTTCCTGTTCCTTCCTGGTATTCTGCTGTTAGCTCTGCGTGTACACTAGTCCCACAAGTTGTCACGCGGAGGCCTGCTGTGGGTACCACTATGGGGTACTAATCTGGAAGTGCTTCACCTTCTTGTTTCTACAGCCTTAAAACTGCAGTGTCCTTTGCTACAGCCTTAAAGCCGCAATGTCCTGCTTCGTAGTCAATGACTACCTGGCCCGGAATGGCATCGCAACTCTTCCCCAGCCCCCCTACAGTCCCGATCTGGCTTTGGCAGACTTTTTCTGTTCCACCCGAGTGAAGACAGCCCTCAAAGGATGCTGCCATGGGACCGTAGCAGAGGTGAAAGTGGCTTTGACGCGCTGCTTGAAGGATTTTTGGGAAAGAACGTCCGGGGCGCCTTCCAAGCGTGGACAAGTCGGTGGCAGAAGTGTGTCGATGCACTAAGGTCTTATTTTGAAGAAGTGTAATGGTTTCTAGTGATATCTTTGTCAATACAGGGTTAAAAAAAACCCGCTGTACACTCAAAGTGGTTCCAATGTTTTGATGCATGTCACATTGTAAACAGGAATACAACGACAATGTGCAGGGCCGAAACTAGGATTCCCAGCGCCCGGGGCAAGACAGTAATTTGGTGACATACTGTGAGGGGGTTGTGCGGCTGCTGCCTCTGTTTAAGCAGACTTGCCTCCGCTAATAATACACGCCGCGTATGTCACTTGCTGGATCCGTGGCTGTCACTGGCGATGCCCCCCCCCTACCCAGCCCCTGGGTTGCATGACCTCATAGACGCGTTCCGCTGTCGCTCGCCACGCTTCGGGTGGCGTGGATAGTGGGGGGGGGGGGTGCGTAAAAGGTTTTTTAGGACATACAATCATTATATTGTATACCAAATGTAATGGCATCGCACACCCTATAAAATCGCATGTAATTTTGCGGGAGGTGCGATGCGAAGCGATCCCCCAGGGCTAAAAGGGCAGTGAATAAATTACATAGGAAAATCCCATCGCATCGCGTGACCCTTAAAATGGCCCATGGGATGCGATTTTCCTAAGTTACCGTACGTATGCTAATTGGGCGCCCAACTAACATTAGTACCCAGGAATGAATTAGATGCAGCAGTCGAAGGTGCGGAACTCCAAGCCAGGAAAATAATCTCAGCAGCCTTAACCAGTTGCCGCTGATCTTCTTTTCCTGGCATGAAGTGCCGCGCACCTCCGACTGCTGTGTGTACAGTATATATATATATATATATATACTTCTCAGATGGGAACAGAGGTTCCCCGTGCCTGGCACTCCCCAGCAGCTCAATAAAGAGACCTACAGACGGTCTCATAGACAACGTTTCGGGAACTTTTATTATATTCCCTTCGTCAGGACAACCTGAAGGGAATATAATAAAAGTTCCCGAAACGTTGTCTATTAGACCGTCTGTAGGTCTCTTTATTGAGCTGCTGGGGAGTGCCAGGCACGGGGAACCTCTGTTCCCATCTGAGAAGTATACGTTTGTTTGGCTGTGGCACCCGCATTTGTTTCCAAGGCTATTGGAGTTCCGGATCATTTGGTGCAAGTGTATATATATATATATATCCTGTCTCTTGGTTTGTTTTCTCAGTCATAATAAAACATGAGAACATCACCAGCTGATACTCGCTGGAACAGAACATGAAGTGGAAGCTGATCTATTTGTAAGCCTAAAATAATACGCTAATAAAAAATAACATCACTAATTGGTGTTTACGTCTTCTATGAAAGGATAAAAATAGATAAAAAGAAATATCTCTAAGCCTAGGTGAAGACACAATCAGGATGCACTAAATAAAAGAAAAACTAATTGCAGACGTTCAAAGCACGTTTCTCTATCCAGATAACATGAATAAACAAAGATTGCTGATGAGAACAACAAGAGTCTCTGCAACAAATGTATTTTGTACAATAATGATGAATACAGGAACAAGACATATAAGATGTGTTCATGAGCTCTGTAGGTAAAGGTAAGTAATGTCAATTGAACTATAGGGGATATTAGGGGCCAGTGTAGGGTTTGAATCTTCTGATGGCAAGAGAGAATGATCGGTCTTGCTGATGCATACAGAACAGCGTGAAGCAGTGGCGGATCCAGGGGTGGGCACATCTCTGGATCTGCCAAGGCAGTGTGCTTGGGATAGTGCTTGAGGAGAATTTAACGTTGATGATGTTGAGGGAGGACATTGTAAAGACTTTAGGAGCTCAGGATTACTATACTTTGGGCCTGATTCAGATGTCGTTATAGGTGCACTCGGAAGTATAAGCCACTGATTTTCAATACTTTGTGCATTTGCAAGCCCCCTTCTGCACATGCGCGACAAAAGGCCTCAATCACTGAGAGTCTGGTGCCATTTGGGGATGGGTGGTTAAGGACGGGGGAAACAACCACTGGGCCAGATGCATTAAGCCTGGAGAAGAGATAAACTGGAGATAAAGTGGAAGGAGATAAAGCACCAGACAATGAACTGTGGGGTAGATTTATTAAGCTTGGTGAAGTGATAAAGTGTCTGGTTTTTATCACCGGCCAATCAGCTCCTACCTGTCATTTTTCAAACCAAGCCTGTAACTTCACAGGTAGGAGCTGATTGGCCGGTGATAAAAAAAAAAAAAAAAAAAAAATTTTTATCACTTCACTGAGCTTAACAATGCCCCTTTCAGACTACACTTTTTATCCGGTATTTTGCCATTTTTTTAACCGTTTCAAAACGGTATTGTGTGCGGTCTGAAAGGTGCAGAGTGATTTTACCGTTTCCAAAATACAGATTTTTAGAAACGCTAAAAAAAGCAGGGTCCTACCCGTTTCAGACCCGTTTTTTTTTGCTGTCTGAACGGCAGCAGTGAACACTATTGTTCCTCAGCACAGTGCATATTTAATGAGCCGGACAATCATTACATATGCACATATGTAATGAGCACCAGCTCATTAAATATGCACTGCGCTGGCTCAGAGCATGCCCTTAACTCCTCCAGTGCCAAGAGATTGGTACAGGAGAGGTGCGGGGGCAGCACCGAGAGACCTGCCCTGGGGAGAGGGGTCTGTCTGCAGCTCCACAGGGACTCGTCAGACTGCACTGGCAAGACCCTGTATTTGAAAAGTTGCCAAAAACGGGTCTGCCAGGTAAAAAAAAACGGCACTTAAATGGTAATATACCGTTTAAGAGATGCGGTGTGAAAGGGGTTTTACCTGGCAGACCCGTTTTTGGAAACGTTTTCCAATACAGGGTCAGTTATGCAGTCTGAAAGCAGCATAAATCTGCCCCTTAGTTTGAAAATGACAGTTGGGAGTTGATTGGCTTATGCTTTATCTCCTTTTACCTTATCTCCAACTTTATCTCCAGTTATATCTTCTCCAGGCTACATCTGCCCCACAGTTTGTAAAATGGAGGCCTGTTGTTTAGTTGGAGGGAAGAGTCATGGATCTCTGTATGTTGATCTGTTCTGCTCTGATCTCCATCGTTGCACATACATTTTGTGGCCTGGAGCCGGAGACACTGAAAATAAAGACCCGGAAGTGACGCAAAGTGGTTCATCTCCATGACAACGGGAAACGGGAGACATCTTCCGCCATCGGGAGACGTCTTCCTCTTCTTCTGCCATTATCAATATTATTTTCAAGTACCCCCAACCGGTCTGCAACGTACCCCAGGTTGGGAACCACTGTTCTAGAAGATCATATATAATTGGTTGCTATTGGCTACATCCCATCTTCATTAGAACTCCCGTCTTATTAAATTTACCCATTACCGTTTATTAAGATGGTTAAAAAAATCCTCAAAGAGAGAAATAACAGAATTAATTTATGTCAAAAATGTTCCTTCCCTTTGATTACAGCGCAAATCTGTCAACAATGTGATAAAGAATATGCTAATTTGTATGTACATTAACATTGTTTAGTATGCAAGGATAGAGGATTAAATTGCAAATGGAAATCAAATATTGTACATTAAGTGGTAAACATTTTACAAATGACTCAGATCATGCAGCTCAATACAAATTGTCTTGTAAAAAGCATTAAGTAAAATGTATGTAAAGTGGAGATTAAATGACAGTAAGTGTATGAAATTCACAACAAATTTGCATCTCCCTTAATAATGTTCTTACTGTTTAAAGCAGTTAGGAGCTGATTGGGTGGTTCCTTATCACCATGCACTTTATCTCTCTCCGATGCGTAGCAAATAGACCCGTTAGCCTGATATTTTATTGCATATATTTTCCCTCTACCAATCATTTTATTCTGTTTTACTGTATATTCAATCACTTGATTTGCAGATAATACCAGGGCTGTGATATTTATCGCAAGCTTATTGCAATCTTGCACAAGGATGCAATCAAAATCCCCCCAGGGTCAAAATCCCGACGGGGTCAAAATACCGACAAGGTCAAAATCCGGACATTTAAAATCCCGACAATGACAAAATCCCGACATTTAAAATCCCGACAAGGTCAAAATACCGACATATAGAATGTACAGGTGAAACAGTCAACATGACTTTCAGTCGATAGGTCACGAGGTCGACATGGGTTTTATCACTGTTTTTTGACCCGACATGTGCCGACAGGCGGTATTTCATGCCCTACCATCCACTACGGTGTGGTGGGAGAATAAAATAGTGTGCCGAGAGCGCAGCGAGGCACCGTGCCCGAAGCATCGCGAGCGAAGCGAGCAATGCGAGGGGCTGCAGTTCACTTCCAACTGTGTCCATGTCGACTGTGTCGACATTCAGGTCAAAAGACAGTGAAAAAACCCATGTCGACTTCACAACCTGTCGACTGAAAGTCATGTTGAATGTTTCACCTGTACATTCTATATGTCGGTATTTTGACCTTGTTGGGATTTTGTCCTTGTCGGTATTTTGACCCATTCGGGATTTTGACCGTCGAGATTTCATACCGATTTCCTTGAACAGGGCGGGATTTCACTCTGACTGGCGCGGCGGCTATCTGATCGCAGGGTTCTGCATATTAGCACCCCAGCAATCAGGTAGGAATAACCCCCATAGTCATTTCCAACACTCCAACTAAGGGGGGTATTCAATGTACCGCCGCTATTCCCGATGGGGGAAATAGCGGCGGATCCCTATTAAATACTGTCTTTACCAACAGCATTGAAGAGGGAACACGGCAGAACGAGACCGACTTTAGATGCTGTCGGGCCCGTTTTGCTTATAACGGCCATGGATTGTCGCGATCCCGGCTGCAGAACGACATTCCATGGCCGTTTACGTGGACACGCCCACTTTTTGCCGATCGGCAGGCGGGACATTGAAACCTGCTTGCCGATTTGCTGTCGGGCAAACCACAAACGGGCCTGGATCACGGCTGTCGGGAGAAGTGGTTTCTTCAAAGAGATAGACGTGTGTGAAGAAACTGCTTCTGCACAGCTGAGAAACGCGTCAGTAAATGCTTTTGGCCAATTCCACCATTTGCAAATACTGGATACAACTTATCATCTCTCCATGGAGCTGGACTTTGGGGCACCCAGCATTCTCCCATCCACCCCACTATGGGTTAACCGCCTCCTACAAGTGGCGGTAATCGGCAGCTGTAAGAACTGAGGGCCAGATGTATCAAGCCTCAAAAAGGGATTAAGTGGATTGGAGTGATAAACAACCAGCTCCCACCTGTAATTTTTAAAAACAGCATATAACATGGCAGTTAGGAGCTGATTGGCTGGCTGTTTATCACTCTCCATTTTATCCCGTTTTAGTGGTGAAAGTAGGGGAAAGGGGGCGTGGTCGCGTGGAATAAGGGGCGTGGTCATGGGAAATAGGGCGTATCAGCCACAGAGGGGAGAATAGGGTACACAGTGGGGAGAGTGGGGGACACAGTGGGGAGAGTTGGTGCACAAGGGGGAGAGTGAGACCACAGTGGGGAGAGTGGGGCCACAGGGGGGAGAGTGGGGAACAAAGGGAGCAGAGCGGGGGACAGTGTGGACATTACTTTCTGCAAACATGAGGCCATCCTTTACTAATTTAGCATTTCCATGTATGAAATTCCAATGTGCTGTCACAGTCGGTGTCTTTGGAGTGGATTCATTTATCACTGTACCAAACATGTAGATGACATGTGTTTGGGGTCTCTTACCATCACTGAGGGGTCCCTCAGTCTGTCATGATTTCTCTCATGGGTCCGGCCCTCTCTGAGCGCTGGATGGCTCCTCGTCACCGGTAGCAGCAAAGACCAACACACGGCCATGATGCCGCTGTACTATCAATGCCCAGAGGGGGACTGGGGGAGCTGGGGCAATGGTAGCAGGAAGGTGCACACTAATTAGCGCTGCCTGCTCGCCACATCTATGTAAGCGGTGCAGCGTTGGAGAGAGAATACGCTGGGGCCGGGCTCAGAGCGAGGACAGGCACAGCTGGGAACATCGCTGATTCTCCACCTCATCACCGCCCATTACCATGGTAGCAGGCCCCTGGTTGGCTGAGAGACAGCCATTCTCAGCCAACCAGCAGATTGTTATGCCTTGGTTACTAAGTTTAAAGTTTTCAATGCAGACGGCGTACCGGCTGCCAATCTATTAACGATACACCGTACTTGCCCGTGCCACCATACTTTCACCCCTGTCACTTTTAGAAGCTTGATACATCTGGCCCCAAGGGAGAATGGTGAATTCCTCTCTTACAGCATTCCCATTGCTATTACTGGTATACAGTAGGTTGTGCCTATATCACAATGAAGGAACAGATGAGCATGAGATAAGCACTTTGATATTGGGTATAACACTACAGGAATATAAACCTGTAACGGATTCTGCACAGCACCAAAGGATGGGTTTTAACAAAGTGAATAACCACACTATCAACAGCCAATTACAATTGGAATTGGCGTCAACTGCCAAGAAACATTGACAACACAGTGCCTTAAGTGCAGGACCACAGTCAGGGGTGACAGATGGCGGGGGCACCGACAGAGGGGTGTGCGTTGCAGTCTGGTTTATTCCAGATACAAAGTTACTGTACTTGCTTTGTTTATTTGCTAATTATTTCTCCTAAACTGACTTCTATTACAGCCGCTGCTTGCCGAAACTGGGGCGGGCACTGACGTCATGGCCCCTACGGCCCCTTACGATCTGACTTGAATTAGGCCCAGTATGGACATTTTAAAGCTAGTCAGCATAATTTAGAAAGTACACTACTAATATCTAAACTAACTAATAAACTAAAAATATATACTAACACCTCCAGACAGACCGTGGGAATTTGTTTGGCCCAGATATCCCTGGGTACAGTTATTAAAGCTTTTAAAATCGAAAAGAAGTGATGTTCCCTTAGCAACCAGAATCTGTCTATCATTTTCTAGGATGCAATAGTAAAATGATAGCAACCAATCTGATTGGTTGCTACGGGCAACATCACATCCTTTCCTTTTTTAGAAGTTAAGTAAATTTATCCCACAGTATGTGAATTTGTCCTTAAATTGCATTCTGGATTAATACCAAGCAATTTGCTCTTCAGCGCAGTGCTTTATAATTGCAATACTAAATCCATACTTTAGAGAAACTCTAAACACGACGCAGATCATATCTTGTACAGAAAATCAACACAAATAAGGTAAATCTATTAACGTAATATGGTAACGTTCAGGGGCAAACTGATCAATACAATGACACTCAGCAGCACAGAAAACCTCTCTCTGCAATGAGACAGATAAAAGCTTCCTTTTGTGAATGTGAGTCACAGAAATACAAAGTCTGAGCAATTCAGAACGAGAATAACTGGCCCGTTGGCTAAGTGTCTGCTGGCCGTACCTGAACAACAAAGCAGCGGTAATGGGTCTGATTCAGAGACGGTCGCAGTTCGCATCTGAGTCATACCAGATGTGTCCACATACATCTTGGCTATTTTTCGCAATTTGGCACAACATGCAAAACGCGGCTTAGCTGCTTTTCCAAATGTAGCAAGTAGATGGCTTCTGAAAACAATTTGCAGCAGTAGAATTTGCATAAAGTAATAGATTAGAGAAGGAAATATTTAGAAAGATCACAGTGGGCACATTAGATCACAGTAGAAAGATCACAAGTTGGGCCACACATGGCACAATAACACCAAGATGTATGTGTACACATCTGTACTTGCCTACTTTTGAAAACTAGTTTCAGGGAGATTATAGTTGGTAATATAATTTTCCAAAGCGCACCATTGAGGGTGGGGGGGGGGGGGTATCATGCTCAACCCAGGACGTATCTAGTTCCATATATGGAGAGATTGGGAAAAGAGATTGGGAACGTGGCACCTAGAAGTGTGGGTGTGTAATTTAAAATGACTTATATCCAAATGTAGATGAGCCCCAAAGCAGTTAGTGAGAGCTACTATACTTGGTAATGTGCTGGGAAATGGTGCTGATAATTCAATGTAAATGTATCTATCTCTTATTCTTTTATTACCAAAATGTAACAGTGTAATGTGGGCTAGGTGACATGAGGGAGATTGCTAGACTAATGAGGGAGATTGCTGCTATATCAGGGAGTCTCCTGCAGAATGCAGAAGGGGAGGTAACTATGATGTAACAGTGTAATGTGGGCTAGGTGACATGAGGGAGATTGCTAGACTAATGAGGGAAAGAGGGAGATTTCTGCTATGTCAGGGAGTCTCCTGCAGAATGCAGGAGGGGAGGTAACTATGATGTTACAGTGTAATGTGGGCTAGGTGACATGAGGGAGATTGCTAGACTAATGAGGGAGAGAGGGAGATTGCTGCTATGTCAGGGAGTCTCCTGCAGAATGCAGGAGGGGAGGTAACTATGATGTAACAGTGTAATGTGGGCTGGGTGACATGAGGGAGATTGCTAGACTAATGAGGGAGAGAGCGAGATTGCTGCTATGTCAGGGAGTCTCCTGCAGAATGCAGTAGGGGAGGTAACTATGATGTAACAGTATAATGTGAGCTAGGTGACATGAGGGAGATTGCTAGACTAATGAGAGAGAGAGGGAGATCGGTAGGGGCCCCAATACATTGCTATGCCCAGGGGTCTACAATGCTGAAAATCCTGCGTTTGCCCCTGCCCCTTAATCTGGCTTTGATGATGGCCAAGTCCTATTGAGCTAACAAACAATGAAATGTGGGGAAGACTTTACAAACTCTTATCCGATGGAGGCGGGGTTTGAGCATGCACGTTTCTGCGGGGCTGAAGCAGGAGAACACACAGCATTTTATAGGCACCCCTGGGAACGCAGGCTGCCATATCCATCCGAAATAAAAGTCAGTTCAGACCATCGAATAATTTCTCTCCCCTTCGGCGTGATATGAGGGGATGTGATCTCATACACATTCCCTCGCATGCTAGTTAGGGGATGCGGGTGGCAAACGCGGCGTCAGCTCATGTCTGAATCAGGCCCTATATGTGATCTTTATAAATAAACCCTCTGCTAACAAGAAAGGACTCAGTAAACGACATGACGCTGGCTGCACATCAAAGTACCACAAGATATTTGTTACCGTCATGAAACCAGCACTAAGAGCATTGGATTTGTACGACGTGTCGTCTGCTGCTGTGTAATGAGATGCGGCCAGGACGGTCTCTCCAGACAGTAAAGGTGGCCATACACACGCAGATTTGTCTTTAGATCCGGCTGGTTGAAACAAAATAATGGCTATGGATAAGAGCAAATGACAGTTGACCATTTGCTTGGAAATGCTGGAAACCTGACAAACTGTCACTCATCCATAACCATGTTTTTGTTCCAACCAGCCAGATCTGAAGATAAATCTTACTAGTGTATGGGCACCTTAAGAGTTTCTCCTCGTCAGCTAATTAATCCTACCAGCTCTGAGCCAAGAGTTTATCATTTGTTACAAACAATTAGAAGCGCGTTTAGTCGGCTTCAGCAGAAAATCTGCAACCACAGATCACAGGACAAACGTACTGTCTGACAGGGTATAGATGGAGATGGGTTTTCTGAGGTAAATGTGCTGCTTTCTATCCAGCGCCTGGACCGCCGAAATCTCACCACTTACTACATTTAAGACGAAGATGTCATTTAAATATATCTCTTATCGACACTGATTCTGAGACGCACATAGGGCCTTATTCTAGTTCACTCTTTCTGACAAAATCCTTCTTAGATGGACAAAACCATGTGCACTGCACGTGGGACAGATGTAACATGTGCAGAGAGAATTAGATTTTGGTGAGTTATTTTGTTTCTGTGCAGGGTAAATACTGGCTGCTTTATTTTTACACTGCAATATAGATCTCACTTTGGAGTAAAACCCCGCCCAAATCTAATTCTCTCTGCACAAGTAACATCTGCCCCACCTGCAGTGCACATGGTTTTGTCCATCTAAGAAGGATTTTGTCAGAAAGAGTGAACTAGAATAAGGCCCCTAATGTGGTCACAGTTCTGGATGCTTCCAGTGATCATTATTATCAGCAGCTACCAATGGTATTATGCGTCGGCATCGGCATTCCGTGCACCTCAGCTTCGCGCTCTGCATGTGCCCTGTTGCATACCTCCTAACTTTTTGAATTCTGGGTTTGGAAATTCAAAAAAGGGGCATGGTCTCTGTAAAAGGGGCTTGACTTTGCAGCAATGCCACAATCGCAAGCCACACCCTCATTTTCCTGTCACTATGGGGACATGGTCAGTGCTCTGTGAATGGCTGCCCATGCTCCTTGCCCCTCTGTCTCCACTGTGCACACAGCGGCTATTCACTGCTGCTCGGCGACACAGCTGCCAGTGGGTGGGACATGGCACATTCACAAAAAATGATGACGTTGGGAGGTATGTCAGTTGTGGCTTGTCAGTGGTCAGATCTGGATTCAGCCCTTGGTCCATAGCTAGCCAATGAAAAGAGCACACAGTACTTGCCCACATTTGAAAGCCATCAAGGAGACGTGTCACCCTCTCCCCAAAGGCGTGTCTAGTACAACATATGGGCGTGTCTAGTACAACATATGGGCATGTCTAGTACAACATATGGGCGTGTCTTGTATAACATATGGGCGTGTCTAGTACAACATATGGGCGTGTCTATGCTTAAATGCTTGTTGTTGCCAGATATTTATATAGAACATTAGTAACAATATATTTTCCAATTATTGATACTAACATTGCTGCCTGCACTATGGGGTTTCTTGTTTGCACCCATATATTTGCTATATTTGTTTTTAGTTCACTCAGCGCAGTATACAATACATGCAATTAATTCCAAATGCAATTTAACCTTCTGTGAATTCATCCCTAACCATATAAGTAAGTTTTCAGTGTATTAAATGTTGTTTTATTGTGTGCAACTTGTAGGCACTATTTATTGGATGTGTTGCTTTCGATACCATTATAGCAGTAGACAAATCAGTGTGGAAATCAAACTCTAACTCATGGATCTTCAAACTGTGGCCCTCCAGATGTTGTGAAACTACAAATCCCAGCATGCCTTGCCACTGTTTTGCTGTAAGGGAGTGTTAAAAATGTGGCAAGGCATGCTGGGATTTGTAGTTTCACAACATCTTTAGGGCCACAGTTTGAAGACCCATGCTCTAATTAAACAAATATGTTTAACTACACAGGTCAGTAGGGACGGTGTTAGCATTACTGCCTCACAGCACTGAGGTCATGGGTACGATTCCCACCATGGCCCTAACTATGCCGAGTTTGCATATTGTTCCCGTGCTTCTGTGGGTTTCCTCCTACATTTCCTAAATATACGGGTAGGTTAATTGGCTCTCAACAAATTAACCCTAGAATTATTATTATATTTTTATTTATACGGTGCCACAAGTGGTACGCAGCGCTGAACATATAGAACACATTAGGACAGTACAGGCAGGGCTATTAAGAAATATTTTGTTAGAAATAGTGAACTAGAATAAGGGCCTCAGTTCCTGCTGGAGCCTGCTGAAAAATAGCCCTGAGTACAGGGTAAACAGAACTAGACATAACAGCGATAGAGATAACAATAACAAAAACAGAGCACAAGTAACAATTGGGTGCAACAATCTTAGTACACAATACAGCTGGGATATAGGGAGGTGAGTGAGAAGAGATGCAGGTATAGATTGTAGGTGAGTAAGAGAGCTGTAATCGAAATGCAAGAAGAGTGCTGTGAGAACAGGAGGGAGGAGGGCCCTGCTCTAAGGAGCTTACAATCTAGAGGGAGGGGGAGACAGACAGGTGACATGAGGAGCAGGTAAGGAGACCTGAGGCAAGAAGTGAGCATGGCAGGGATGGTCAGGACATAAGGCAGCAGGTAGAGAGAATGGGCAAGGTAGTCCTCTCCCTCCTCCTATCCTCCTCTCCCCCCTCCAACTGCACCTAGAATGTGTGTGTGTGTGTGTGTGTGTGTGTGTGTGTGTGTGTGTATGTGTGTATGTGGTAGGGAATATAGATTGTAAGCTCCACTGGGGCAGGGACTGATGTGAATGGTTAAATATTGTCTGTAAATATGGCCCTTATTCGAATCTGATGGCAGAACAAATTTTTTCTCAAAATGGGCAAATTCATGTGCACTGCAGTTGGGGCAGATGTAGCATGTGCAGAGAGAGTTAAAGTTGGGTGGGATGTGTTGAAACTGAACTCTAAATTGCACTATAAAAATAAAGCAGTCAGTATTTACCCTGCACAGAAACAAAATAACTCCCCCAAATCTAACTCTCTCTGCACATGTTACATCTGCCCCACCTGCAATACACATGGTTTTGCCAATTTTGAGAACAAATTTGTACTGCGATCAGATCTGAATAAGGGCCCATGTGTGTGCTATATAAATAAATGTAAACAAATAATAAATAATAAAATAAATAACTAAAGAAAAAATACTAAAAAATACTAACCAGGAATTCCCACAAGGGGATAATGAGAGTCGTCAGCAGGGACTTCTGAATAGCGACAGAAAATCACTATTTTTAGCAAATAAACTCCTTAGCGGCACCCATGGCACAATCTGAAGAATCTGGGATATTAGGATTACAATGCAGGACAGCAGGAGATTTATGGCTGAAAGGGGAGCCTCCTGCAGGATGTGGGGAGTTTAGGCAAAGATGGGCAATGGCAATTGCGTTTTGCAGAATACATTGTCCTCTGGTGTCTTATTCCTGCATACCTGATAACACCGATGCACTGTAATTCACAATTTCCCAAAGACGACAATATACGTGGCATATGGGAAGGACTTGATGGCGTAGTTTTATTCCCTTATGGGAATGGGCCTTTTATCGGGTCATAAAATGTGAGAGCATATCTCCTTTTTTTTATGTTGCCGCCAAATGTGCCTTCATTACATTGGATGGGGCAATACATCCCCGTACTGACGTTCTGCATAGTGGGTGCTGCCTGCGAGGCGAGAGCTTTCGTTATGGGAAAGTCTCCGGAACAGCTGCAGAGCTGGATCTAGATCATTTCCTTTCTTACAGCTTCCAGATGTGGATTTTAGATAACTAGTGAATGTTTCTGGTGTCTGTCTGTTGTTTATTCCTGGGTTCATACCTAGAATCTGATTACTTAATGCAGTAGAGAAGTGACACCAGCTTAATGAGTGCCACCCCTGATTTCACCTGTATCCTGATCCTCCTATGTCAGGGGTTCCCAATCTTTTTTTAATCACGGCACCCTAGAGTATAAGAATTTTTTTCGCGGCACCCCTAGGCCAAATTTATTTTCATTAGATTGGATTTATATGCGATTCTTAGGGTCAGTTATGTGGAAAAGGGCAGGAATTGCTTCTATTTGTACACATTTTATGATTGGCAGCCACCAGCACTGGTTTTGCTTATAAATAATTAACCATTAATAATTTGAGTTGGTCCTGGACTACCAACCCAGGGCACCCCTGCATGTGTCCCGAGGCACCCCAGGGAGCCACGGCGCACAGTTTGAGAACCACTGTCCTATGTAATAGGTTGATAAATAAAGGATTAACACTTATCTGTATGTATTGTTTTCGTGTCTATACAATTCACCAGTGATAATAATAACATAAGTATAGTGGCGGATTCAGGGTGGGGGCATGGGGGCAAGCACCCCTCCTTTTGTTTATAACAATTTTTTCTACCCATAGAGCAGTTTTCTTTAAAACAAGCCGCTGCTGTTCACCAGTGCCCACCAAGATTAGGCTGGCAGCAACACCCCAGCAGTACTAGCAATGAGATAGCCTGAGGTCAAGGTTTAGGATACCATGTTTAGGACCTCCATGGCTGCTGATATTGAGCGGGTTGTCTCAACCTGTGCCCTCTGCAATGATTTATGAGCACATCGCGCCAAGGAACTGCTCCCCCTCATTTAGGATCCTGAGCTCCTTTGGTCGAACATGGCTGCAGATGTCTCTGAATGGATAGGGACAGGGCAGCTTGTGTTAGTGGCTTCAAATTCGTGTTGGTCCAAACTGAGGACTGTCACAGTCATCGGAAAAAATTAAAATAATTATTTTTGCACATTGTATAAAACATAAACTACTTACAGACAATGCCATGCAGTTCTTGAGTAAAGGTCCATACACAGCGTGTATGCTGACAGATGATGGGAAATATCACTGGGCTGAAGGGCGAGGGGACGCGTACAAGGAGCCCAAAGCTTGGCGAGTGCAGTGAGCCCCGCGAGGGATGCGGAATACACGTCAAGTAATCTGCTGCGCTCGCCACACTTAGGTGGCCATACACACGCAGATTTATCTTCAGATCTGGCTGGTTGGAACAAAAACATGGTTATGGATGAGAGCAAATGACAGTTGACCATTTGCTTGGAAATGCTGGAAAACTGCCAAACTGTCACTCATCCATAACAATGTTTTTGTTCCAACCGGCCAGATCTGAAGATAAATCTTACTAGTGTATGGGCACCTTTACGGTGACAGGGAAGGTGGCCCCTCTCAGCTCTGGGCAACATAGCAGCTGCACTCCCTGCACCTATGGTAGCTACACCCTGTATATAACACATGTAACTGTGACAGGGAAGGTGGCCCCTCTCAGCTCTGGGCCCATAGCAGCTGTACTCCCTGCACCTATGGTAGCTACACCCCTGTATATAACACATTTAAGTGTGACAGGGAAGGTGGCCCCTCTCAGCTCTGGGCCCCATAGCAGCTGCACCCCCTGCACCTATGGTAGCTACACCCCTGTATATAACACATGTACCTGTGACAGGGAAGGGGGCCCCTCTCAGCTCTGGGCCCCATAGCAGCTGCACTCCCTGCACCTATGGTAGCTACACCCTGTATATAACACATGTAACTGTGACAGGGTAGGTGGCCCCTCTCAGCCCTGTCCCCATAGCAGCTGCACTCCCTGCACCTATGGTAGCTACACCCCTGTATATAACACATGTAACTGTGACAGGGAAGGTGGCCCCTCTCAGCTCTGGACCCCATAGCAGCTGCATTCTCTGCACCTATGGTAGCTACACCCCTGTATATAACAAATGTAACTGTGACAGGGAAGGTGGCCCCTCTCAGCTCTGGGCCCCATAGCAGCTGCACTCCCTGCACCTATGGTAGTTACACCCCTGTATATAACACATGTAACTGTGACAGAGAAGGTGGCCCCTCTCAGCTCTGGGCCCCAGAGCAGCTGCACCCCCTGCACCTATGGTAGCTACACCCTGTATATAACACATGTAACTGTGACAGGGAAGGTGGCCCCTCTCAGCTCTGGGCCCATAGCAGCTGTACTCCCTGCACCTATGGTAGCTACACCCCTGTATATAACACATGTAACTGTGACAGGGAAGGTGGCCCCTCTCAGCTCTGAGCCCCATAGTAGCTGCACCCCCTGCACCTATGGTAGCTACACCCTGTATATAACACATGTAACTGTGACAGGGAAGGTGGCCCCTCTCAGCTCTGGGCCCATAGCAGCTGTACTCCCTGCACCTATGGTAGCTACACCCCTGTATATAACACATGTAACTGTGACAGGGAAGGTGGCCCCTCTCAGCTCTGGGCCCCATAGCAGCTGCACCCCCTGCACCTATGGTAGCTACACCCTGTATATAACACATGTAACTGTGACAGGGAAGGTGGCCCCTCTCAGCTCTGGGCCCATAGCAGCTGTACTCCCTGCACCTATGGTAGCTACACCCCTGTATATAACACATGTAACTGTGACAGGGAAGGTGGCCCCTCTCAGCTCTGGGCAACATAGCAGCTGCACTCCCTGCACCTATGGTAGCTACACCCTGTATATAACACATGTAACTGTGACAGGGAAGGTGGCCCCTCTCAGCTCTGGGCCCATAGCAGCTGTACTCCCTGCACCTATGGTAGCTACACCCCTGTATATAACACATGTAACTGTGACAGGGAAGGTGGCCCCTCTCAGCTCTGGGCAACATAGCAGCTGCACTCCCTGCAACTATGGTAGCTACACCCTGTATATAACACATGTAACTGTGACAGGGAAGGTGGCCCCTCTCAGCTCTGGGCCCCATAGCAGCTGCACTCCCTGCACCTATGGTAGCTACACCCTGTATATAACACATGTAACTGTGACAGGGAAGGTGGCCCCTCTCAGCTCTGGGCCCCCATAGTAGCTGCACTCCCTGCACCTATGGTAGCTACACCCTGTATATAACACATGTAACTGTGACAGGGAAGGTGGCCCCTCTCAGCTCTGGGCCCCATAGCAGCTGCACTCCCTGCACCTATGGTAGCTACACCCTGTATATAACACATGTAACTGTGACAGGGAAGGTGGCCCCTCTCAGCTCTGGGCCCCCATAGTAGCTGCACTCCCTGCACCTATGGTAGCTACACCCTGTATATAACACATGTAACTGTGACAGGGAAGGTGGCCCCTCTCAGCTCTGGGCAACATAGCAGCTGCACTCCCTGCACCAATGGTAACTACACCCCTGCATGTAACACATGTAACTGTGACAGGGAAGGTGGCCCCTCTCAGCTCTGGGCCCCATAGCAGCTGCACTCCCTGCACCTATGGTAGTTACACCCCTGTATATAACACATGTAACTGTGACAGGGAAGGGGGCCCCTCTCAGCTCTGGGCCCATAGCAGCTGCACTACTTGCACCTATGGTAGCTACACCCTGTATATAACACATGTAACTGTGACAGGGAAGGTGGCCCCCCTCAGCTCTGGGCCCCATAGCAGCTGCACCCCCTGCACCTATGGCAGTTACACCCCTGTATATAACACATGTAACAGTGACAGGGAAGGTGGCCCCCTCTCAGCTCTGGGCCCCATAGCAGCTGCACTCCCTGCACCTATGGTAGCTACACCCTGTATATAACACATGTAACTGTGACAGGGAAGGTGGCCCCTCTCAGCTCTGGGCCCATAGCAGCTGCACTACTTGCACCTATGGTAGCTACACCCTGTATATAACACATGTAACTGTGACAGGGAAGGTGGCCCCCCTCAGCTCTGGGCCCCATAGCAGCTGCACCCCCTGCACCTATGGCAGTTACACCCTGTATATAACACATGTAACTGTGATAGGGAAGGTGGCCCCTCTCAGCTCTGGGCCCCCATAGTAGCTGCACTCCCTGCACCTATGGTAGCTACACCCTGTATATAACACATGTAACTGTGACAGGGAAGGTGGCCCCTCTCAGCTCTGGGCCCCATAGCAGCTGCACTCCCTGCACCTATGGTAGTTACACCCCTGTATATAACACATGTAACTGTGACAGGGAAGGTGGCCCCTCTCAGCTCTGGCCCCATAGCAGCTGCACTCCCTGCACCTATGGTAGCTACACCCCTGTATATAACATGTAACTGTGACAGGGAAGGTGGCCCCTCTCAGCTCTGGGCCCCATAGCAGCTGCACTCCCTGCACCTATGGTAGTTACACCCCTGTATATAACACATGTAACTGTGACAGGGAAGGTGGCCCCTCTCAGCTCTGGGCAACATAGCAGCTGCACTCCCTGCACCTATGGTAGCTACACCCTGTATATAACACATGTAACTGTGACAGGGAAGGTGGCCCCTCTCAGCTCTGGGCCCATAGCAGCTGTACTCCCTGCACCTATGGTAGCTACACCCCTGTATATAACACATTTAAGTGTGACAGGGAAGGTGGCCCCTCTCAGCTCTGGGCCCCATAGCAGCTGCACCCCCTGCACCTATGGTAGCTACACCCCTGTATATAACACATGTACCTGTGACAGGGAAGGGGGCCCCTCTCAGCTCTGGGCCCCATAGCAGCTGCACTCCCTGCACCTATGGTAGCTACACCCTGTATATAACACATGTAACTGTGACAGGGTAGGTGGCCCCTCTCAGCCCTGTCCCCATAGCAGCTGCACTCCCTGCACCTATGGTAGCTACACCCCTGTATATAACACATGTAACTGTGACAGGGAAGGTGGCCCCTCTCAGCTCTGGATCCCATAGCAGCTGCATTCTCTGCACCTATGGTAGCTACACCCCTGTATATAACAAATGTAACTGTGACAGGGAAGGTGGCCCCTCTCAGCTCTGGGCCCCATAGCAGCTGCACTCCCTGCACCTATGGTAGTTACACCCCTGTATATAACACATGTAACTGTGACAGAGAAGGTGGCCCCTCTCAGCTCTGGGCCCCAGAGCAGCTGCACCCCCTGCACCTATGGTAGCTACACCCTGTATATAACACATGTAACTGTGACAGGGAAGGTGGCCCCTCTCAGCTCTGGGCCCATAGCAGCTGTACTCCCTGCACCTATGGTAGCTACACCCCTGTATATAACACATGTAACTGTGACAGGGAAGGTGGCCCCTCTCAGCTCTGAGCCCCATAGTAGCTGCACCCCCTGCACCTATGGTAGCTACACCCTGTATATAACACATGTAACTGTGACAGGGAAGGTGGCCCCTCTCAGCTCTGGGCCCATAGCAGCTGTACTCCCTGCACCTATGGTAGCTACACCCCTGTATATAACACATGTAACTGTGACAGGGAAGGTGGCCCCTCTCAGCTCTGGGCCCCATAGCAGCTGCACCCCCTGCACCTATGGTAGCTACACCCTGTATATAACACATGTAACTGTGACAGGGAAGGTGGCCCCTCTCAGCTCTGGGCCCATAGCAGCTGTACTCCCTGCACCTATGGTAGCTACACCCCTGTATATAACACATGTAACTGTGACAGGGAAGGTGGCCCCTCTCAGCTCTGGGCAACATAGCAGCTGCACTCCCTGCACCTATGGTAGCTACACCCTGTATATAACACATGTAACTGTGACAGGGAAGGTGGCCCCTCTCAGCTCTGGGCCCATAGCAGCTGTACTCCCTGCACCTATGGTAGCTACACCCCTGTATATAACACATGTAACTGTGACAGGGAAGGTGGCCCCTCTCAGCTCTGGGCAACATAGCAGCTGCACTCCCTGCACCTATGGTAGCTACACCCTGTATATAACACATGTAACTGTGACAGGGAAGGTGGCCCCTCTCAGCTCTGGGCCCATAGCAGCTGTACTCCCTGCACCTATGGTAGCTACACCCCTGTATATAACACATGTAACTGTGACAGGGAAGGTCGCCCCTCTCAGCTCTGTGCCCCATAGCAGCTGCACCCCCTGCACCTATGGTAGTTACACCCTGTATATAACACATGTATCTGTGACAGGAAAGATGGCCCCTCTCAGCTCTGGGCAACATAGCAGCTGCACTCCCTGCACCTATGGTAGCTACACCCTGTATATAACACATGTAACTGTGACAGGGAAGGTGGCCCCTCTCAGCTCTGGGCCCCATAGCAGCTGCACTTCCTGCACCTATGGTAGCTACACCCTGTATATAACACATGTAACTGTGACAGGGAAGGTGGCCCCTCTCAGCTCTGGGCCCCCATAGTAGCTGCACTCCCTGCACCTATGGTAGCTACACCCTGTATATAACACATGTAACTGTGACAGGGAAGGTGGCCCCTCTCAGCTCTGGGCCCCATAGCAGCTGCACTCCCTGCACCTATGGTAGCTACACCCTGTATATAACACATGTAACTGTGACAGGGAAGGTGGCCCCTCTCAGCTCTGGGCCCCCATAGTAGCTGCACTCCCTGCACCTATGGTAGCTACACCCTGTATATAACACATGTAACTGTGACAGGGAAGGTGGCCCCTCTCAGCTCTGGGCAACATAGCAGCTGCACTCCCTGCACCAATGGTAACTACACCCCTGCATGTAACACATGTAACTGTGACAGGGAAGGTGGCCCCTCTCAGCTCTGGGCCCCATAGCAGCTGCACTCCCTGCACCTATGGTAGTTACACCCCTGTATATAACACATGTAACTGTGACAGGGAAGGGGGCCCCTCTCAGCTCTGGGCCCATAGCAGCTGCACTACTTGCACCTATGGTAGCTACACCCTGTATATAACACATGTAACTGTGACAGGGAAGGTGGCCCCCCTCAGCTCTGGGCCCCATAGCAGCTGCACCCCTGCACCTATGGCAGTTACACCCCTGTATATAACACATGTAACAGTGACAGGGAAGGTGGCCCCCTCTCAGCTCTGGGCCCCATAGCAGCTGCACTCCCTGCACCTATGGTAGCTACACCCTGTATATAACACATGTAACTGTGACAGGGAAGGTGGCCCCTCTCAGCTCTGGGCCCATAGCAGCTGCACTACTTGCACCTATGGTAGCTACACCCTGTATATAACACATGTAACTGTGACAGGGAAGGTGGCCCCCCTCAGCTCTGGGCCCCATAGCAGCTGCACCCCCTGCACCTATGGCAGTTACACCCTGTATATAACACATGTAACTGTGATAGGGAAGGTGGCCCCTCTCAGCTCTGGGCCCCCATAGTAGCTGCACTCCCTGCACCTATGGTAGCTACACCCTGTATATAACACATGTAACTGTGACAGGGAAGGTGGCCCCTCTCAGCTCTGGGCCCCATAGCAGCTGCACTCCCTGCACCTATGGTAGTTACACCCCTGTATATAACACATGTAACTGTGACAGGGAAGGTGGCCCCTCTCAGCTCTGGCCCCATAGCAGCTGCACTCCCTGCACCTATGGTAGCTACACCCCTGTATATAACATGTAACTGTGACAGGGAAGGTGGCCCCTCTCAGCTCTGGGCAACATAGCAGCTGCACTCCCTGCACCTATGGTAGTTACACCCCTGTATATAACACATGTAACTGTGACAGGGAAGGTGGCCCCTCTCAGCTCTGGGCCCTATAGCATCTGCACTCCCTGCACCTATGGTAGTTACGCCCTTGCATTTAAGATGAGCAGTCTAGGGATCAATGACGCAATGACATCACAGCCCGGGCCCTCACTTTATATCACTACAGATAGCAGCTTTGTTTAGTCAGTAACAGAATCATGATAACGTAACCTGTCACCTGGATAGACAGAATCTGAGCTGAGAGACAGGGTCGTTGCTAGGATGCTCGGCGCCGCCCCCCCCCCCCCCCACCAATCTATAAATTTGCACCCTGCCATACTTTACAAAGGGTGTATAATGCCCATAGTAGTAGTGCCTCATACACACAATATGCCCAGTAGCAGCAGTGCCGTAACTAGACATTTTGTTGGAATTGGTGCCGTTCAGAAAGAAAGGTTAAGACGTTAGCTTAAAGCAAGCCTGTGATATGCAGCGATCATCCTCCCGGCCAAACTGAATGCAGCCAATCACTGTATGTCACATGAAGTGAGCCTTTCGAGCAATTACAGCCAATTAGCATTATCAGACAGCTGAAATGAGAGCGGTAAATATGTTCTGTACAAGATGCCAGCGCTGCGTTCCACAGCGAGTACAGAACCGCTCACAGTGGACTGAGCCCAACCTTCAGCAGGGGATTTCTTACCAGCAGGTATTGTGCATGCAGGGGACCTTTACATGGCAATGTCCTGTATGTACACGTGACAGAGTACAGAAGACAGGACCTGCGTATAACGGTCAATGCTGCTGGTCATTTCCTGGGATCGTTAATGTAAACTGAGAATGAAACTGAGAAAGCACAGTCAGTTGGTCATGGCACAGGAAGCTACTTATTACCAAATACATACCCCCCCCCCCCCCAATTACAGGTACGTCAAATATCACTATCAGTTTTTTTATTTTAAACACAAATCCGCACACTGTCATTACTAAAATATCGGAATTCTGACTTGGTCTAAAAAAATCGAACCCTATTACAGGTGTAATCGGTTGAAAAATCGCAAATGTAACGTGCAATATGGTACGATTATTTAGCTGTCTAAAAAAAACATTGCACTCTATTCCATCTTGCCCGCGGTCTGGTTCTTTATATCATAAGCCAGTGGTTCCCAAACTGTGTGCCGTGGCTCCCTGGGGTGCCTCTGGACACATGTAGGGGTGCCCTGGGTTGGGGGTCCAGGACCAACTCAAATTATTAATGGTTAATTATTTATGAGCAAAACCAGTGCTGGTGGCTGCCAATCATAAAATGTGTACAAACAGAAGCAAATCCTGCCCTTTACCACATAACTGACGCTAGTAATCGTATATAAACCCAATCTAATTAATTTTGTTTTGGCCTAGAGGTGCCGTGAAAAAAAAAATCTGATACTCTAGGGTGCCGTGATTCAAAAAAGATTGGGAACCCCTGTCATAAGCACTAAAACGAAGCAATTACCATATCCCATTAATATTCATTAGACATGGATTCAGGAATAGATTCTAAGCACTTATGTATGAACTGTGTCTGAGAGATAGTAATGAGGAGCAGATATTGGTTATGTAGTATAACACGATTACCAAATAATCTCATTTGCATTGATTGAAATTGGAAGCAGAGAAGACGGATCATTGAAACGTAAGGAACTTTATTGTTTCAGTAACACAGCAGACACACATGCTGGTTTTATATAACAGACCAGCTTATTACACCCTTATGGCCGGCAGTCCCAAAAAGCATCTTCACTGCCAATGTCAAACATTTTGGTGTCTACAAGTGCAATGAAAAGTTACTGCGATTTTTTTGGCTACAGAATTTCTAATCATCGCTGGCGCTGCAGCCCTGGAAAGATGATAAATGCACAACGGAACCATCACAAACTTGTTTGCAACTCTGTACACATGCGCCGGAATACGCTTTAACTAGGAGACTAGATAGCCCTGCAGCTACGCAGACTGGTCACGGCAGTAGCGACACCGGTGCCACGGTTTGTATGTATATGATCTCAACTGAAGGCAGATATACGCACCCCAAAAAAACGTCCATGCCTGTATTTCTGACACACCCAGTTACTACCCCCAAACGGATCCTTCCTGCCAATCGCTCTGTGTTAAAAATATGACTGTGAATGCAATCATAAGGGTACATTGGCACGTGCGTAATGCAACCGCAGCCCATGTACTGTCTGCTTACAATTGTTCCATTATGATAACATCAGCATTGCGTACAAATCAGCAATGTGCGAGGAAGGCCAGGGAAGTAAGGCAGAGCCTTTGCTGTTACATACAGCAGGACAGTCCCGCTAATTGGAGATTGTACAAATGTCCCTCCCACAGGTGCCAGTGTGTCCTGTGGGCGGGGGGACATTTGGTGGCGGAGAGCAGCCAGTGATGGCTGAAGAGATACCATATGTCTCACAGGCCAGGGGTAGATGTATGAAGCATTGATAAGGGAGGAGAAGTGAGCTAGAGGAGAAGTGGCCCATGGCAACCAATCAGATGCTCTGCATAATTGTATATTATGCAAATTATAGATGTTACTTCAGTGCTGATTGGATCCTTATCACTGCTTCATACATCGGTCCCACAGAATCCCAGAATCTGGGTGACGGGAAAAGCCTTCTGGAGGGTTGCCACCAAATCCTGGTGAAACTCAGAAATCTGGGAGAGGTGGCAACCCTCCAGACGCTTTTCTAGTCACCCGGATTCTGGGATTCTCCAGGAATCTGGGTGACTGGAAAAGCCTGGACAGCCTCCTGTCCCCGGCATCAAGCATGAAGGCCCTGGCAATCAACGTGTAGGTAAGCAGCACTTATGTTATGTAATAGCCATTATGGTGTGTGGTATAATATATAATGGGCATCACAGAGTGTTGCATAATGTGTAATGGGCTTCACGGTGTGTGGCATAATGTGTAATGGGCATCACGGTGTGTAGCATAATGTGTAATGGGCATCACGGTGTGTGGCATAATGTGTAATGGGCATCACGGTGTGTGGCATAATGTGTAATGGGCATCACGGTGTGTGGCATAATGTGTAATGGGCTTCACGGTGTGTGGCATAATGTGTAATGGGCATCACGGTGTGTGGCATAATGTGTAATGGGCTTCACGGTGTGTGGCATAATGTGTAATGGGCATCACGGTGTGTGGCATAATGTGTAATGGGCATCACGGTGTGTGGCATAATGTGTAATGGGCTTCACGGTGTGAAAAAGCAAGAATAGAATTGAAGCAAAGATTTAAAAAAAATCATGATAGGGGTGGGCTACTGTCCAGGAATCTTTCCACACACCCTACTCATATGGCATGTGGAAACCGTGGGATGCCCAGCTGCTTTGGGGGCGCTGGACATGTCCTCAAAGTGCCTAAAACTGGGGTTGCGGTGCTAGGCCACGCCCCTCTATCTTGGACCATGACTCATAGCCCCGCCGATTCTGGGATGATTGCACCTTCAGGGTGGCAGGTCCCAATTTTGACTAATAGCTGGAAGGTATTCTTTTCCAAATTATACAATCACATATGTTAGCAGGTTGTGGCTTGTATTTCCAGAAACACTCTGTGCTGCTGTGATCTCACCGGTTGTTCTATCCCAGCCAGGTACTACGCTCCTGTATTTGTGTGGTGCACCCACAGGATATCATTAGGCATTAATATTTCCTCACACTGATCGCTCATTGCTGCTGGGAGCATAAAATCTACTCCTTGCAACTTCTGGAAACTTATCAGAAAGTTTCTGACAGGTAAGAAGTGCAGACGCCGGAGCAGCAGATGCGCCGGAGGAGCTAACAGTTCCCCTTGTGCTCGATTCTCCAAGTTTTACCGCATCTAACCACTGAACCCAGGATTCCCAGCAGAAAACATTTGTTCAGTAATCAGGTTTCTATTACCTTCATCTCCAGCTACAAGGAAAAGCATGAGAGATATCAAAAACTGGTCAACGGGCACATTTCTCTGCTCGCTCAACATATAGCCTCATTATCACAACACGGAAACATATGGCGGGTGCTTTGTAAAACATTTCCATAACAGAAACGTGTTACCGGAACACTGGTGTATTAAATCCCTGAACAATTGTCTTTTTTTTTCTCATTTTACATTTCCCGTTCCACAACTTCAAACGCCCTGAGGTCAGGCGCTAGCGGCTCCATGTAAACCATCTGTCTGGGTAACGTCAATACTAAGGCTACAGCTGCCCTTCACGGCCCCCTCCAGTGTAGAAGGAAGCGGTTACACACCAGCATAAACCTGGCAGTGCATGACACCGGCAGATACCGACTGTGCTGTGCAGCCAGCAGCTCATCCTGTGCAGGGCACTAGTCTCATCTGTTTCCATTACCATGCTCATACGTGTTATGCAGGATGCATTACAGAGGTGTTCATTCACAGGAAGCCATAGCTGCACATGAAATGGGAACACAAATAGAGGTGGTCTAGAGTCTATTTACTAAGCCTCAGAGAGAGATAAAGTCCCAGACAACCAGCTAGTAACTGACATTTTTTCCAGCACAGGGGCCTAATTCAGTAAGGGTTGTAGTTTTGTCCCACTGACTGTCTATCTAGACACTGCAGATCTATCAACCGAAACCAATGATGGGTGAGGATTATTGGGGTGTGGACATAGGTCGGCATGGTGAAAAAGTCGTTGTGAAAAAATATAGACACCTGAAAAGGTGGACATTTTATGTTGATGTCGACACCGGCCCCCGTACCCCAGCATGCTTAGGCCTGGGGTCTTGCTTCGCTCAGCGCACTATTGTGTACTAAGAATTGTGCATTGATTGTGTTATGTCTAGTTCTGTGTACCTTGTACTGTTATTTTGTGTTCTATATCCATATCTCCAGAAGGATATAAATACATTAGAGACTGTACAAAGAAGAGCAACTAAAATGGTGCATGGCCTACATCACAAAACGTACCAGGAAAGACTAAAAGATCTTAATATGTATAGTTTAGAGCAGAGAAGGGAAAGGGGGGACAGGATAGAAACTTTCAAATATATCAAGGGCTTTAACAAGGTACAGGTAGGAGACATTCTTCACAGGAAGAGGAGCAGCAGAACACGAGGACATGCACTGACACTAGAGGGAGGAAGGTACAGGTGGGAGACATTCTTCACAGGAAGAGGAGCAGCAAAACACGAGGACATGCACTGACACTAGGGGGAGGAAGGTACAGGTGGGAGACATTCTTCACAGGAAGAGGAGCAGCAGAACACGAGGACATGCACTGACACTAGAGGGAGGAAGGTACAGGTGGGAGACATTAGTCACAGGAAGAGGAGCAGCAGAACACGAGGACATGCACTGACACTAGAGGGAGGAAGGTACAGGTGGGAGACATTAGTCACAGGAAGAGGAGCAGCAGAACACGAGGACATGCACTGACACTAGAGGGAGGAAGGTACAGGTGGGAGACATTCTTCACAGGAAGAGGAGCAACAGAACACGAGGACATGCACTGACACTAGAGGGAGGAAGGTACAGGTGGGAGACATTCTTCACAGGAAGAGGAGCAGCAGAACACGAGGACATGCACTGACACTAGGGGGAGGAAGGTACAGGTGGGAGACATTCTTCACAGGAAGAGGAGCAGCAGAACACGAGGACATGCACTGACACTAGAGGGAGGAAGGTACAGGTGGGAGACATTAGTCACAGGAAGAGGAGCAGCAGAACACGAGGACATGCACTGACACTAGAGGGAGGAAGGTACAGGTGGGAGACATTAGTCACAGGAAGAGGAGCAGCAGAACACGAGGACATGCACTGACACTAGAGGGAGGAAGGTACAGGTGGGAGACATTCTTCACAGGAAGAGGAGCAGCAGAACACGAGGACATGCACTGACACTAGGGGGAGGAAGGTACAGGTGGGAGACATTCTTCACAGGAAGAGGAGCAGCAGAACACGAGGACATGCACTGACACTAGAGGGAGGAAGGTACAGGTGGGAGACATTAGTCACAGGAAGAGGAGCAGCAGAACACGAGGACATGCACTGACACTAGAGGGAGGAAGGTACAGGTGGGAGACATTAGTCACAGGAAGAGGAGCAGCAGAACACGAGGACATGCACTGACACTAGAGGGAGGAAGGTACAGGTGGGAGACATTCTTCACAGGAAGAGGAGCAACAGAACACGAGGACATGCACTGACACTAGGGGGGAGGAAGGTACAGGTGGGAGACATTCTTCACAGGAAGAGGAGCAACAGAACACGAGGACATGCACTGACACTAGAGGGAGGAAGGTACAGGTGGGAGACATTCTTCACAGGAAGAGGAGCAGCAGAACACGAGGACATGCACTGACACTAGGGGGGAGGAAGGTACAGGTGGGAGACATTCTTCACAGGAAGAGGAGCAACAGAACACGAGGACATGCACTGACACTAGGGGGAGGAAGGTACAGGTGGGAGACATTCCTCACAGGAAGCGGAGCAGCAGAACACGAGGACACGCACTGACACGAGAGGGAGGAAGGTACAGGTGGGAGACATTCTTCACAGGAAGAGGAGCAACAGAACACGAGGACATGCACTGACACTAGAGGGAGGAAGGTACAGGTGGGAGACATTCCTCACAGGAAGCGGAGCAGCAGAACACGAGGACACGCACTGACACTAGAGGGAGGAAGGTACAGGTGGGAGACATTCTTCACAGGAAGAGGAGCAGCAGAACACGAGGACACGCACTGACACTAGGGGGAGGAAGGTACAGGTGGGAGACATTCTTCACAGGAAGAGGAGCAGCAGAACACGAGGACATGCACTGACACTAGGGGGGAGGAAGGTACAGGTGGGAGACATTCTTCACAGGAAGAGGAGCAACAGAACACGAGGACATGCACTGACACTAGGGGGAGGAAGGTACAGGTGGGAGACATTCCTCACAGGAAGAGGAGCAGCAGAACACGAGGACATGCACTGACACTAGAGGGAGGAAGGTACAGGTGGGAGACATTCTTCACAGGAAGAGGAGCAACAGAACACGAGGACATGCACTGACACTAGGGGGAGGAAGGTACAGGTGGGAGACATTCCTCACAGGAAGAGGAGCAGCAGAACACGAGGACATGCACTGACACTAGAGGGAGGAAGGTACAGGTGGGAGACATTCTTCACAGGAAGAGGAGCAGCAGAACACGAGGACATGCACTGACACTGGGGGGAGGAAGGTACAGGTGGGAGACATTCTTTACAGGAAGAGGAGCAACAGAACACGAGGACATGCACTGACACTAGGGGGAGGAAGGTACAGGTGGTAGACATTCTTCACAGGAAGAGGAGCAACAGAACACGAGGACATGCACTGACACTAGGGGGGAGGAAGGTACAGGTGGGAGACATTCTTCACAGGAAGAGGAGCAACAAAACACGGAGACATGCACTGACACTAGAGGGAGGAAGGTACAGGTGGGAGACATTAGTCACAGGAAGAGGAGCAGCAGAACACGAGGACATGCACTGACACTAGAGGGAGGAAGGTTCAGGTGGGAGACATTCTTCACAGGAAGAGGAGCAGCAGAACATGAGGACATGCACTGACACTAGAGGGAGGAAGGTACAGGTGGGAGACATTCATCACAGGAAGAGGAGCAGCAGAACACGAGGACATGCACTGACACTAGAGGGAGGAAGGTACAGGTGGGAGAAATTCTCCACAGGAAGAGGAGCAGCAGAACACGAGGACATGCACTGACACTAGAGGGAGGAAGGTACAGGTGGGAGCCATTCTTCACAGGAAGAGGAGCAACAGAACACGAGGACATGCACTGACACTAGAGGGAGGAAGGTGCAGGTGGGAGACATTCTTCACAGGAAGAGGAGCAACAGAACAGGAGGACATGCACTGACACTAGAGGGAGGAAGGTGCAGGTGGGAGACATTCTTCACAGGAAGAGGAGCAGCAGAACACGAGGACATGCACTGACACTGGGGGGAGGAAGGTACAGGTGGGAGACATTCTTCACAGGAAGAGGAGCAACAGAACACGAGGACAGGCACTGACACTAGAGGGAGGAAAGTACAGGTGGGAGACATTCTTCACAGGAAGAGGAGCAACAGAACACGAGGACATGCACTGACACTAGAGGGAGGAAGGTACAGGTGGGAGACATTAGTCACAGGAAGAGGAGCAGCAGAACACGAGGACACGCACTGACACTAGAGGGTGGGAGACATTCTTCACAGGAAGAGGAGCAGCAGAACACGAGAACATGCACTGACACTAGAGGGAGGAAGGTACAGGTGGGAGACATTCTTCACAGGAAGAGGAGCAGCAGAACACGAGAACATGCACTGACACTAGAGGGAGGAAGGTACAGGTGGGAGACATTCTTCACAGGAAGAGGAGCAGCAGAACACGAGAACACGCACTGACACTAGAGGGAGGGAGGTACAGGTGGGAGACATTCTTCACAGGAAGAGGAGCAGCAGAACACGAGGACATGCACTGACACTAGAGGGATGAAGGTACAGGTGGGAGACATTAGTCATAGGAAGAGGAGCAGCAGAACACGAGGACACGTACTGACACTAGGGGGAGGAAGATTCAGGTGGGAGACATTCTTCACAGGAAGAGGAGCAGCAGAACACGAGGACATGCACTGACACTAGGGGGAGGAAGGTCCAGGTGGGAGACATTCTTCACAGGAAGAGGAGCAACAGAACACGAGGACATGCACTGACACTAGAGGGAGGAAGGTACAGGTGGGAGACATTAGTCACAGGAAGAGGAGCAGCAGAACACGAGGACATGCACTGACACTAGAGGGAGGAAGGTACAGGTGGGAGACATTCTTCACAGGAAGAGGAGCAAAAGAACACGAGGACATGCACTGACACTAGAGGAAGGTACAGGTGGGAGGCATTCTTCACAGGAAGAGAAGCAGCAGAACACGAATACATGCACTGACACTGAGGGGAGGAAGGTACAGGTGGGAGACATTAGTCACAGGAAGAGGAGCAGCAGAACACGAGGACATGCACTGACACTAGAGGGAGGGAGGAAGGTACAGGTGGGAGACATTCTTCACAGGAAGTGGAGCAACAGAACAAGAGGACATGCACTGACACAAGGGGAGGAAGATACAGGTGGGAGACATTCTTCACAGGAAGAGGAGCAACAGAACACGAGGACATGCACTGACACTAGGGGGGAGGAAGGTACAGTTGGGAGACATTCTTCACAGGAAGAGGAGCAACAGAACACGAGGACATGCACTGACACTAGAGGGAGGAAGATTCAGGGGAAATGTGAGGAAGAATTACTTCACAGATAGAGTAGTAGATAAGTGGAATAGCCTACCTTCAGAGGTGGTAGATGCAAATACAGTAGTACAATTTAAACATGCTTGGGATAAGCATATTGATATCCTTACAAAAAAAATAAGGATCAAATATGGTTTGAGGTAACATGTTTAAAAAAAGGGGCAGACTAGATGGGCCAAGTGGTTCTTATCTGCCGTCAAATTCTATGTTTCTATATATGTACAGTAGTAGCTGGTGCAATCACCATGTGGCGCCGCTGATTGGCTGCCTGGGTGCTGCACAGCTCAGTAATTATATGTTCCCCATGTCTGTGTCCCTCATTAGAGTACATCTAGTATATATATATCAGTACTGTTACTGGCTGTGCAATCACCATGTGGCGCCGCTGAATGGCTGCCTGGGTACTGCACAGCTCTGTAAATATGTTCCCAATGTTCGTGTCCCTTATTAGAATGTGTCTTGTGCATATCTGTATGTTTGATGTATATCTGTACTGCCATTGTTGCCTGTTCCTTGTACTGATAACCCTTTCTATTGCAGTATGTGCATTGTTATTTTTAATGTCTGTAAAGCGCCTTGAGTCCTGTTGGAGAAAGTGCGCTATATAAATAAAAAGAGAAAAGACTGTGAATGGGGGAGGGATCTTATTGAAGTCCCCCCTGTTCACAGATCCTGGCGCTAGTAAAGGAAGCAATAGGTATAGCTTCACAGGTAGCTTGTATAATACAAGTATTTTATTTGATTTGGACTTCTAGGTTACCGGCTGCAGCAAATGTAGATGAGACTGCTAGTGTCTCACTAAGGGTACAAAAATGGGGGTTTACACCTGCGCTGCTGGGTCTAGTATAATAGCCTGTGAACCGTGCTGAACAAAAGGACACCTAGACACACTTGAGATAGTTATAGCAAAATTTTATACATATAATAAAACACATTAAAGTTTTTACATATAAACAGACAAATACTTTAAAAAAAGCAGATGTATTTCAAAATACAGTTAGGTTTAGATAACAAGATGTATTGAGATCTATAGCAGGTAGCCCACTCCAATGAGGCCACAAACCTGGAAATAATTATTAAAGTGGGTATCTCCAAGAGCAAGATAAGCTCAGTAGTAAAGCAGCCAGTCTGTTAGTAGCAGGAATCAGGTAGTTAGCTGGTAGGGGGTATGAGGGGAGAAAAGGGGGGGCGTAGGTCAAAGCAGGTGAATATGAGCAATGGACAAGCTGCGTGAAGCCTGTTAGCGCATGCAACGCCAGGAGAAAACAGTCAGGAGACACACTCAGTCCGTTGTAATATGCTCGCCCTCCTTGTTGGTAGTTGCTGGACGGAACAGGGAGCCTGATGGTGGGGAGGCTCAACCCAGTGCACGTAGTGATGCCGTGTCCACAGACGGGTGCTCTGCTGTAATGACTGTGTCGGGGAGCCTGGATGTGCTGCGGCTTGACCCGAGATAGTAGATGGTAGAGTAACCCCAAGTGGGGATTCCTGTGGATTGTGGCTGATGTTGTAGCCGTAAGTCCGGGTTAGCGTTTTTAGCTGGAAACGCTGTGGATAACTGCTGCTGGCTCGGCTGAGTACGGAGCGTACGCCGGCTCCAAATTGGAGATCGTGACCTCAGGAGTGGGAGGGCTTAAAGCGGAAGTGACGTCAACGCGTTTCGTTCCCTAGGAGACCGGGAACTTTCTCAAGACAATGTTTGCACGTCCACCTCTGTACTATTTAAGGCGTCTGCTTGATTAGTGTTCATTTGATATATAATCACATAATTGCATAATAAAGCAAAATAAACAGAGAGATCCACAGCAGCAGATGTCAATGCTGGGAGATGGTTCGGTGTCTCAGAGTCCAGACCATTCCGGCTTTCACCCAATCCCCATCACTTCTCTCTAATTTCAGACCTGCCCACATGACTCCTTAAGTCGGGAGTGGTAGGAGCATACTACAGTAGTACAAGGGCACCGTACGGGCATCACAGAATTTACACCCATTTTGCTGCCAACCCTTTATCCAACCATAACCCTCCTCACAGACAGCAATAGCAACAATGACATCGCTCACTGGACTTGTGATAGCTTCGCTGTGCCCATGCTGGACGATAAAGTCAAACAATCTAAGAACAAGAAGTCTCATAGTTATAGTTGTTGGGTCTTCATAAGAATATCAGATCCGGCAATGACTCACGATGGGATCCGTTACCGGATATGGAAGCTTATGAGAATAATCGGTAACAGACTATAGTGATGGTGGCTATGGTGGTAATCTTCATTATGTCCTGAATTATTTCTCGGGTGACATTATATATTGTAGACCTATTCACACGGTTTGGCTTTAAGAATATCTTTACGTAATACATTTATTTGTAATCCCACAGCATTCATATAAAGTTATTTTATCACTATATAATACACACTCTTGTGCTGCTTCTTTGCAATTTTCTAGTTCATCTGTGCAATAATCTTTCATTAATCACAACAACCGAACGAAGGAGGATTCTGAGTACTGCAGGTTTCTCACTATACCTACAGACAAAACTGCTATACTGGAAGCCATCCACAGCGCTCCAATACCGCAACTGTACCGCCGGTTCTGGGATAATGGGGGTCGCAATGGCTAGGTCAACAGCTATTGGTGGACAGGGACTAGGCTGATACCTAAGAATGGTCGACATACAATAAGTCGACAGCAGCAGAAAGTAGACACAAGCTTTAGGTTGACATGGAGTTTTTTTCAACCTTTTTCAGCCTTACGTGCCGTGAGGGAATCATTTGTACGAGCACCCTGGGCAGGCAGTTGAAATCCGTTGATGTCAGCTGCTTGCCCCCTGCCCCCACCCATTTACATGGCAAGGCCCAGCAGTTTCATGGGAACGCCCATGAAACGCTGGGTGTTCCCTTGGGCGCCCCCCCCCCCACTGCTAGGTGTGAACGGGGCGACGAACAAGCAATTCACCATGCCCGCTCGCACCAAGCGTCTGCACATAAATGCTCATGCGCTAAACATCGCTCCCCAGTGTGAACGCGCGGGTGAGCGATCAAACCAGAATAACCCCCATAATGGGGCAGCATGGGTGGTGCATACCTCCCAACTTGTGTCCGGATGAAATAGGGACGCCGCGCGAGCGCCCGAAAAGGGGGCGGGGCGTATGCAAATGAGGACGTGGCTTATGCTAATTAGCCGCAACCTCATTTTTATACGAGAATAGACGCTGTGCGCATGCGCACAGCGTCTATTCTACTAGATTGGGGGGTCTCCCAACTGCCATCCCCCACAGCGGGACAATGCCTGCCGCGGGTGGGACAGCGGGACAGGACCCGAAAATCGGGACTGTCCCTCTAAAATCGTGACAGTTGGGAGGTATGGTGGTGTAATGGTTAGCATTACTGCCTCACAGCACTGAGGTCATGGGTTCTATTCCCACCATGTGTTATATATACGGGGCAGTACGGATGGTGTAATGGTTAGCATTACTGCCTCACAGCGCTGAGGTCATGGGTTCTATCCCCACCATGTGTTATATATATGGGGCAGTACGGATGGTGTAATGGTTAGCATTACTGCCTCACAGCACTGAGGTCATGGGTTCTATTCCCACCATGTGTTATATATACGGGGCAGTACGGACGGTCTAATGGTTAGTATTACTGCCTCACAGCACTGAGGTCATGGGTTCTATCCCCACCATGTGTTATATATACGGGGCAGTACGGACGGTCTAATGGTTAGTATTACTGCCTCACAGCACTGAGGTCATAGGTTCTATCCCCACCATGTGTTATATATACGGGGCAGTACGGATGGTGTAATGGTTATAGTACTGCCTCACAGCACTGAGGTCATGGGTTCTATCCCCACCATGTGTTATATATACAGGGCAGTACGGATGGTGTAATGGTTAGCATTACTGCCTCACAGCACTGAGGTCATGGGTTCAATCCCCACCATGTGTTATATATACGGGTCAGTACGGACAGTGTAATGGTTATATTACTGCCTCACAGCACTGAGGTCATGGGTTCTATCCCCACCATGTGTTATATATACAGGGCAGTACGGACGGTGTAATGGTTAGCATTACTGCCTCACAGCACGGAGGTCATGGGTTCTATCCCCACCATGTGTTATATATACGGGGCAGTACGGACGGTGTAATGGTTATATTACTGCCTCACAGCACTGAGGTCATGGGTTCTATCCCCACCATGTGTTATATATACAGGGCAGTACGGATGGTGTAATGGTTAGCATTACTGCCTCACAGCACTGAGGTCATGGGTTCTATCCCCACCATGTGTTATATATATACGGGGCAGTACGGATGGTGTAATGGTTAGCATTACTGACTCACAGCACTGAGGCCATGGGTTCTATTCCCACCATGTGTTATATATACGGGGCACTACGGCTGGTGTAATGGTTAGCATTACTGCCTCACAGCGCTGAGGTCATGGGTTCTATCCCCACCATGTGTTATATATACGGGGCAGTACGGACGGTGTAATGGTTAGCATTACTGCCTCACAGCACTGAGGTCATGGGTTCTATCCCCACCATGTGTTATATATATACGGGGCAGTACGGATGGTGTAATGTTATAGCATTACTGACTCACAGCACTGAGGCCATGGGTTCTATTCCCACCATGTGTTATATATACGGGGCAGTACGGACGGTGTAATGGTTACATTACTGCCTCACAGCACTGAGGCCATGGGTTCTATTCCCACCATGTGTTATATATACGGGGCAGTACGGACGGTGTAATGGTTACATTACTGCCTCACAGCACTGAGGTCATGGGTTCTATCCCCACCATGTGTTATATATACGGGGCAGTACGGACGGTGTAATGGTTACATTACTGCCTCACAGCACTGAGGTCATGGGTTCTATCCCCACCATGTGTTATATATACAGGGCAGTACGGATGGTGTAATGGTTAGCATTACTCCCTCACAGCACTGAGGTCATGGGTTCTATCCCTACCATGTTTTATATATACGGGGCAGCACGGATGGTGTAATGGTTAGCATTACTGCCTCACAGCACTGAGGTCATGGGTTCTATCCCCACCATCTGTTATATATACGGGGCAGTACGGACGGTGTAATGGTTATATTACTGCCTCACAGCACTGAGGTCATGGGTTCTATCTGTTATATATACGGGGCAGTACGGATGGTGTAATGGTTATATTACTGCCTCACAGCACTGAGGTCATGGGTTCTATCCCCACCATGTGTTATATATATGGAGCAGTACGGACGGTGTAATGGTTAGCATTACTGCCTCACAGTGCTGAGGTCATGGGTTCTATCCCCACCATGTGTTATATATATACGGGGCAGTACGGATGGTGTAATGGTTAGCATTACTGCCTCACAGCACTGAGGTCATGGGTACTATTCCCACCATGTGTTATATATACGGGGCAGTACGGACGGTGTAATGGTTACATTACTGCCTCACAGCACTGAGGCCATGGGTTCTATTCCCACCATGTGTTATATATACGGGGCAGTACGGACGGTGTAATGGTTACATTACTGCCTCACAGCACTGAGGTCATGGGTTCTATTCCCACCATGTGTTATATATACGGGGCAGTACGGACGGTGTAATGGTTACATTACTGCCTCACAGCACTGAGGTCATGGGTTCTATCCCCACCATGTGTTATATATACAGGGCAGTACGGACGGTGTAATGGTTATATTACTGCCTCACAGCACTGAGGTCATGGGTTCTATCCCCACCATGTGTTATATATATACGGGGCAGTACGGATGGTGTAATGGTTAGCATTACTGACTCACAGCACTGAGGCCATGGGTTCTATTCCCACCATGTGTTATATATACGGGGCAGTACGGACGGTGTAATGGTTACATTACTGCCTCACAGCACTGAGGCCATGGGTTCTATTCCCACCATGTGTTATATATACGGGGCAGTACGGACGGTGTAATGGTTACATTACTGCCTCACAGCACTGAGGTCATGGGTTCTATCCCCACCATGTGTTATATATACGGGGCAGTACGGACGGTGTAATGGTTACATTACTGCCTCACAGCACTGAGGTCATGGGTTCTATCCCCACCATGTGTTATATATACAGGGCAGTACGGACGGTGTAATGGTTAGCATTACTGCCTCACAGCACTGAGGTCATGGGTTCTATCCCCACCATGTGTTATATATACGGGGCAGTACGGACGGTGTAATGGTTATATTACTGCCTCACAGCACTGAGGTCATGGGTTCTATCCCCACCATGTGTTTTATATACGGGGCAGTACGGATGGTGTAATGGTTAGCATTACTGCCTCACAGCACTGAGGTCATGGGTTCTATCCCCACCATGTGTTATATATACGGGGCAGTACGGACGGTGTAATGGTTATATTACTGCCTCACAGCACTGAGGTCATGGGTTCTATCCCCACCATGTGTTATATATACGGGGCAGTACGGACGGTGTAATGGTTATATTACTGCCTCACAGCACTGAGGTCATGGGTTCTATCCCCACCATGTGTTATATATATGGAGCAGTACGGACGGTGTAATGGTTAGCATTACTGCCTCACAGCGCTGAGGTCATGGGTTCTATCCCCACCATGTGTTATATATACGGGGCAGTACGGAAGGTGTAATGGTTAGCATTACTGCCTCACAACGCTGAGGTCATGGGTTCTATCCCCACCATGTGTTATATATATATGGGGCAGTACGGATGGTGTAATGGTTAGCATTACTGACTCACAGCACTGAGGTCATGGGTTCTATCCCCACCATGTGTTATATATATACGGGGCAGTACGGATGGTGTAATGGTTACATTACTGCCTCACAGCACTGAGGCCATGGGTTCTATTCCCACCATGTGTTATATATACGGGGCAGTACGGACGGTGTAATGGTTACATTACTGCCTCACAGCACTGAGGTCATGGGTTCTATTCCCACCATGTGTTATATATACGGGGCAGTACGGACGGTGTAATGGTTACATTACTGCCTCACAGCACTGAGGTCATGGGTTCTATCCCCACCATGTGTTATATATACAGGGCAGTACGGATGGTGTAATGGTTAGCATTACTCCCTTACAGCACTGAGGTCATGGGTTCTATCCCCACCATGTGTTATATATACGGGGCAGCACGGATGGTGTAATGGTTAGCATTACTGCCTCACAGCACTGAGGTCATGGGTTCTATCCCCACCATGTGTTATATATATACGGGGCAGTACGGATGGTGTAATGGTTAGCATTACTGACTCACAGCACTGAGGCCATGGGTTCTATTCCCACCATGTGTTATATATACGGGGCAGTACGGACGGTGTAATGGTTACATTACTGCCTCACAGCACTGAGGTCATGGGTTCTATCCCCACCATGTGTTATATATACAGGGCAGTACGGATGGTGTAATGGTTAGCATTACTCCCTCACAGCACTGAGGTCATGGGTTCTATCCCCACCATGTGTTATATATACGGGGCAGTACGGACGGTGTAATGGTTAGCATTACTGCCTCACAGCACTGAGGTCATGGGTTCTATCCCCACCATGTGTTATATATACGGGGCAGTACGGACGGTGTAATGGTTACATTACTGCCTCACAGCACTGAGGTCATGGGTTCTATCCCCACCATGTGTTATATATACGTGGCAGTACGGACGGTGTCATGGTTAGCATTACTGCCTCACAGCACTGAGGTCATGGGTTCCATTCCCACCATGTGTTATATATACGGGCAGTACGGATGGTGTAATGGTTACATTACTGCCTCACAGCGCTGAGGTCATGGGTTCTATCCCCACCATGTGTTATATATACGGGCAGTACGGATGGTGTAATGGTTATAGCATTACTGCCTCACAGCGCTGAGGTCATGGATTCTATCCCCACCATGTGTTATATATATATGGGGCAGTATGGATGGTGTAATGGTTACATTACTGCCTCACAGCGCTGAGGTCATGGGTTCTATCCCCACCATGTGTTATATATACGGGCAGTACGGATGGTGTAATGGTTATAGTATTACTGCCTCACAGCACTGAGGTCATGGGTTCTATTCCCACCATGTGCTATATATACGGGGCAGTACGGATGGTGTAATGGTTAGCATTACTGCCGCACAGCACTGAGGTCATGGGTTCTATCCCCACCATGTGTTATATATACGGGGCAGTACGGATGGTGTAATGGTTACATTATTGCCTCACAGCGCTGAGGTCATGGGTTCTATCCCCACCATGTGTTATATATACGGGGCAGTACGGATGGTGTAATGGTTACATTACTGCCTCACAGCACTGAGGTCATGGGTTCTATTCCCACCATATGCTATATATACGGGGCAGTACGGACGGTGTAATGGTTAGCATTACTGCCTCACAGCACTGAGGTCATGGGTTCTATCCCCACCATGTGTTATATATAAGGGGCAGTACGGACGGTGTAATGGTTAGCATTACTGCCTCACAGCACTGAGGTCATGGGTTCTATCCCCACCATGTGCTAAATATACACGGGGCAGTACGGATGGTGTAATGGTTACATTATTGCCTCACAGCGCTGAGGTCATGGGATCTATCCCCACCATGTGTAATATAGACAGGGCTGTACGGATGGTGTAATAGTTAGCATTACTGCCTCACAGCGCTGAGGTCATGGGTTCTATCCCCACCATGTGTTATATATACGGGGCAGTACGGATGGTGTAATGGTTATAGCATTACTGCCTCACATCGCTGAGGTCATGGGTTCTATTCCCACCACGGCCCTAATTGTGCGAAGTTTGTATGTTCTCCCCATACTTGCGTGGGTTTACTCTGGGTACTCCGGATTCCTCTCACAATCCACAAATATACTGGTAGGTAATTTGGGTTAAAACAAAATTAACCCTAGAATGTCTGTGTGTGCATGTACATGTGGTAGAGAATATAGATTGTAAGCTCCACTGGGGCAGGGACTGATGTGAGTGTTCAAATATTCTCTGTACAGCGCTGCGGAATATGTGTGCGCTATATAAGAAACTGGTAATACATAAATAATAAAATAAATAATGTATAATAACAAACTACTCTACATTGATTTCTTTTTTTATGGCTCAGGAAGCCATGGTGCTGAAATAACATTTATTGTAGGTGACGGGTGCGTTTTCTGTTTAGTTCCACTTAAATGATGCGCACGAAAGTGACATTTATCTTGGCAGGGATCACTGCACCCTGGACTCACAATCCATCCTCCTCGTTCTAATAGAATATTGACCTGATCAGCAGATCGTCCTCGGTAAGACACACGGCGGGTAATCATTTCTCTCCTCATGCATTGTAATAACCCTAACTCCTCTGGCCCCAGTCATTCATTATCAATACCATGTAAATGATCAGGGATGTCGGAGCGCATTGTCCATAGGTTATAGACTGTGTGTTAGGGACGATATTACAAATACGTGACAGCAGAGAGCATTCAGACTAACGGTCCTTTCCCTGCGAGATTTATTTGGCCTTTGTTCCAGCTCAGTGAGAGGAACAGGGTTTGTTGGAACCATAATGCGGCCTAGCAGTATTCCAGGAACCAGCGACATCTGCCACTTGCCTGGACACTAGCCTGACATTCAGCTTCCGCTCATCTGCCATATGCAAGCTCCCAGTATAACGGATACTGTATATGGTATACAGTATGTGCCTTGTAGGGGGCTGGCAAACTCACAGACTACTGTATACTGTATACCAGTGATGGCTGACCTTGACACGCCAGCTGTTGTTGAACTACACATCCCAGCATGCCCTGCATCAGTTTTAGCATGGCCAAATAGTAAAACCGAAGCAGGTTATTCTGGGATGTCTAGTTTAACAACAGCTGGCGTGTCAAGGTCACTGGTATATAGTGTACCATTTATCCAAGGGGTTCCTTGGAGAGTCCTATAAAGAAAATAATTTAGCAGAGCACCACTTTTTTTTTTTTTGACAGGCACCTGTCTCCTGACTGCAGTTAGAAGATTGCCGACACCAAAATACTGACAGCCTGCATCCCGATTGGTAAGTATGTGACCCGGGTAGCGTGCAGCGGGGGATGGGTTTGGTTTAGGAGGTGAGGTGCGGGGGTTAGGCACTAGCAAGGAGAGTTTGACTGTAAGGGGGAAGGGTTGGGCTTCTATAAGGGTAGAAGGCAGAGTTAGGGGGGCGGGGGCAGGCGGAGGTTAGCTAAGCTTACCCGACCCCTGTCAGGATTCCCTTCTTCGGGAAGCCCGCATTGGTATTCTGACCGCCAGTCATCTGCCCTATAAAAGATAGCAGTGCCAATACTGACCGGGGCACATAGCGACCCTGTAATTGGCAGTCATACATGGGAAGACTATGACTCCGCGAACATAACGTGCGCTACTGAATAACGCCTGTTCTTACATCTACCCCACACTGCGCCAGCTACTCTATTCTGATAGGAACGCTGCAGTGCCAGTTAAGGGTGTAACCAGCGTGTAATGAAAACATGGTCTCTACCTTCTATATATCCTTTGACCCCCCTCACTCGGACAACACACTGGTATCGGTTTTGGGATCTGGAGTAGATATTGCTTGCCATGAGCTAGCCCTGGCTGGTAATCTATTAGCCATCGTGCTGAATGGGAGTTTCTACTGCGTTTTGTTTTATTGAATGGGGAGGATCGTGTCTTGTCTGTTGTGTTCCCGACAGCGGTTTCCATTGTTGGGGGATATTTACTAAGATGGGAGTTGATTTGAAGATAGGTACATGGCTATGAGCAACCAATCAGATTCTATATTATCTTCTACGGAACAACATCCCATGTTCAAGTCAACTCTCATCTTAGTACATTTACCCCATTGTGACTCTCCCCTGTGGCTTTTTCTGGCTCATACTGATGCTGAATCGGAGACCTCGTTGTACTCTGTACTGTACTGTACTCCGCTATATACTTCCCTCTGCAATATTGATAAGTGAATTTAATGCGGTTTACAGTTATTTCTTGGCTCAATAATAAAAAACAAAAAACAATATTTCTGATTTGCCAAAAACACACAAAAAATAAACTAATATCATATAACGTAGAGCTGCTCACAGAAAAGTACACTGCATCATTGTGTTTGTGCTACATCACAGTCTCGGAGGATTACACAGGAGGATTCATATTATTGGACAGAATGTGATGGATTTATTTTAGAGCGTTACGACCCGAAAAACGGATTTACAGCCACAGCTACTGTACTTTGGGGCCAATTCGGCACACCCAGATAGAACGCAGGCTTCTATTGACTTAGTTTTCAGACCAGAAGGCTGCAGAAATCATTCAATAGTCACGCCCATGACACACCCCTTTTTCACGGACGCCTTGCAACAGTCTCCTGTACTTGCAATTGATTACGCAACCGTGAGCATCCCAGTGATAACCCACTCTCCCACTCTGTGGGGGGTGACGGTCATTTTAAAGGGAATACGGAAAACTAATCCGTTGAATGCAATTTTCTACAATTGATCGGAGCGGACGAGGTGCGCGTTGACCGAACACAACATTATAATAGGTTGCGTTGACTTTCAAAGCACATGTTCTGTTCCCTGCTGAAACACCTTAATCGTTCCTCAAACACATGGACAAGAGTAACTGTTTATAAGCGGACAGCCTTGCCAAGAGGAAAACGCATTCTCTCTCACATTTCTGAAAGGACGTGGGGGGGGGGGGGAGGGGATAAAAATGGATTTGATCAAAACAAAAGCAGGACGCACAAAGATGCATCAGAGAGGTTGAGGGCTTGTTGACCCCTATCTACTTTTCTTTTACCCTTTTCGCAGATTAAAAAATGCATTCAATGCGTATTGGAAACAGGACAAATAAGAGTCAGGCGTCGCTCCCCCCATTGTGTTCTCAACTGTTAACTTTGCATTAAAACTTTCCTCACAGGGCCTGATTCATGTGACACTTGATTTTTCCAAGTGGGTGCAGTCTGTAGCTCTGGAACTACTCAGCGGCTGCGATAGAAACAGTCTGATCCGGGCCGGAGCTGACGTCACATGACTTCCCCTCATACGCCTTGGTATGCCTGGGATTTCCATGACACTCCCAGAAAAACGTCCGGTTGCCAACCACAAACACCGGCTTCCTGTCAATCAACTTGTGGCGTGCGGCCAGCAATCAAAAAAGTAGCAGGATTTTATCACAGGACAGGGGCAGCCTATCAATAATCGTACGGCTGTAAATCTAGTCTGAGATAGGCCTAGAAAAGGTTTAAAAACACATTAGGGCAGATGTATAAAGCCTGGTGAAGTGATAAATCAACCCCTAACTGCCAGTTTTCAAACACATCTGAGTGGCTGATGCGTTATCACCTTATCACTTCACCAGGCCCTCAGGGGTAGATGTATGAAGCAGTGATAAGGCAGATGTGGGCCATGGCAACCAATCAGCATTGAAGTAACTTCTATAATTTGCATAATATAAAAGTATACAGAGCAGCTGATTGGTTGTTGGTCACTTCTCCTCCCCTATCACTGCTTCATACATCTACCCAATGTTTTTCGGTTTCCTGACTGCTCCGGTCTCATCTCCATGTTTTTGTTACATTATTAAGCTTAGACAAAGCATAAATACAGATGAGATGATAATGCTAAGCAGGGGCAATTTAAGAGAGGAAGGGGTACACATACCTCCCAACATGACCTTCTCCAGGAGGGACACAATGCTCTGCTCCTGAACTTTCCCTTAATACATGATTATCCTCATCTGTATTGAACAGGTTACTTGAGAATAAAAGGTGTTTCACCACAGGTGATGACAATCATACATTAAGATGAAAGTCCAGTAGCAGAGCAATGTGTCCCTCCTGGAGAGGGTCATGTTGGGAGGTATGGGTACATGCCCAGCCTCTGATTGGGCCCTCTCCTCTCTGATGCTACAGTAGAATTTACTGGTCATGTTTTGGTCTCTGGGAACATGGAGCCAGCACGGCATTCCCAAGGACACTTCTGTTGCACATGCAGCCATTTTGCCAGTGATTTTTCCCACTGTGCTGCGGGACCAAGGAAGAGGGGAGTATGACTAAGTGGGTGCAGGGTGTGTGGGGCTCCTTGGACCCAAGGGCCCATGTGCACACCCATTATAGATATACCAGAGACGCTAAGCCATATTGCCATTATATATATCACATAGTTCCTCCCCAGGGACCTTCTGCTAAGCACCATCTCCCCGCAGAGTACATGTGCCAAGTAACAGGAGAACATTGTGTGCTCCATGTCAATGGTCTCCGCTTCTATAACTGCAGCGCAACCAATGGACGGTCACAGCCACACAGCGCAGTACAATAACCTGCTTCATTATCACATTGATCCTTCCGTTCTTCTAGGGTTGATACTATCCACACCTTGTGCAGTGAAGACAAATGACTCCACTTAAAGCCTCCCAAGTAATGGACCAGCTGTGACGCATCTCAGGCCTGTGGATTTTGGTAGTTCCCAGACTGGACAATGGCAGGAGCAGAATGGGGTTCAATTATAAAAGGTGACAATAAGCACAGCTGGTCACATTATATATAAAGCATGCATGTCCAAACTATGTCCCCCACCAGCTGTTGTGAAACTACAAGTCCCATCATGCCTTGCCACAGTTTTGCTATTAGGGAATGCTAAAACTATGACAAGGCATGCTGGGATGTGTAGTTTCACAACAGCTGGGAGGGCCAAACTACTAGTTCCAGCAAATCTAGCATCCAGCGACGGCTTTAGCATGCTGTTTTGTAAAAGGCAAAATTCCAGCTTGCCTATGGCTGCCAGTGCATGCTGGTGCTTGCAGTTCAGCACGTTCCAGCATTCTACAGTAGTAACGATACAGCGTCAGAACTTAGGCCAAGGCTTAGAGATATTCAATAGACACTTTCTAGAGTGCAGTATCTGGAGCTGCAGAGCCACCTGTGTCACATCTGCAGGCAGGGTACACGTGCCCCCTACTGTACACCAAATGTAACCCTCTGTGGGTTGTATGTAAGGGAAAAATGTATCAACTCTGTTGATTTGTTTGTCGTGCTCATGTGACCATGCGGAACTTTCTGGATCCCCTCACTGGGGATTCAGCTGTGTCGCATGAACAAACTGTCAGTAACAGTACAACACGAGCTGGTCAGCTGATCATTTTCTGGGGCAGAAAGACGCTGTCATTGCCAGCGAGAGACAGACTGCTGTTCGCTCCTTCAATGACTGACCCTCCAGAGCCATAATCCTACAGCTGTAGACATTAGAGTGGGCATATATGAAGTAGCAGACAACCTCCCAAACCCTCAATAACCTACTGTGGTTGGTGGCTGGTAGCTGAGTCTGCACAAAGCCGTTCCATTCTACGGGATTGGAGCCTGTCTAGTCGGCTATGGACAGGCTGATTGCTGTTGCTGCCGCTGGTTGCAGGAAGTGAGATCCGCCGCCTCCCTCCAATCTCTGCTCCGCCTAACATAGGCGCCGACGCCACCCACACTGGCGCTGGGGAGCACTGGGAGCTGCTGAGATTGCCGAGACCCACTCCAATTACACGCCTCCGCCGTGAGCATTGACCGCAGCTTAGCTCCGCCCACCGCTAATTACAGCTCAGAGAGAGAGAAAGAGACAGCGCCCAAGTAGAGTGACAAAGGGATTGAAATCCATATTAGAGGGAAGAGCCTTGCATGCAAAAGTTTTTCAGGCAGTCTGCCTCAAAACATATAGACTATATTAAAGCATCCTGACAGCATAGGTTCAGCAACGCTGCAAGAAGGGTGAGAACTGAATAATTATTATTAATAATATCCTCCCTTCATAGGAGATTGGTCAGAATTCAAGGCTAGAGACCACTCCCTCATTGCTTTTAAGCTGTTTAGTCTGGAAATAACAGCACAGAAACAAGTACTTTACACTTCCAGCTAGGCGTTTCACGGAAAGGCAAACCAAACAGCGTATTTATATTAGCTGAATATACAATGAGCCCCAACGTGCGCCAACTTAAATATTAATACAATTCATTGCATGAGTTTTTACTTTTAACTGGCCAGTTAATTGCTATTAATTGCTATTATAGCAAATGTAACTTTTTTTGTACTGCAGCATAAGTTTATGTACTGTATAGCGTTTTTAAGGATAGATCAGAGATAAAACTCAGCAAGCAAAAGTTAAATTGGTTATCCCCACTAATGAAAACTGCGCCCCCTCCCGAAAATCAACTATATAAATTGGTTGAGGAACAAAATAAGAAGATAGATCAGCTTATACAGGCTTTACAGCAAAATGTCATGCAGGATCTGTACGATGCATGGAAGGAGGCTGCTATACAGCAGTCTGAGGAATGGCGTTGCCTAGACCACATCAAACGAACGAAGAATAGTAGTGAGGAGCATCTGGCTCCGCACTATCATATCAACCAACCATCTACACTGTATAAAGGAATACGTAGGTTTCCCAAGCCGCCTACATTGCAAACTGACTGGGGTGGAGGGACTAGCATTCCTATAATTATCCTTTCCAGGAGGGAGGGTTACACAAGTTACACACCTTAGTGTTAGGGCGGTTACGCTGCAATAGATACAATTGTGAACGCTATAGCCAATCAGCTTCGACCTTACAATTTATAGGCGGTGTTTGAGAAATGAAGACCACAGTATCAGGAGCAATACTAAATAAAAGCTCTATAAAGCACAGTAGGTATAATGCTTTAAATGCTGCTCCCAAATAGTAATCTGGCCTATTACTAGGTAGAGTAGAGACAGGAGAGCGCAATATAATTTTAAAACAATACAATAACCACAAGAATGGTACCATAAACCACAATAAAACAATATTAAAACCACACATCGGCTCAGTGAGTAAAGTTAAATGACGGAGTCCCATCCGAGGTTCCTGAATAGATGGATATAAGTACAATAGAATTGTATGTGACCTCCACTTGATATTAAACAGGTTGTCCTATCCTAAGCACTATGCTCACCCTCCAGTACCTGTATACCGGTGTACAATGTCTAGTGACAGGATGATTTGTATAGGGCACACTACTTCCATGCGGCTCGGGGTGTTCTAGAATAGCGTCTTCACTGTATGCGGTTAATAATGGGTTTAGCCCAGGGCTGGGCAATTGCGGCCCTCCAGATGTTGATGAACTACACATCCCAGCATGCCTTGCATCAGTTTCAGCATGGCCACATAGCAAAACTAATGCAAAGCATCCTGGGATGTGTAGTTCATCAACATCTGGAGGGCCGCAATTGCCCAGCCCTGGTTTAGCCGCTGCTTCAGCGACACAAGCCGACACCCGCCTCGCTGCACTCTCCACATTCTTCTGAGAAAACCGCTGCAACTCCAATAGCGGAGAAACACGTCAAGATACCGGTGTCCCTCTCCTGATTCCTCACTCAATATCCTGCTGCCACACTTTCACCGCTTCTGGTCATTCCATCACTGGCCATGAGAGTGCAGCGAGGCGGGTGTCGGCTTGTGACGCCGGAGCAACGGCTAAACCCATTATTAACAGCATACAGTGAAGCCGATGTTCTAGAACACCCAGAGCTGCATGTATTATCTATGATTTAACATTTATAATGCACTCTCGTTTCTACTATTTGAAAAATGACAGTAAGGTGCAGATTGGTTAGTACTTTATCGCTCAGTTTCACTTTAATAAATAGCTCCCTAACAATCAGTCCACATATTGCTGCGTCTGAGCATTGAGGAACAGCAGAGCTTGGTCACCCCCCAGCGAGACTTACGTCCTCCTATAAGTAAGGCAACATATTTATAAGGCCTCATTTCTTCCACTTTTTGAGCCAAAACATGTAGGTACTAAAAGCCCAACACCCATATAACCCAGACATGGAGAATCCGTATACATTATTGCTTTCTGAAGGATATTGAACAGAATACAAGCAGTAAATATTATACAGCGACCATACAATGTTTGCCCCCTTCATTACACACCAGTAGGTAAATATATACTGTACTTCTTGTAACTATGATTGGGCCTAATTCGGACCTGATTGCAGGGCAAATTTGTGGTCAAAATGGACAGAACCATGCTGCACTGCAGATGGGTCAGATGTAACATGTGCGGAGAGTAAAAGGGACATACACACTGGGCGATTTCAGCCCCGTTTCTAAACAATCTAGATCAGTGGTAGCCAACCCTAGCCCTGGAGAGCTACCAACAGTTCACATTTTCCAGACAACCTAGCTGCTGCACAGCTGCACTCATTAATCACTGACACATTTTAAGAGATACACAGATGGAGCTAATTAGCTCACTTGTGAGGAGACCTGCAAAACATGCACTGTTGGTAGCTCTCGAGGACTAGGGTTGGCTACCCCAGATCTAGATCATTTAGAAAAGAAGCACGGAACGCTTCGTGTGTATGTCCTGCAGCAATGCCGATCCGTGGGCCTGCATGTCGGCATCACCGGCTAGGTAAGCCAGTGCTTGCCCTGGCCTCCCCCAGATCGTGGGGCTTTGCCCATTATAAAAATAGGCAAGGCCCCGCTCAGCACAAAGCATCAGTGCGTGAAGCGGGTGTCCCGGAGTGTTTGTGTCGCAGCATGTCGCTCAGCCAAAGGCCAGGTAACACAGTGTGCACGGGGCTTTAGATTTGGGTGGGGTCAAACTGAAATTAAAATGACAGTGTAAGAATAAAGCGGTCAGTATTATGCCTGTAAAGAATCAAAATAACTCCCCCAAATCTAACGGAGCCTACACACGGAGAGATCTGCCGAGCTCAGCAAGAAAGCTCTGTCTGCTGACCTGTCAGGGTCAGTGTTCATTCTGCGTTCTCTACCAATGGGTTGTCAAAAATCAACCACATTTTTTTTTTTACAGGATTTATAATAATCTCGCATGACCCCTTAATATAAAGGAACAAAATGAAGACATTGATCATGTTCACCAGCTACCCCGGCTTTTTGGTTCCGTCTACTCATTAGCATCTTATTCTCCTTTTCCATCATTTTGGCAGATGCTGGACGTAATCTTCCATATCATATCATAATGACTTTTCTACCTCTTGCCCAGTGTGCACTTTATTGTTGCTAGTACAGGATGAGACCGTCTTCATTCCTGAGGAAATAGATCAGCTTTTTGTGCATCATCTACGGATCCCTTGTGTCCTTTTACGTGCGATGAGGTAGCCTCAGCCCAATTAAAAATGAACCTTACACAATAGCACAGGACAAATCGCAGGAGCTTGATAGCCAACGCATCATATCCAACTGCTGCCAGAGGCAAACGATGAGTCATTTCTATTGATGTCAATGGTTGTACACCTTCCGTGCACCTTCACGTTCTTGTTGGCTCCTAAACTCTAGATGCAGTTGTCCAACTGTGCAATGAAACTTAGTACAGAATAGCTGGGGAATCAAGAGGCCAGAATGAAATAAACCAGCATCCCTTCATTTTCTTGCTCTATAGCTGGGGTAGCCAACCCTGGTCCTCGAGAGCTACCAACAGTGCATGTTTTGCAGGTCTCCTCACAGAATCACAAGTGAGCTAATTAGCTCCATCTGTGTATCTTTTAAAATGTGTCAGTGATTAATGAGTGCAGCAGCTAGGTTGTCTGGAAAATACGAACTGTTGGTAGCTCTCGAGGGCTAGGGTTGGCTACCACTGCTCTATAGCATTCATTAGTTAGGTGTGGATTAACATATAGGGCGGTATTCAATGAGGCTGATTCGCCAGGTTTTTATGGCAATTTTGTGCTGTAAGGCGAATTTTTGACTAAAACGGTGAATCACCCTATTCAATGACCACATGGCAAATACATTTCAAGGTTTTTTTCACCATGATTCACCGAGTAGCAATCGCTATCTTTTTATGGTGAAGTGGAATGTGAACTTTTAAAATAAAGTGTTTTGTTTTTTACATTTGGTGTCAAAAAATCAGGAATTTTATTCTGAGGAGGGGCATGCTATTTTTATTCATGTGCAGTAAGCACATGAATATATATTTAATTTAAATTATTATTATTTTTTCACACAGAGCAGCCAGCAGGGGGCCGGAGCCGAGCCGCTCATTAGATATTCATATATTCACTGCACCCGATCATTACATATGCATGAGGGTGTAGTGAATATACCCGGACCCCTGCTGGCACCCCCGGGGGGCAGCCTGTGCTGCCTGGCACCCGGGGAGCCCACCTCTCCCCCACAAACGTTCTGGGGCAGGCAGGGAGACTTCCATCTCCCTGCCTGCCGCCGTCCTCGGGCTCCCTGCGGCATCGCCGCAGGAGTTAAAATTCGCCAGTCAGGGGCAGTGAGCCCCTGACTCGTTGAATACTGGAGCCGGCGAGGCTCCGGAACGCAGCGACGAATGTGCAGCGAATCCTAAACAGGATTCGCTGCACGTCGTCAGTATTCTCATTGAATACTGCCCATAGGCAATTTAATAAGATCAATAGTGGAGAAAAATACAGTTTCTCCCAGCACACTCAATATCAGTAAATAGATGTAAAAACTACATAGATATCTTGGTTACATATATTTGCAAATATATGAATAAGCTCCCAAGCCGTCATCAAAGCTTCTCTGTGTATCAGGGGTCCCTAGATGCAGAGTGCAGTACCCCAAAAGTCAGCATAAGCCAGAAATCTCAGAACAGCACAACAGTATGAGAACTAAAGCGTTAATCAATGTTAGTGCTAAGAAGCCAGATGTGGCATGGCTGCTTGCTGGTGCTTGTAGTTCAACCACAATACCTTTTAACTCTTTTTTCAACATTTTAAACAATAGCCTACCGCCCAGGGGTGCTGGGGACAGCTCCGGGCTTTAGCTCAAGCCAGGGTTGTCCTGGAGGGGGACCCCTTTATTGGGGGGTTCCCACTCCCCCTGGGACACGGCCACACCTGGCCAGCCAGGGTGGTCATGCTTTGGCTATGGCATGACATTTTTCTGAATATCCCTACAACTTGTGGCACTTCCCACTCTTTCCTTTCAGTAGGGAATACTGAGCAAAAATAATTAAGATGATGAAGGTGGATTGTGTGCTCTCCTACCACCATTTTGCCTGCAGACAACCAATTACAAACCACTGCAAGCCAAATTTATTTAATTTTTTTCTTCACCATGTTATCTACAGTTGTTGCAAATGCATTACATGAGGTGTAAGCCACCACAATTCAGCTGCGGGTTGGTTTTTGAGGTGCGATTTAGTGGCCTTGTTTGGGAAGCTTAGAAAAGTTGGCATTTCATGAAAAGAATGACTGTAATATACAAAAGCATCAGGGAGATCGCATTTCTCATCTTGCTGTGTTCAGAAGCGAAGCATATTAGACTAGCAGAAATTTCCTGGGTAAACAGCAAACAAGAGAATACACATAGCAGCTGTTCAGGACAGGACGGCGGCCTAGCAACGATTGGACAGCAGCACTCTCGGCTATCAATACATCCTGCAGAAAGCCTGCTTAGAAGGTACGCTCCACAAGGGAGAATAGCCCCTGTAAGTTAGGATCCCTCCTGTTGGGCGGTCATTCAGCACCCATTTATTTCATTAGAATCACAGAACATAACCGTGCAGTTTAACATCCATTACATGTGATATGCACTGATTCCTTGGTTACAGCAGCAAATACCAACATGGGGAACATCCATCCTGACCTTTGTGTCCACCATGGCAGATGATATCTCCAGCCGGTCGAGGTCTATCAATAGTGTCTCATGGGTTTTACAAGACCATGGGTTCTTAACTCCGGTCCTCAAGTACCACCACCAACAGCTCACACTTTTGTGAATCTAATCATGCACAGGTGAGTTAATCAATCTATCTTGGTAATTATCCCTAAAACAGGACCTGTTAGTAAAACTTGAGGTTTTAGTTTAGAACAGCGGTGGCCAAACCGGTCCTCGAGATCTACCAACGGTCCACATTTCCCAGATGACCTAGCTGCTGCACAGCTGTAGTCATTACTACATTCCCCAGATCACCTAGCTGGTGCACAGCTGTAGTCATTACCAACTGTCACATTTTCAAACCTGCTGCATTCATTCCTACTATAGATCCACAGGTTGCCTGAAAAACATGAACTGTTGGTAGATCTTGAGGACAGGTTTGGCCACCCCTGGTTTAGAACCTCTGACCGAGACCAAAGGGGACCTTGGTGTCTAAAGGGAGAACAGTGTGACATGTGCAGCATTATACAGCATAGTGAATGATCTAAAAGCCATTATATACTGGACGAGCTGTCAGTCCCTGACTTGGCAATGCTTTCTGTAGCACGTTGCCACAAACATTAAGTAACCACCCTGATGGTAACAATGCAAAAAGGCATCGCTACAGCACTTCCGACCATAGAGGAGATGCATGAAAAATTCTAAAGTGAAAGAGTAAATCTGTTGCCCACAGCAACCAACAAGCTTCTAGTTTTCATTTATTTTGCGTGTTCTAAGAAATGATAGAAGCTGATTGGATACTACGACCATATTCTTTTCCCTTTCGGTTCCAGCATCTCTACGGTTGTGAATAGAAGTTATGGAAACCTTCACATAAATAGAACATAATCAGCCTGAATAAAAGCTCTCGAACTGTAGGTAACCAGTAAAAGCCGCGCACGTGCAGTAGACGCAATACAGCGATTTAATTAGATTCTGCTGCACCATCGGCAGGTGTCTTGCTCAGGCATAAAGTGCTATTGGGGGGAACTGACTAATTCATACGCCAAATTATTGCATTGACTTGTCTGAACACTGGTGTTACCAGGACGTGCAGTCAGCTTATGCTCTTAGTGTCTATTGTTTCAACATGCTTCTGTGAATGAAGATTAATCAACGCAGCTGACAGTGGTGATTCCTGTCAGATGCAACGCCTGTAAGGAAATGCAATCGTAAGGAAAAACGCCTGAGAACCGGCCAAAAGTGAAACATTTGCGATAGAATTCTGCCGCTAATAACAGTAATATCCGTCACCCTGCGTGGTCAATAAAGATATATGCTCCCACGGTGCCGGGTTAGGACGAGAGACCATCCCATGGTTTACCGAATGAGCCCCAGTAGTGTTGGGAAAGTAAATGTTCAATTCTTTATTACCAGTATTCTATTATGAAAACGCACAGAAATAGAATCCCTGCATCTCGTTTGCACGCCTGTTCCTGCTTTAATCAGACATTTCAAAACATAACTTTCAGCTGTAGTGATATTTTGGATGCCAAGTGATCGTCAAAATAGGTGTGAAGGGGCCAAGCAAACATTGGACCTGTAATGTTTACCTTATATAGGAAATATAATCTTTTACAAACACATTTATTTGAATTTATATAACAAATGTGAGCGGCGCTGGCATTTTCAGCAGATATTTTGCACATCTCTCAGAGGAATTGGCATTCAAATTAGTTATTATATTAAATGAGTAAAACAATCAAACCATAGACAATAATCACATGTATAACCTCGCCAATAAAATGTGAAAACTGAAAAGCTTTTGTGAACTACCTGGAGGGGCATTAGGGCTTGCTGTAGATATGCGCCCGAAAAAAAGGAAGGAAACAGGGTGTAGGGAGTGCCTTGCCCAGAATTACACACTGCATCACACTGGAAGAGAAAAAAAAAACATTGCCCCCCCTTCCCAATGAAAAAAAATATAAACCCTATAATAAACTGTCCCCATTATCTTGCAAGACCCACCAACTGCCAAACATTATGGTGGAATGGACGTCTTGGACATTCATGGTTCTTTTCTTTCTTCCTTTCTCTCTCCCGGTCCATCACCACCCTTTTTCTTCTCTCCATCTTCTTTTCCTCTATATGAGTTCTATATTTGATAAATATTATGTCGAAAAGTTTTGTAAACATTTACAGAAGTCCTTCAGAGACTTAATTTACCAAAGCAAAATTTTATTAACTAGGACCCAAATGATATATTCAATTAACTGAGAATTGGAAAACACTGTAGTGACAATTTAGTTTATGAAATATCTTTATTGTACATCTAAAAGTCCAAAATTTATTCTTTGTAACCATACTATTGTTATTAAATGAAGATAAGAAAATGTAAGCAAACGACTTTACTATTGTACTTTGACATTCTTGCGTGTAAATTCTCCTCTTTTTGCAATAAAAACATTCTTGAAAAAAAAAAAAATGGTCCCAGTCAGACTTGGACCAACACTGGGTCCAAGACTGCCCACCAAGTCTTTGTGCCAGAGTTAGCGGCACTGCCCCCTAACCAGCCTGCACCCATTCCACCTGTCAACCAAGCTCTCCTGTTACATCACATGTAACAGTCTCAGCCAATAAGCATCAACCTGATTCTTACTGGCTACTGCTGGGTTGGCTGAAAAGCTTTGCCTACCAGGCTGCCATCCCGCTGGGTAAAAGCCACCCTCATGGTCTTCATTTATTTTTTAACGATGGAAATAATGTTGCTGTAACACAATCAAACCATCTCCCCCCCAGTGTTGCTGTAAAACATTTCTCCATCAGCGCTGCAGAGATCTTCCTAAATGTTGTTTTTAAAGCAAGAGAAAGTTGAAAAAGAAAAAACGATGCAGATCTTTTCAATTAAGGCGCTCCGTTAATTACAGCAGTTCCGTGCCTGGCAATAGCTTGAGTTTGTTTGGAGATGAAATGATAAACCAGACAAATACAAAAAAAAATACCTTTTATTCCTTTCTACAGAAGATCTACAAAGCATTTCCAGATTTGTTGCAGTATTACAAACAGCTGAGAGAAGAGCCGGAGATGGCGCTCACCCTCCCCGGAATATGCACCTCTCCGGCTGCGGATCAGGAGGACGCCTTTGTGCGAGAAATAACTTCATTGACAAAACTATTATTCTTCGCTAGAACGGAGGCTTTGAACTGATTCAGTTTAAGCTTTATGTCTCCCTCAGACATTTCGGAAAGTGGCAGAGCTTTCACTTTGGAAAGAAACTCCTGGATTATCTTCTCACCTTCCTGTAAGAGAGAGAATCGCTCTTTCATCAGACAATATGACCCGTTTCCTATTTAAATGTGTGAAAAGGGTATTCACAAGTACTGTGACTGCAATACAGCTTTCTGCAAAAGGCACGCTAAACATATAATAGTGGTGGAATAAACAGTACTCGAGGTTCTCGTCATTAATTGCGGAGTTTACACACTGAAATGCTAATTAATGGATCCGACATTTCACATTCAGGTGACCTGTTTTGCACACAGGAACCGGACCTGAGAACATGCTGTGAGTGCTCAAATGCTACAGGACCGATCTGTATGCCATGTGATTTTAAGGCTCAACAAAGACCATTCAGGAGCTTTATAGGAAAACAGGTGACCTGCGTTTCAGAATGGTAACTTGACAATCGGCCATTAAACCCTATGGAATGGAATGTAGCTGTATTTGCAGAGGATGTTCTCTGTACTGTATGTTTATACACACCTGTTCTGCCAACGCCCATGATCAACACTACGCCCATTCTGTATGTGCCATGCGGCTTACCAAAATATAGACTTCCCTTTCTAAACCATGCATGCGGTGATTCTCATAGACCTAATCTCAAACTAAGCACAATCCAAATTCCCCCCAGGTCTTCAGCCCCTTATACATCCATGTCTGGAATCAATATTTTGACTCCCAGTGCGGTCTCATCTTTAGCCCAACACAGTCTCTCTTTAGAGTGAGACCAGGGATCCCTGATTAGGCAGTGACCGTAGGTAATCTGTGCACAACAGACTCAGATGAGTCAGGGAAACCATGCATTACGGGGGGGAAGAACTATACAGTGTCAATCTTTATTGTGCGATAACGCAATCACCATGAACACTTCTGATTTTTCTAAGTGTTTACATTCTGTACACAACTCTATGGGGGTAGGGTGGGGGGGGGGGTTGTATTCAATCAGTGTGGATATTTCCCAAAAGGGGAAATATCTGCACTCGCTTATTCCATGGTGCAGTTACCTGTAATCAGATCTGACTTTTTTTTAAAGTCGGATCTGTGTTTTCGGAAACTGCGGTGGATTGTCGAATTCACAGCCGGTTTCAGACAATCTGCAGCGGATTCAGACAATTTGTGGACTTTCCGACACTCGATCCATTAAATACAGACTACAGACTGCCGATGTTCTGACGATCCGACAAAAAACTTCTGGGATTCTAACAGTCAGAATCCCAGATTAAATACACCCCCCCCCCTCCCCCTCCCGCGTGGTATACCACTAAAGGTCGACAGGCCGAACAAACAGTAGGTTAACAGTCAAAGGTCATCATGGGGGTTTTTCACCGACAGGCGACATATCACGCCCTAACATACAGTAGGTTGTGGAGGGAGAATACAATAGTGTGCTGAGTGTAGCAAGGCACCGAGCCCGAAGCATGGCAATGTCCATGTCAACGGTGTCGACATTCGGGACAATGTCGTGAAAAACCCATGGCAACTTCGTCCCTTAATTGACCTAATGCTTGTGTCAACCTTTTGATCCTGTCTACCTAAGCCATGTCAAACTTTTCCACCTGTCAACCGAAGGCCTGTCAACCTTAAGCAGTCGACTCCATGCATGTCGACCTCAGCTTGGTCTACATTATGATCCACCCCCCTCCTTTACACTTGTAGCAGCAGGCCCAGAGTTAAAGACTACAAACCTCCTTCTCTTTGTAACGCCTTTTGCAGGCCGGTTCCTCCTCATCATCCGACTGCGTTCCAATAAACTGGAATTCTTCTAACTCCAGAGCTTTCGCTTTGGCGGCTTCAATCACGTGTTTCGGGAAGTTCGCCAGCTCTGCCACATGAATCCCGAAACTCTGGTCGCAGACACCTTGAAGAGAATTACAAATTAGCATTTGTCGAAAGTCGAAAAAAAAAATTGAGTCAAATCTAGAAAAGGATGAGTCAAATCTAGAAAAGGATAACGTAGCACAAAACACAGACTGCTGACTCCGTATATAAATCACTAGAAAACGTTGCTTCATATCCCCCCATTTAATAGGTGGCACCAGATAGATTTCCCAATCCAGTCAGAACTCACAGGAGTATAATATCAGCATGCCTTCATAGGTCACCAATGAAAAGTTTCCTCATCAAATCGGTTGTCAGACAAGGTCAAAGTGTACAAAAGGTAGACATGGTTTTGCCGAGTCAATTTGTAGATTTGATAATATGGACCAACTTATTAGTGTAGCGCTTCTCTTGCCACGCTTCACGCAACGTTCCCAACCCATGTGTCCATATAGATCAGGAATGGGGCCCTCCAGCTGTTGTCGAACTACACATCCCAGGATGCCCTGCAACAGTTTTGCTATTTGGTCATGCAAAATCTGTTGCAGGGCATGCTGGGATGTGTAGTTCATCAACAGCTGGAGGGTCAAAGGTTCCCCCCATCCCTGATATGGATGGTAAAGTATGACTGCAGGATCTGTAGGGAGCTCTGTTGAGGCCACTTCGCTATAAAAGTATAGGTACATGTAGTCAAGATCTAGTCAGATCGCCGGGGTTCTCAGCAGAGAACACTGGTCAACACGGATCTCTCCGTACACATCGCTAGTCCACAGCAAGTGTTTCAGCAATGTGTGCTGAGCGATCTGTGCTTACCGACAGTTACCTTAAATGCCCCTCAATCTCTACCTTAAAATGTTAATCATTCGAAATGCATCTACATGGCGTATTGGGGCTAAATGTATAAGAAAGCATCGTCACATAAGCTGCTCAAATTCTAATTAAAAACATAAGGGATTTGTGATCACGCATTTTTTGTTTATTTTACTTTTAATAAACAAGGAGTCTCAATGTTTGATCTTAGCTTGTGCTCCGCACTGTCTAACACCGTAGCGGAGTACTGCGAGAACTCAATTACCAGCAGTTCCTAAAACAAACAGATCAATGAACACGGCAGCGGCACGTCTTTCCTTTTATCGTCAGTGGACTGCTTAAAGCCAGTGAAATGAAAGGGAGAGAAGTCAGAACGTAATGTACAGAGAACCAAACAGTCCGGCTGATAGTCTACTGAGCATTGCTGCTGTAACCTCAATATATCTGTACTGTCCAGGTGAGGGCGCAAAATCAAGTAAGCAGATTGCAGTATTGCCCAGGAAGCTCAAGGGGGATCGGCTGTGATTTTAGTTGCCCTTCTTTGTACTGTCTAATGTATTGATATCCTCCTGGAGATATGGCCTCCAGAATTGGGCACAGTATTCTATATGAGGTCGTACCAATGACCTATAGAGAACTAGACAAAGTATTCTAGATGAGGCCGCACCAGTGACCTATACAGAGCTGGGCACAGTATCTAGATGAGGAGGTACCAATGACCTATACAGAACTGGGCACAGTATCTAGATGAGGCCGCACCAGTGACCTATACAGAACTGGGCACAGTATCTAGATGAGGCCGCACCGTGACCTATACAGAACTGGACACAGTATCTAGATGAGGCCGCACCAGTGACCTATACAGAACTGGACACAGTATCTAGATGAGGCCGCACCAGTGACCTATACAGAACTGGGCACAGTATCTAGATGAGGCCGCACCAGTGACCTATACAGAACTGGGCACAGTATCTAGATGAGGCCGCACCAGTGACCCATACAGAACTGGACACAGTATCTAGATGAGGCCGTACCAATGACCTATACAGAACTGGGCACAGTATCTAGATGAGGCTGCACCAGTGACCCATACAGAACTGGACACAGTATCTAGATGAGGCCGTACCAATGACCTATACAGAACTGGACACAGTATCTAGATGAGGCCGTACCAATGACCTATACAGAACCGGACACAGTATCTAGATGAGGCCGCACCAGTGACCTACAGTATACAGAACTAGGCGCAGTATCTAGATGAGGCCGTACCAGTGACCTTTGCAGAACTGGGCACAGTATCTAGATGAGGCCGCACCAGTGACCTATACAGAACTAGACACAGTATCTAGATGAGGCCGCAACAGTGACCTATACAGACCTGGGCACAGTATCTAGATGCGGCCGCACCAGTGACCTATACAGAACTGAGCACAGTATCTAGATGCGGCCGCACCAGTGACCTATACAGAACTGGGCACAGTATTCTAGATGAGGCCGCACCAGTGACCTATACAGAACTGGGCACAGTATCTAGATGAGGCCGCACCAGTGACCTATACAGAACTGGGCACAGTATTCTAGATGAGGTTGTACCAGTGACCTATACAGAACTGGGCACAGTATCTAAATGAGGCCGTACCAGTGACCTATACAGAACTGGGCACAGTATCTAGATGAGGCCGCACCAGTGACCTATACAGAACCGGACACAGTATCTAGATGAGGCCGCACCAGTGACCTATACAGAACTGGGAACAGTATTGTAGATGAGGCCGTACCAGTGACCTATACAGAACTGGGCACAGTATCTAGATGAGGCCGTACCAGTGACCTATACAGAACTGGGCACAGTATCTAGATGAGGCCGCACCAGTGACCTATACAGAACTGGGCACAGTATCTAGATGAGGCCGCACCAGTGACCTATACAGAACTGGGCTCAGTATCTAGATGAGGCCGCACCAGTGACCTATACAGAACTGGGCACAGTATCTATATGAGGCCGCACCAGTGACCTATACAGAACTGGGCACAGTATCTAGATGAGGCCGCACCAGTGACCTATACAGAACTGGGCACAGTATTGCAGATGAGGCCGCACCAGTGACCTATACAGAACTGGGCACAGTATTGCAGATGAGGCCGCACCAGTGACCTATACAGAACTGGGCACAGTATTGCAGATGAGGTCGCACCAGTGACTTATACAGAACTGGGTACAGTATTCTAGATGAGGTTGTACCAGTGATCTATACAGAACTGGGCACAGTATTCTAGATTAAGCCGTACCAATGACCTATACAGAACTGGACACAGTATCCAGATGAGGTCGTACCAATGACCTATACAGAACTGGACACAGTATCTAGATGAGGCCATACCAGTGACCTATACAGAACTGGGCACAGTATTCTAGATGAGGACGTACCAATGACCTATACAGAACTGGGCACAGTATCTATATGAGGCTGCACCAGTGACCTATACAGAACTGGGCACAGCATCTATATGAGGCCGCACCAGTGACCTGTACAGAACTGGGTGCTATGCTCTAGATGAGGCCGCACCAGTGACCTATACAAAACTGGACACAGTATTCTAGATCAGGCCGCACCAATGACCTATACAGAACTGGGCACACTACGCTATACAGTGGCATTATTACTTCTTTATTTCTGCTGCCGATTCCTCTCCCTATGCAACCAAGCATCTGACTTGCCTTCTTCATTGCTTTGTTACATTACCTACCTGCCTTTAGGTCACCTGAAATAGAGACTCCTAGTGCCCTTTCCGCCACAGCAGTTCCCAATAGAGTGCCATTAATACTATATTCAGCCTTTGGATTTAGGAGGCCCAAGTACATGATTTTGGTATTAAACGGTCTCCAGTGGAACAGACTCTGCACCATATACAAGTGGGTGCAAGCGAGACCTGATGATGTCAACGTTTAAAAAAGGTTAATGACACTTCAACTGAAAAGATGCCACAAAACTATACTATACAGTTGAATAGATATATGCGTGCAATGCAGTCACAACTAGCTCTGCATGAGGACAGCTGACTATAAAAAATTGTCCATGCCGCCACCCCATTACCACACCGCATACAACAGCCTTTACCACCATTCCCTTACACTTATCTGCTGCCTTCACAGCTGGTCCCTGAACAACCGTCCAATCACACTCTCTGCAGCCCCCTCACCACTGCGCAGGACAAGCTTACAGAGCAATAAGATCGGCTGATGTTTTATCTTACACCACCAAGGACGATAAAGCGGGAGGCATCTTGTGCTTAGAAGCAAAGTCAGTGCACCGTGGCTATCCCACAGACCGTATAAAAACAGCCAATTAGAGAAGTAGCCTGTTAACCTCTGACCTTTCTTGATCCGGTAGAGCATGGTCAGCGTCTCATCTGTTGTAAGCGCAGTGACGTGCAGATTGTTCACGGTTGCCACCTGGTCAGCCAGAGCCGTCAATTCATGGAAGTGGGTGGCAAACATACAGAACGCCTGGATTTTAGTGGAGATGTACTCGGAGATGGCCCAGGCCAGGCCAAAACCATCATAGGTGGAGGTCCCTCTGCCCAGCTCATCAATAATAATAAGCGAGTCCTCAGTTGCTGACCTGCAATAGGGCACAAATACCAAGAGGGGTTACAGTAACGTAAACATCTGCCCGACACAGACGGGAAGCTAAAAAATGGATCAGTTATAAGGCGAACACTTTCTCCCATTGGGAACACACATGAAATCCTGGCGGTTGGAATCCCGGCGTTCAAAATCCCGACCGCTGAAATCCCGACAGGGTGGGGGGCGTGGATCGTCCCCCCTTGCGGGCTCGCTGTGCTCACCACGCAGCGGGCCCGGTGCCTTGCTACGCTTGGTACACTAATTTATTCTCCCTCTGTGGGTGTCGTGGAGAAAGTGTCGGGATTTCGGCGGTCGGGATTCTTGAACGCCGGGATTATAACTGCATCACCTCCCATTGGCGTCTTTTCAGTTTCAGTTCCGCTAGTGGCACATACGCTATTGCTGTGCGTAGGAAGCTCTTATTGAAAAGGAAAAAAGGCGACATTTGCTTTGTAAACTGGCGCAAAGTCCAGCACAGCCTCCACCGCTCGGGCGTTTTAGCCAATCATTACGTTAGGTTGCTGCTTGCTTTCAAACAAAACGAGGTGATTGGTGGTTTAGTCACTAATCCATCTCCGCTCATTTCAATGCAGCCAAGAACAGTGCGTATTTAGCCGGTCTGTTTTTAGAATCGCTCAGTACCCAGCGATACACCAGCGATGTGTGCTGCGCGATCGGTCACGGCCACTGTTCTCTGGTGAGACTCGCTTTATACCGCATGCAGTATAAATGTGGCCCAATGATGGCAACGTGCGCAACCGCGCATCGCCTTCGCTCATATTCCCAGGCCTTAAATAAACGAGTCCTTATTGTATTATTTTAGTCAACCTTCTCTTCAGCATCTATAACTGGTTAAAGTTCTAATCTCCCGTAGCCTTGTTTAGCCGGCTGCAGGCATCGGTACTAATTGAGGCAAACTGACAGGCAGCTATAGACAAGAGCAAACACTGGAGGGTAATATAAAATGCCAGAGCTCCGCTTAACACATCATTAAAAAAATATAAATCTTGGGAGATGTCAGCGGTGTGACTGGACCTGTGCGAGCTTTTGTTACTCAAAGACTCGCTTAACATTTCACATTTTGTTTCACCCACGGGTTTCTGCTGTGACAGCTTGAGGTTCCGGGATATGGCGTTTCTGCCACCGCTCGCTAATTAGGTCAAGCCAATAACTCTGGAGGAAGTCTTGTGGTAAGACAAGTGGCAGGAGACCCGGAGCAGGTTCACTGCGCCGCACAGGACGTACTGTAACGCGCATAACACAGAAGACGTCGCTATGATTTTCTCCCGTCTGCTTGGTGGCAGATATCGCTGCGGCTGTAACGTAACCACACAAGCAGCGTTGTGACATCAGCCATATGTATATTACAGAACAATTGGCCACGAGGGAGTAACATCTGTTTTAGCGCTCAGAGCAGCTTCAGTTAATTAGGATAGGTACAGTAATCTGGCGTAATAAGGATTTATACAGACGGTTACTTTTGGAATATCCAGTGAAGGATTCAGAAATAAAATACATTTATACGCCTCCACTTCCATCTTGAAACCACCCTGTAAGCCATTAACCTGTGGACTTTCAACTGTCGTACAGCTCGAAGAACCCTGAGTACATTATTACAAAAGCACACGAAACGCATTAGGAGTGACAGCTAAATAGCAAATCAACCTCACTCTCAGGGATGATAGCAGGTATTTATCTTATACAGAGCATACATCACCGTGCCCAGTTCCGAGCAATGTAACATACGATTTATCAAAGCTGGAGATGTCCCCTTGCCCAGAATAACATTTTATACATTCTCTGGAGTTCCCCTGGCCCTGGACTGTACTTCTGTTATAGGGTAACAGGCAGTTCTTGGTCTCCTGTTCCAGGGTCATTACTTCTGGAGATACTGCTTTTGGTCAGAAAAACAGCGATCGTAGCCCCAGGAAATACAATCCCACCATGAAACTGATTCACGTTCACTCGGAACAGGCGAATATCGCGCAGTCACGATGTTTGGGGGTCTGCGCAAGAGCGCATTTGCAAACTCCGGAAATCAACGGTTTCAGTGACTTACACACGCAACGGGCCATTCGTTGCGCAGAGGGAGGGACGGAGACAGCGCTGGACCATGGGAACGCCAGCCCTGTCTTTGTGGTAGCGACCTGTTTCTACGGACAATTATTTGCGAGTGCAGGAGTAATCACTCGATGGTCAGCGCCCATTGAATGATTTCTCCGGCTAGTAGAGGCAAGCGAGGGAATGTGTTCTTGTACACATCCCCTTGCATGGTACCGAGGGGATTCGGAGGTGGGGATTCGGCCGGGCGGAGTCTCAGGTGCGAGGTAAGCTGCGATGTTCGAGTTAACCTGAATAAGGGCCTTTGTCCAGACACGAGTGCCATGTTAAATGGATACAAGGCCAGAAAGGTGTACAGCTTAGGAAGCCGCGCCGAGGTTGTACTACCATCGCTGCCCCAGTGGCCCCCTTCTCCGGCTTGTGGATGCCCTGCAGCAAGAAAGGCGCCTAATGTGTTCTTCTTAAGCAAACTGCGCCAGCTACCTGGCTACTACCCACCATGCCCACGATGTGGTCACATCACATGTTCTGGGATGGACTGCGAAAGTGTCCTAAATGGATACTCCTATGGATACAATCCTTGATTGTATATCCTTCAGTCCACCTTGGTTACCATTCAGCACCACTCTAAGCTTCTCGGAGGGTTACTGCCACTGACCAATCATGAGTCAAGGATGATACACCTATGGAATTCTCACATTTAATGCTTAAAAGAACCTTAATCTTCTGTTGTCAGAAGTAAATGACAAAGAACTGTGGCTCTGGTAAGTATTAATGCATGACTGAACAAACGCCCAATTCCACTACAGACAGCAGACCTTTGCTTTTTAGGCATGTGCTCAAATTCTACCTGGTACAAAAAGCTAAAATGTAAAGCATCTCATGTCAGTCAGGCTTTCTGTGAAATCGTTGATCAACGGACCTGCCTTGTGTATGAATCTACCAATCTGCATCTTGAACAAGGCATTTGTTATTTTAGAGATTGCATGGACGAATCACACAAGCCCTAGGCCAGTGATCAGGGAACTCGGTCCTCATTACCCCACACAGTGCATGTTTTGCTGGTAACCCAGCAGGTGCACAGGTGTACTAATTACTCAGACACATTTTATAAGGTCCGCAGGTGGAGTTAATTATTTCACTTGTGATTCTGTGAGGAGACCTGCAAAACATGCACTGTGTGGGGTAATGAGGACCGAGTTCCCTGACCACTGCCTTAGGACTATTTCACACACTCCAAAAGCACAGTAGTTGTTAATGGACACTATTGTGTCCAACGGCCCGGCCGTCCGATTGCAGCCGGTTCCCGCCACTGGAAGGGACGGCTGCCGGGATGTGGCTATCCCCTTGATTCTAAACTGCTGTGTGCTGCACGGCTTCCTGGCCGTACGGGTTTTCGCCAGTTGGCAGGATCCAGAGTGTGTGAAATAGCCCTCAGACTTTCTACTGCTGCAAGATCTAGAAGGACCATCGCTTCAAGCTATGGCGGCTCTGTAGGACAGAAGAACAAGGCAAGCTGGACAGATTTAGAGAAAAAAAACTCTGCTGCTTCCAACTAATACACAATTTAATTGAAGTTACTGTGTAAAATTAGCTTTATCAGGTTCTTTAAGCGCATGTAGAATGAAAAACAAAGTCCGTCTCTGCACAAAAAATACACCTACGTACCGGAGGATTGAGGCGGTTTCCAACATTTCAGCCATAAAAGTGGAGACTCCTTTGAGCTGACTGTCTCCTGCGCCGACCCGTGCAAGAATGCAGTCCACTATGCTCACCTCCGCCGAGTCACATGGTACGAAGCAGCCAATCTGAGCCATGAGGACAATCACTCCCGTCTGGCGAATATACGTGGATTTACCGCCCATGTTAGGACCTGGCAGCAAATAAGAACAGGACGGGAAATCTTTGGTATTACAGTACATTATTTTTCCAGAACTTCCGAAAAATTTCGCAAAATCAAAAGCAATTTTAAAACCAGCTGAAAATGACGGGCTCCCAGGTTTGTGTGCTAATGAGACTGCTCGGGCACAGCGGGGACCAGGTGTCGCAACACCAACTAAAGCTTCCATTCGATCACATTGATGAATTCGCTCTTTTATCCAGCCCAGAGTTTCTGTGGGGCCTGGCAGAATCCCCTACAATCTCCCTGCTGATCTACGAGTTACTGCTCAGTATTTATACAAGTGCGAACGCGTGGTGGTAATCAGGTTATTTTTTTCCTCCCCACTTTTTTTTTTTTAGCTTCGGGCTCAGTGCCTTGCTACACCATTATATTCTCCCTCAAGAAAAAGCTGGCTTAAAAAAATCATGAAAAACTTTATGATGTGTCTACATGTTTGTGGACCTATTGACAGTCCATCTAGGCACTGTAGAGCTATCAACCAGAACCACAGATAGGAGGGGCAGGGTAAAGTATAAGTACACTTATCTGACCCCTGTCTATATTCCAGCCATCGTTACGCCAGCATCTGTATTCTGATCACCAGCATCCCCACCGCCAGTTATCCATATGTAAAACGGGATGCAGTCATTAGGTTGACAGTGTCTAGGTAGACCGTTAAAAGGACGACACATGTAAAAGGTCGACATACACAGGAAAAAGCAGACATGAAAAAGGTAGATGAGTTTTTGTCCATGATTTTTTTTTCTTTTTTAAAACAGACTTGTTCTTACTTCCCCCACATTATAAAGTTTTACGCTACATCTACTTTCACCACCACGTGTTCCAGCAGAACAACATCATACATTTAATACAACTTTTTTGAAGCAGGTCACGTTAAAATCAATTAAATTTGATGCTAATTAGTAGGTTGTAGACATGAGATCTGGAGACGCTGACAAATTACCAGTGATAATATGAAACATCTGTTTCTCCTTCTCGAACATTATGTCATTGGGAATGAACGCCACGTCGTCCTGCACTTCAATACACGGGTGTCTGGCAGATTTCAGCACGATTCTTCCCTGTCCCTTCTCCAGGATGACGGGGCGAACATATGGCACCGGCGCTCCATTAGAGATGTAAGCGAAGCTGACAACCGCGTCCAACTGAGCAATGACATCGTTCAGAGTCTGAATCGGGTCCACGTATCCTGCACAAGGTATAAAGTAAACTTGCTGTATTCATTATCGGTAGAACGTCTCTAGAAATAGCTATGATCCTGTTGACTCCACAAGAATGGAAGTTTGTGCGCTGGCTGAAGGAACGTAACTGAACCAGTGACATCACCATAAAACATGGCCAGCAAGTGAAACTATTACCAGTTCACCCTTTAATAATGGTATACACCCCTCCTAGGTACATTAAGCTGCGGCCCCTGTACTCTTGTTCCCAATATCTCCAGTCTATGGATTTAGATCCAAACTTACTGTATGCTACGACTTAACGTTCTGTACATTTAAGAGGAATGAAAAGGAATACGATTGATATTCTAGAGCAGGGCTTGCAAAACTGCCCCTTGAGATTTTCCAACAGTCCACATCTTCCAGACCGCCTAACTGGTGCACAGGTGTAGTCATTCCTAGCGGTCACATTCCCCAGACTACTTACATAGATCCCAACATGACCTATTCCGGGAGGGACAAAATGCTTGGTTCCTGGACTTCCTTACCAGCGGCAGTTGCAAAGGTGGGGCTGTAGCACAGCCTAAAATTCACATAGGGGGGCCAGACCAACTGCCACAGAGTCCTGGACTGTAATGTTTGGCCAAGTGTGAGGTGGTAAGGCTCTCCTACTTGTCTTTGTGACTGCTGCAGCCCGACATCTGCAACTTCCACTAGCACGGAAGTCCAGGAACACAGCATTTTGTCCTTCCTGGAATGGATCATGTAGGGAGGTATGCACCTAGTTGGTGCACAGGTGTAGTCATTACTAACAGTCACATATTCCAGACCACCTAGCTGGTGCACAGGTGTAGTCATTACAAACTGTCGCATATCCCAGACCACCCAGCTGGGGCACAGGTATAGTCATTACTAACTCACATATTCCAGACCACCTAGGTGGTACACTACTGGTGTAAGCATTACTAACAGTCACGTCTCCCAGACCACCCAGCTGGTGCACAGGTGCAGTCATTACAAACAGTCGCATCTCCCAGACCACCTAGCTGGTGCACAGGTGTAGTCATTACTAACAGTCACATATTCCAGACCACCTAGCTGGTGCACAGGTGTAGTCATTACAAACTGTTGCATATCCCAGACCACCCAGCTGGGGCACAGGTATAGTCATTACTAACTCACATATTCCAGACCACCTAGGTGGTACACTACTGGTGCAAGCATTACTAACAGTCACGTCTCCCAGACCACCCAGCTGGTGCACAGGTGCAGTCATTACAAACAGTCACGTCTCCCAGACCACCTAGCTGGTGCACAGGTGCAGTCATTACTAACCGTCACGTCTCCCAGACCACCTAGCTGGTGCACAGGTGCAGTCATTACTAACAGTCACGTCTCCCAGACCACCTAGCTGGTGCACAGGTGCAGTCATTACTAACAGTCACGTCTCCCAGACCACCTAGCTGGTGCACAGGTGCAGTCATTACTAACAGTCACGTGTGCTACATTCATTCATAACAAACACATTCTACAGATCCACAGGTGGCCTGGAACACAAGAACTGTTGGTAGATCGAGGACCAGTTTGGCCAACCCTCCTTTGAGCCCATTTTGTAACTAAATTAATTTGGTTGATCTGTATTATGGGACATTTGTGGAGGCTGATGGTGCTAGGGCAAGAGTTCAATTAGAAAATTATTTTCCAAAAATGGGTTAAAAGAATCTGTTTCATTAAGACAGACTTCTATAGTGTGTCATTGGGGCTCGTTCAGTAGTTTCCTTAGTTCAACATAACCGGCAATAACAGACCATTCACCAACCGGCAATAACAGACCATTCACCAACCGCTAACAGCAAAGGGAGCATTTCATTTTTGAAGGTGTTGGAACGGTATGCGGTTCTCAAACATGGGTGTCTATGTACCAAGTAAGCCTTGGAAAAAGAACCAGTGGACAGAGTTAAAGTACGAAGCTGCTCCTAATGGTCATGTTACAGGTGTTTGAAAAATTACAGTTAGGAGCTGGCTGGTAGGTACTCTCCGTTTTCTCTAAGGTTTAGTACATCGACACCCATGGAAATTGAAAACCTTTTCACAATTGTTTTTTTTTTTTTTAAAGTTATCCTTTTGCAAGTCACTTAACGAGTTTTATTCTCATATTTATAGAGCCAATATCTTTATATTTACAAAGTAATTGGATATAAATTTGCTGTTACAGATCATGTACATAAACAGAAAACCTGCTAAAGGTAAAACCAACACGGTGGCTGGGTGGTTAGCACTGCGGCCATATTGGTGAACTCACAGGTTACATTACAAATAAACGCTTCGGTTTCCTCCCACACTCCATAACAGATACTGGAAGGTTAAATGGCTGCTTTACACAGCGAATATAGATGGTAAGAGACAGGGCCACGGGGAAGGGACTGATGCGAACCACAAGTATTCACGTACAGCACAGCGCAATTTGTTGCCATTCATGTCCAGAAGAACGATAGTAGACTTCCATTAATCGACTTGAACAGTTAAGAAAAGAGGACAAGCAACCAAATGGACCATTAAGCAAAGACTAACACGTAGTGACGGCTCCAAAGGAGGAGCTGCAGCACAGGTTAAAATTCAAACCGGGAGTCACACCCACTGCCAGCGAGTCAGTTTGGAATGGCAGTTGGTGTGGCTCCTCTATTTGAATTTTGAACTGTGCTGCAGCTCCTCCTCTGAAAACACCACTGGAAGCCCCACAAGACAAAAGCTCCCTGTTCATATGGGCTTTCTCCCTCTCCCTGCCCCACCTAGACAGAGCGCAAAGGAGAACTATACTAAAAAGGTACAATCCGTATATACAGTATCTGAACTTTAGTTTTATAAACATCTTACAGAAAAAAAGATGTTGGCCCAGGAACAATAGCCATGATTTGGTCATTACTGAGAGGATCAGGAAGCGTTCCTCCTGGAAAGCAGCACTGGTTTTATTTGGGATGCAGTCACTAGGTTGACATACATGAAGGTCAACTCAAGTCGACAGTCAAAAGTCAAAAGATCGACATGGGGTTTTTCATGCCCTACCATGCACTAGGGCAGTGTTTTTCAACCACGGTGCCGTGGCACACTAGTGTGCCTTGAGCGGTTCCCAAGTGTGCCCCCAGATCTAGAGATGCCCAAACCAGTTTACAGCCAGCACCAGTCCAACTGTTATTTACTGGTCTCTTCTTTTCATGTAAAGGGCCGACGTATTTTCTTTTTTTGTTATCTGTGGGGACCAGTGTGATTGGTTTTTATATGGGGGCCAATAGTTTCGTTTTTTTCCTGTGGGGCCCAATGTGTTTTGCTCTGTGGGGATCTCATTGCGTGCCTTGGCAATTTAAAAATCTTTGTGTGCCGCAAGGTAAAAAGGTTGAAAATCACTGCACTAGGGTGTGGTGGGAGAATAAAAGTGCGCGCCAAGCGCAGCGTGGCACCGTGCCTGAAGCATGGCAAATGCAGCGGGCTATGCGAGGGGACGCGGTGCTAAGTTTTAGTGTCCTTGACGACATCCGGGACAAATAACGCGAAAAACCCCATGTCGTCCTAGTTGGTGTCTATCCAATGATCCCATTTCTATATTTCATAACAAATCACATTCCTCAATAGGACCAGGCCTGCTTATATTTTAAAAAAAGCATTTTAGCTTAAAAACCGCCTGCCAATACTTTACTAAAAACTAAGATGCGTTGTATTTGTGATGATATTCGCACATTATAAAGCTATATCGGGCTGGGGAACAGAGCCGGAGGGTTGTGCCGTCATCTCAATACACGGCTGGCGTTAGATCATTAGTGCGAGAGCTCCCACATCGCAATCATTTAGCGTCTCCAGCAGGGAACTCCCAAACATCTTTATGCCAATTTGTAGCGAGGATATAGATATATATATATATATATATATATATATATATATATATATATATACATACACAAAAAACTAACATCGATGGCAGAAAGGTTGGCTGCAGTAATATAACCTCATTTAGTACCTGCTGAGATTTTCTTCATCATTCAGAAGAATGAAAAGTTACTTAAGGGCTGCAGGGCTGCAACATCTAACAGCTCCTCGTAGTAATGAGTCATTTAAACCTGAGTGACAGGAGGTCTCAACCAATCATATGGCTGCCTTTGTAGGTTGCAAACATAACAGAAATGGCAGAAGCTCACTGGTTATACTGGGAACTGCTCCCAGTACATGCATCATAATGTGATGCCCATCAACCAACCATCCTATCTGGTGTCCAATACCAGACACACAGCTCACCAGCAGTGTACTCACCAGAGGAGATGTTAATGATTTCTTTAACAATGGCATTTTGTGCCTCCTCGTACTCCTCCCGGTTTCTCATATAATCCTCGCTGTACGAACTCAGTTTACTGTGATTGACAAAAAATAAAAAACATGTTATAGGTGCTCATAACTCAGCACACAGAGGGGTAGATGTATTAAGCTTTAACAAGAGATAAATGCAAGGGTGATCAGGAGAGATAAACATCCAGCCAATCAGCTGCTAACTGCCATGTTACAGGCTGTGTTTGAAAAAAGTCAGTAAGGAGCTGATTGGCTGGATGTTTATCTCTCTATCACACTTGCATTTATCTCTTGTTAAGGCCTAATACATCTGCCCCAGAGTGCTTACCATATTCATTCCTGTTAGCGACTGTTCCATTAAGGCTACTCATCCCTATGCTTATTTGGGATCGATATCATTACCTATTGGTGTGCATTGCCCACACAATGATACCTTCATTACTCCAGATGACTGAACTTCACAAAACATAACAATGAAAAAAAAAAAAAAAAAAAAAAAATTATATATATATTTTTTTTTTTGGTACTTATGTAGTATCTGGGCGTCCGATTTAGAAATCGGATCGGATCGCATGCGACCAAATCGTATGCGATGGTCAAGATTTTTCCATAGGATTCAATGTTAAAATGGTCTGAGTCCATTTTAACATAGAATTCAATGGGAAAAAGGGGTCCTTTTCCTTTCCCCACTATCCAAGTGGGCATGGAGTTGGATATAAACCTGTGGCGAGCGTAGCGAGCCACCGAGCCCGAAGCGTGGCGAGCCCCGCGAGGGGACACAGAATACTTTTTAAGAAATATGCGTTCGCTCGCCACGCTTCGGGCTCGGTGGCTCGCTGCGCTCGCCACGCTATATAAAATCAACTCTATGCCCACTTGGATAGTGGGGAAATGAACAGGACCTTCTTAACATTGAATCCTATGCAAAATCGCATCGAATCGCATCGCATCTGATTGTATGCCTTAAGGTAAGGCATACAATCACAAAATCGGCAGCCCAGATACTACATAAGTACCATTTTTTTTTACATTGCAAGATAGTTACGTTTTTCTAACCTCTACCAACATTAATTTGTGGGTCTTCATGTTTTCCATATAAACCATCATGCTTTTTGAAGAAAAAAAACACAAGGGGTAATACAATTAGCTGTGATAACACGATTGGCAATTACAGGTAAAATTATTGTAAGAGGTGACGTTATATGGGCGTAACAAATGCAACCGTGAAAAACAAGTTCCATAACCCACAGCAAATTTTATTCTAATAGAGATTGAAAAACAAATAATGTCATTCAATGAGCACTAGGTATCCTTCCTACATTCAAAAGGACTGAAAATTATCCTTAAAAACTCAGTAATAAGTAAAATAAAATAAAAATTCAAAACCAAAACATCTGTAAGAACATACCAAAAGCCAATTTATACAAGTGTTACAATATATAATACAATGGACAAAGCAAAAAATAGCTGAGATGAGGTGAATTCTCAGATCACTGATCTGATTGGCTGCAGAATCTTTTTTTTCCCAGTCTTTAAATATATATATATAATAAACAAAAATAAAAAATAAACTTTACCAAAAACAAAATACATCATTCACATCAAAATCGTAATTTCTGAAAGTTACCTATTTAATGTGGCTACCTTAAACCGCCTGCTACTGTACTTCATCCTTATCGCTAACGGACTGCTTAGCTTGTGGTTAGCCAAACCAGTACTCAAGGACTCTCCTAATCGTTCGTTTTCCAGGCCACTTACGGAACTTAAGAATATGTCACCTAACCTCTTTTAAAGGGCCAGATGCACTAAGCTTCAAAAGTGATACAATGGAGAGTGATAAACAGCCAGCCAATCAGCTCTTACCTGCCATGACACAGACTGTGTTTGAAAAATGGCAGACAGGAGCTGGTTGGTTGTTTATCACTCGCCATTTTATCACTTTTAATGCTTAGTGCACCTGGCCCAAAATGTAGCAGTCAGTAATGAATGCACCTGTGCACCAGCTAGGTGGTCTGGACACTGTTAGAAGTATTGGAGAACAGAGATTAACCACCCCAGGGTTAGATGACTGCAGCATTTGAAATTTAGGATCGTAGCGAGATCTTTGTGGGCCCCATAGCAATTGATCACCTGACTGCCGGCCCACTCAAAAGGCAAATCACAGCGATCGTGCTGACATGTACAATGCTGTGTTGTCTTAGAGGAGCAGACAGGCCACAATAAGCGGAAGAGCAATACACCTTCACTTTACAGAAAAGCCAATTAAATATATTAAAATACAGTACACTAAAAACAAGAGTTGAGTAAAAAGATACTGGTTATGGACCCAATTTATAGTCACCAGTTCAAGGATAATAGAACCTGCTCTGATCCTGGGGAAAGATTTTGAAGGAGTCCTTATTAGCCACTTTATGGTGTCCGGAAGATGTTAAAGTGGACTACAACCGATGGTACAGTTGGAACTAGCCTTGTCGGGAGTCCTCACTACTGCGAGTGGTCAGGTATCCATAGTTTCACTGGCAAGAGACTTCCAAGGGTGGGGGGAATCCGATCAGATGAGTAGGCAGGTGGGGCAAGTCCTTGGGTGTGGAAAGGATATTTCCTTGAAGCAGATTGGGTCCAAACCGTAAGCACCAACGCGTTTCGCAGTACTACTGACTGCTTTGACCTTGACAAAGCAGTCAGTAGTACTGCAAAACGCGTTGGTGCTTACTGTTTGGACCCAATCTGCTTCTATTATCCTTGAACTGGTGACTATAAATTGGGTCCATAACAACTATCTTTTTACTCAACTCTTGTTTTTAGTATTTTAATATGTTTAATTGTCATGAAATAATTACTGAATTATTGGTGACAGTCAGCGCTGCTTTTTCTTGTTTATTTTTATTTATTTCTATCTGGGAGCTGACTACTCCCATAAGCAGCTGCTTTTGATTAAACAACGCTGGGTAAGCGCTTCCGTCTTACTTTACAGAAAAGCAAAAGACCTAGACCAATTTTTTTTTTTAACACAAGGTAGAATAATATTACACTCAGATAAACTGTGAAAGGAAACGAATTACACAGCTCGCATGAACATTACCGAGTCATTGTTGCGCCATTCACAAATAATGAAAGGATATCAGCGTTAAGCAGCAGTGTGTCGGCTGCGCTGTAATTCAGGCTTGAGAATAAGTGCCAGGAGTTAATAACAGCTATGGAAGCAGCCAGACACAGGACAGACCTTCAGAAAGACTTATTGAAAGGGAGTCATTGATTTGAAAACAGAAGTTAATAACGAATGCGTCCGACACCTTAATATCTACGAAATACGACACAAACACTTGTTGTGACTAGAATGTCTCCTTTCAAACATAATTGGACTAGGTGAGGGTAAAATAAGAAAGTCCGGTGTATTGAGTTATGAGGACAGATCAAGCTTCATAGAATATAACATTTATTAAATGATGGCTTCCAGGGCGCTACGCTCCCAGCTCAGAAAGCAGTCTCCGGTTTTCTGTGAGACATTCATACGGCTCTCCATCCACACATCCCAGCATGCCTTGCCAGAGTTTTAGCATGCTCTAAAAGCAAAGCTGTGGCAAGGAATGCTGGGACTTGTAGTTTCACAACAGCTGGCGAGCCACAATTCGGCCAGGCCCGTTCTAGTACTCTGATGCAAATAAAGCTGAAATCAGGGATGTGTGTCCATTGGAAAATGCTCTTTTCAAGATTTTACATACAGTAGAGGGGTGGGGGGTGCAGAGCCAGATTAAAGAAGAAAGCCATGATCGTATCTCGATCTGCAATCTGATCCGCAGCACCGCTCCCCCAGTCCGCCGCCCCACCCCCACTGTCAGCAGTCACAGCCAGCAGAGATAGCACAGGCTGCGATGGCTGGCTTCTGCGATATGTTAACCTGCAGCCTGCGCCGGGAGAGCCTGGCACGCAGGCTTCAGGGAAAGAGACAGGACCCTGCTGCCCACCTGGTCATCACCCTGCCAATACTGGGTTGGATCTGGGATTTTGGTGTAAAAGGGATATAAGTACGCAGTTCCTGGCAGCAGCGATACGTGTATATGCATAAATATGGTGTTTAGTGTTCCCGCTAGGCTTATTTTATAGGGCGCTGAGCCCTGGCCCTTTTAAAGCCGCCGAGTTCCGCCCTGCCCGTTTCTGGCCACCCTGCAGTTAATAAGGTAATAGCCGCCGCTGACATTACTATCCCTCCCCGGCCGTTGCGAGAGCGGCTTCAGACGCAGGTCCGTGTGTCCGGGCTGCCCGTATGCTCAGATAAGGCAGGTGTGTAATGCTACTGTATGTGCCGCCTCCTCCCGCTCTCACGCACACACACACACAGGGACGCAGGTGCTCGCAGATCACCAGCTAATCCCCGCTACTACTGTAGATCATGTAACTCAAGGCCAAGTTGCGCGTCCAGTTCCCCTCTGAGCCGCCCGGGACCAGAAGCACTGCAGCCGCGGCTCACACTGTGATGAAGTCATTTGTACATAAATACGGGGCAGAGGAGGGACAGCGTGGAGACCAGGGGGGGGGGGGGGGGGGGTTTGTGTGATCTGCTGCGTGGTCTCAGCTGTGATCTGGCGGCAGCTGATGGAGGAGGTGATATACAGCCCCGTGTATGAGAGCTTTCCCTGGTGATAGCCAATGCCAGGCTACTCTGCAAATGGATGCAACTCTTCCAGTGTAGTGTCAGGAGGGGAGGGGGCCAGGACAATAACACCTTCTCTCCTGTGCTCTATACCAGCTCCGCTTCACCACCACTACTACTACCACCCCTTCTCACTGCACTGTGCACCTACTGCCCTCTACACAACAGCGTCACTTATTACATCACCTTGCACTTTCTATTCACCATCATCCCAAATATATATTCACCTAGATACTGACTGATCGTTCCATGTAAACTGTAAAATCAGTGGTTTTCCCTGCACATTAAAATGCAGTTTTCTTCGCAGCCTCCAAAAAATGATGTCCCTGGTAACTGGAGCGATGTGTACGCTGCTGAGCGCAGCAGAAACCCCCGCAGCCCTGCAGTCTCCATAGCCACGGTGACAGTCCCCTCCACAGCTCTGGCGCGGTGACTGAAAGAGTCTATCAATTCCAAATTCCTCCTGCATATAGACCATAGGACTGCTCAGTGGCGGGCAGGGTGTCGTTACCCCTGGCAAGGAGCATGTACTTTAGCAAAGTGGCACTTACATGGAATATGTGATCAGCATTATAGGGTGTGGTATAATGTGTAATGGGCATTATGGTGTGTGGTATAGTGTGAAATGGGCATTACGGTGTGTGGTATAATGTGAATGCCAGCGTTCAGGATACTTGTCCTTTTAAATAAAAATGTGCCTTCCTGACTGAAAAATGTGCCCTCACGATTGAATAAATGTGCCCTCACCATGGTCAGCACCCTGCCCTAAAAAATGTCTAGAGTGAACACTAGTGTTTATATAACTCTTCATTTTGTCTACAAAATGAAAATAGCAGGCAACTGCTATTTGGAACCTGCTTGCAAAGTAGTATGGGCAGGCAATTAGAAAGCAGTCACACAGCTAAAGGCAACAGTCACTCAGCGAGCACATGAGAAACAGAACCACCGCCTGCTACAGCCACCACTTCCAGGAAGCCCAGCACAACCACCACCTGCTACAGTACCACTTGCAGGAAGCACGGCACAACCACCGTCTGCTACAGAAGAAAAACTTGCAGGAAGCAAGGCGCAACCACCACCTGCTACAGCATACACTTGCAGGAACCACAGCATAACCAGACTTTGTGATATATACTCCTATGACTGAAAAGCTTCCACAATCTACAAAATAGTACATACAGTAATGTTTATTAGGTCATCTAAAGAACAAAAATCAACAAAAATGTTTGGTCAGGGTAAAAAAAAAAAACAGTGAGAAAGAGACACTTTGGTTTAAACTTTTAATTAAATTAATGTTTTAATGGAAATAAAATTGAATCCTGCTTATTTTAACTCATGTTAAACACTATTCTGTATTATATACCAGTGTTCTCCCCAGAAAAATTTTCCAGCCGGGTGGCATCAAGAAGTAGCCGGGTGGGGGTCTTCGCAATAAAAAAAGTGAGGTGCTCCACTATCAAAAAAGTGAGGTGCTCCACTATCAGAGGGGCGTGTTTAGTACCGCCTATTGGCACTCAATGCAGTTAAAAAGGTCTCTCCGCCTACACCAAACACACACTAAAAAGGACAGTGCGCACTGAATGCCTCAGACACCCAGTACATGCCGTAATACCCATTACACATTATGCCACAACGTAATACCCAATACATATTATACCACATGCGCAGCATCGAAATTTAATAGAAAAAAAGACTGTGCAGACGAGACTATCTAGTACAGATCTTATATTAGAACATCAATGAGTCTTCCGTTAAGCCGGACGAGTTCATATTGAACATATAGGACAGTCGCAGAAATTTCTTCGATGTCAGCATCAGCAAATTGGAAAAGCCAAGATTGGCTCGAGCTGATTAATATCCTGAAATAGCCTCTCCGGTTCTTGGCAAAGATTTTGTTCTTCAGTACAGAACATATCATATGAGCGACGGCTTTCATCAGATTGTTCTTCAGCTTTTTCTACATTAGGGAAATGATTTAAAAATTCCTTCCCAAGCCGCGATGTGAGAAGCTGAAATTTTGATTTGAAAGCATTAAAAAAAAAAAAAAAAAAAAAAAAAAGGAATTAATTGGGCAATGGTTTTATCCTTTCCCTGCAGTTCAAGGTGGAAGGCGTTGCAGTGAGCGTTTAAGGCTGCCAAAATAAAATGCTACCATTATTAGTAACATTCAGCCAAACACTCTGACCGTATGTCAAAGACATCAGTGGTTTCCGGCAAGGAGATACGGTCGCTAGGTCGACATACATCATGTAGGGCTTAGGTCAACACAAGCATTAGGTCAACAAAGGGAAGGTCGACAGTCAACCAAAACGGCAACATGAATTTTCACATTGCCCCCCCAAAAGAAAGGCGGAATTAGACCTGCCCAAACAGATATAACCAGGGGATGCTCCAGATTGGGGCTCAGGCACAGTTCAAATTTCAAATAGGGGAGGCACACCAACTGCCTTCTAAACTGACTCACTGGCAGTTGGGTGTGCCTCCCCGTTTGAATTTTTGTTTTGTGCTGCACCTCCCCCATTGTAACTTATAAAAAATTATTAAAACCACCACAAACTGAAGGTGCCCTTCATACACTTGATCCGATACGTTTGGGGCCCACGGATCAGATCCAGAGGTTAGGTACATACAATTTGGGCCCTCTTCACCCGATTTCGACACATAAGCCCGAGAAATTGGGTGAGAAGCATCCAAACTGTCTTTGCCTAACCTCCAATTCCGATCCACGGTCCCGAACGTATCAGACACGAGGATCGGAAGTGTTGCACACACATTTATCAGATCCAGCAGCACTTGCCGGGGTCGTATGCTAAAGGACTGCACACGATGTATCGAATGCGGTCCGTCTGCCTTGGAGCATGGAGCCTTCCCCGCGAGCTGTTGCTGAGGTATCGCATGCGAGCTAACATTATAGAGAAATACCAGTTGAACAACCGTTAAATGACGGTTCTCCACCGGTCTTCTGCCGAGACAGAGGCAAGTCTTTAACTTGCATGAGTTCACATGTATTCTTTATCCTAGCAATGACGAAAGATTTGACACTTGTCCGTCTTGGAAAGTTTTCTTCTACTTCTCTAAACTATCTGCAACACGTAATGAGGCTTCGTCGGCTGCTTGGCGCTGCAAATATAATCCTAAACGTTCAAGGATTTGGCAATCTTCCTTATTTCATCATTAGGTGGAGAGTCACGATCGTGTTTCTTGGGTTGTCTTGGAAAACATCTTCTCAAATTCCCCGGCTTTGGCAAAACAGCACTTGCACAGCATATAAAGCATAGGCACTCACCTCTAAACAGAAAGAAAAGAATGTTCCTGTTCTACATGCAGAGGTAGATTTCGGGGATTTATATGCACCCCACGTTCAGTAAGGGCACCAGCCATAAAATGTATAAACACTAACACAATAGCTGGTCTGTGCATAATATACACACATGTACAGTCTCTATAAGTGGCCGGCTCAGGCGACCTCCGCACACTGATTGTACAGATCGAGCCGCAGTATAACTCCCGAGACTTGAAATAGAAGAAAACTAATCACAACAAAGGGTTTGTAGCCGATGATTTCGAATTTAAATCTCCCTTCAGGGATAAGCTCAATAATGTAGGAGGACTTTAAAGTTCTCCCAGAGTGAACAGTGAATGTATCAGGGGACCTCTCATGCGGCTTGGATGACCGTTTCCACAGAAACTGTATCTCTGGGCCATATTTAAAGGAAAGCAGTTACCGATATTTTACTTCTCCGGGGAGAAAGATGCCATTTCTGATTTGAGCTGTAACCGTAGATGTGAGCAGGAATGATTGCAGGGGCCGTAGGAAAGGGGGGCAGTGACCTTGGCCCGCAGACAGATAAGGAGACCAGTTCAGGACTTACGCTGGGTACACCCTGGGCGTTACATCTATATGGATATTATAATAATGAATGTACTTGTTACCGCAGATACTGGAAGTCACTTCGGAAATTCAAGGGACAGATTGAAAAAATGCTGGTGAAGTGATAAAGCGAAAGGTGATAACGCAGCAGCCAATCAGTTCCTGTCATTTTTCAAACCCCTCCTGTAGCTTGACAGTTAGGAGGTGATTGGCTTATCACTTTATCACTTCACCAGGCTTAATACATCTGCCCCCATGACTTCTATGGAAAGTATATAGCTAGCGGCCTTGTACATATGTACTACATGGCCACATATGCCTGCGATACATAATTATACTGTATATACATACATCCTTTCCACTCCAAGTGTGCATTTAAGGCCTTTCACCATACAATGTGTCACTGGTTGGGCTAGATCTACCTAACAGAGGTCAGTAGGCCGTAGCAGCGAGACTTGCCCCACACATTGCCGGCTAATGATCTACGAGACAATACAAGTCATCAGCAGACCTGAAGCCAGGCAGTGCCAATAACCATTTAGCTGGATTCCCCTCCGGGTGTATTTGTTTCATTTTAATAATTCAGCTATTGCTGTCATTGCTCTGTTCTATTGTGTAGTTACCATAACACCGTCTCGTTTTTTTGTACGTGGACATATTGTGTAAATAACTGTTGAGATAACGCTAGGAGGGCGCGGTGGCACACGGAGCACCTGGCAGCTGAACAAAGCAAGCAGGCTCGGAGCAGGTGGCCTGGCGTCTCTCGGGAATAATAACACCATCCACAATTCACGCTCGTTTGAAGTGAAATAACCTGCTGAAAGATGCATTAATCAACTGTTCACACATCGTATAACTCTCTGCCTTGTTTCATGTGTAAGCCGATGTGCTGCGTTTAAGTACACACTAATCCGCCTTATCAGCCAACCAACATCCACCCTCCAAATCAAGGCCAACGTGTCTACATCTGAAGGACTATAAAGTTGCAGTAAAAATCGAAGCGGGACAACCGGCTGTCCATGGACTGTTCTGCATCTTTCATGCACCATTAAACCTTTAGTGCCTTACTATGCTGGTCAGCAATCTTATGAATACTATCCTGTAGTCAGGGTGCACCACAGCAGTCCTGAGACACCCACTCTGTGAGTACTTGGCAGGGTTCTAGATCAGGGGTGGCCAAACCGGTCCTCAAGATCTACCAACAGTCCACATTTCCAAGACCACCTAGCTGGGACACAGGTGTAGTCATTACTAACTGTTACATTTCCGAGATCACCTCGCTGGTGCACAGCTGAAGTCATTACTAACTGTCAAATTTCCCAGACTCCCTAGCTGGTGCACAGCTGAAGTCATTAATAACCGTCACATGACCCAGACTTCCTAGCTTGTGCACAGCTGTAGTCATTACTAATGGTCACATTTCCCAGATTCCCTAGCTGGTGCACAGCTGTAGTCATTACTAATGGTCACATTTCCCAGATTCCCTAGCTGGTGCACAGCTGTAGTCATTACTAACTGCCACATTATCCAGACCACCTAGTTGGTGCACAGCTGTAGTCATTACTAATGGTCACATTTCCCAGATTCCCTAGCTGGTGCACAGGTGTAGTCATTACTAATGGTCACATTTCCCAGATTCCCTAGCTGGTGCACAGCTGTAGTCATTACTAACTGCCACATTATCCAGACCACCTAGTTGGTGCACAGCTGTAGTCATTACTAGTGGTCACATTTCCCAGATTCCCTAGCTGGTGCACAGCTGTAGTCATTACTAACTGCCACATTATCCAGACCACCTAGTTGGTGCACAGCTGTAGTCATTACTAATGGTCACATTTCCCAGATTCCCTAGCTGGTGCACAGCTGTAGTCATTACTAACTGTCACATTCCCCAGACCCCCTAGCTGGTGCACAGGTGTAGTCATTACTAACTGTCACATTTTCAAACTGTGCTGCATTCATTCATACTATAGATCCACAGGTTGCCTGACACAAATAAACTGTTGGTAGATCATGAGGACAGGTTTTGCCACCCCTGTCCCCAGCTCATTTCTGACACCAATGAACACGTTCACTCCGATCACTGCAATAGCCTCCGTCCTACATTTTCCCACGTTGGTGTTTATGAATAGGAGTCCTGCACCTTTGGAAGAGGTTTGCCTGATTTACGATCTATTTCGATAAATTTCTTTTACAGAACTAGGTACATCTCAGTGCATTAAACCCTTGACAAAAGGTGCAGAAAATCACCAATAATGCTCCTGTCCGGTTCTACACCTTTATTGTATAAATAGGCCATTTCAGATGAGTAATCCTGTATATTCTGGGGTATAACAAAGCATCTTTTTACTGTATTTGGGCGCGCAGGTTTCAAGCTGGATAACTATCTAGTTGCGATGAAGAATACGTTTATTTAAACAAAGCAAGCTGCTGCTTTAGAGAAGGTAGTGGGTGTTTATCCTTCCTACAGGGCTTATACACACACACTAACCTGTACAATGCATCCTTCTAGCATTCATTACTTTAGACACGCAGCTCTGGGAACCAGCTACAGGCGCATTGCTGACGGTATCTGATCTTTCAGACAGGAGTAAATGAAATATCAGGTCAGCCTGATAATATGACTCACTCCATGACCTGTAGATGATTCACAGGCAGGAAACTGCCTACTTGCTATCTGCTAAGTAAATGCCTTATTACCCAATTATACCTCCCCTGCAAATGTGAACTTACAATTTCACACGGTGACTATTCCAGAAGAGTCACCCAAAAAGAACTCTACAAAAGTAGCTGAGCGCCACGAGACGTCTTTAGGAGAGCACCCGGAACCTGCGGGACTTATCTTCAGGTAACGGCTTGTGTGTGAAATGAGCAGCGCAGTCTCTAGACAAACTCTGCAGAACTGCCAATAAAAACTGGGATAAATATAAAAAACACTTTTTTCCATACGTGCCCATTTCCATTACATCACTTTATCGCTGCATTAGCCTTCTCTGACCCAATAACCACGGTGCGTTGCCATCAAACTATGAACACGTGACATCCAGCTAGAAATTACGATTATACAGATTTGTCCTCATTCATCTTTGCCACGGTCACACCAAGCAGCCCGGTTTGGCACACCAGGTTGCGAGAGAATTGTTAACACTTGAGGTCTTGCAATAAAAATGATCTTGTTCACAATGCAACAAGGACTCGCAGACTGCGACGTTCATTTAATATATGACACTTGTCTGTGTGCAACTGAGTCTCTGAATCTGTACGTGAAGCCGTTGCTTCTTTACAATACAAGTTCTGCTCCGTATACAGAATCTGTGCCGATTGTTGTGACATCACACTTGTAGATTGTGTGTAATAGTCTCCTTGTGAGTCCTAGTCACATTGTGTTGCTATTAAGGTCCAATTTTTGGCAAAAAAAAAAGATCCCGCCGTTAACAGAGTTGCACGGGGTGTGGAGAACTTAGCATCTCACACTGCATGGCTGGGTATAAAGGTTTCTATTATTACCAGTTATTTATATAGCGCACACATATTCCGCAGCACAGTACAGAGTATATTTAAACAATCACATCAGTCCCTGCCCCAGTGGAGCTTACAATCTATATTCCCTATCACACATACATGTGCGCAAACACTCATTATAGGGTTAATTTTTGTCAGGAGCCAATTACCTCACCAGTACATACTTGGATTGTGGGAGGAAACCAAAGTACCCTGTGGAAACCCACGCAAGCACGTGGAGAATATGCAAACTCCACACAGTTAGAGCCATGGTGGGAATCCAACCCATGACAGTACGGCTTACCATTACACCGTCTGAGCTGACCGGTGATTAATTGAGAAAATCTGGTGAGGAGATTTTGGAGGCTAACAAAAATGTCAAATCTACATATGAAAATATGCGAATATCAGAACCCACATTTTATAAAGTGCTGAAAAAGCAAGCATGCTGCAGTGTTCTCACGAGCAGGGCCCTCTGAACACTATCCCTTAAGTCCATCCTCCTACATCCAGCCACATAATCCACCCGTTGTGCTAGAGAGAACAGTTTGATCTCGCGATCTGTAACAATTGTAAGGCTACACCAGCCCTAAGCATTTACAGGCCCCGCCTCAAAGTGCAGCTGTTCCCGCATGACTTCTACGCTTCTGTTTTTGGTTTTTATTCTTTTTTCCCGATCGCTTACCCGGCTAATTGCACCTTTTAAATAAACTTTGATGATGGACCATCGTCATGGCAGCATGCTTATTTAATTCTCTAGGAGACTTGGATCTGGTCAAAAAAAAAATTTAAAAAAATTAACCATGGCAATACCTGTTGGTGAACCTCACTCCATTCTTCTGAATGTCAATGGTTGTAAACTTTTTGTTGTTTCTGAGGGACTTTTCCTCCTTGCAGGTTACCCGGAAATAGTGACCCAGTTGTGCGTTAGATTCCAGTTTTATGCTTTTTCCAGCATCCAGTCCTATTATACGGAGGTAACAGACAAAGGAGAACAAACTGAGAAAAAAATATTGTCCTCATCTACAGAACACGACTTTGTTATCTCTAATAGTGAAGTCTTTACTAAGTATATCATTCTCTCGCTATCCCCCATTTAACTTTATGGTATCCAAATCTTCTGCCCATAGAAACCGCCGATTAAACCCATCTGACAGATAGCAGGTCTCACAGAAAGGAGATTACACAAAGGGGACGGTTCCGAGCAAGGAGCTATAGGAACTGCTTGCTGGCAGCCAAATGTTCCGGTAATAACATGGAAATTAGTTTCCAATGCAGAAATGATTAAGGCATAAATCACCGGGAGGGACGTTTATTCTCAGCTACTTCAGGGTCTTCGCTGACAAGGGAAAGCTGACGTGCACATATCCAAATACTTCTGCACAGTGTATTAATCGTCATTAGTTACTTGACTTTCAAATCCATAATTAAACTGAATAAGCCCAGCCGCTCGAATAGCTGTGGAGCAGATGGTTGTGTAAGAGCTTGGGGATGAAGCTGTAGTCAACGTGCTACCTGGAAGATTTACACTAATTACAAGGAAAAACAGTGTGTGTGTGTGTGTGTGTGTGTGTGTGTGTGTGTGTGTGTGTGTGTGTGTGTGTGTGTGTTGGGGCGAACAGCAGATTCAGCTGGCTTGCAGCTTCTGCACAACAGACATGTTAGTAAAAGGAGAATGTTCCCCATCGTACATATTTACAAGCGTTATCCGAAAAAAAAAAGATCACCTTGCTGTGAAAAAACCCTCAAAATTTAGCAGCCGAAAAACGGGGCTGCTTTCAGTGATTTCGTTTCATTTGCAAGAGGCAGGTGAAAACAAATCCCAACAATCCGTGGCTTCGTATAAAGTGTTTAAATAGTATTTTCTTTATTAAAAAGTTTTTTTTTTTCTTTTTTTGCCCACAAGAAAAAAGAATCACCATGGCTGTCTCTGGTCCACCGAATCAGTTGCTGACTGCAAGCTTCATCCTTAAACCCTTCCAAAAAGGTGTTTTGTGAAAAACCGCTTGGAAAGCAATACATTCCTGTACTCCGTTGTATTTATATGCGTATGCCTGCGTAAATTTGCAGTCAAAGACGAACCGTTTTGGTCAAGAGGCACGCAAGTGCTAAATAGTTGGCTATTGCTTACATATGGCGAACTGTGACATTCAGCCGCCCGTCAGCAGTATCACTGTGTGCACGGACTCCTTTAGGTAAACAGTGATTTGAGAATGTGATGGATCACATCTCTCAGAGAAATGAATTAGACAGAGCAGAAGAAGATACAACCATATACATGCTAGAAGGCAGTGTCACTAAGGGCTAGGCTGCTAGATAATCCAGACACTGGGGTTTCTCCAAATACAGTAGGGCGGATGTATCAAGCCTGGAGAAGTAATAAAATGGAAGGTGAGAATGCAGCAGCCAATCAGCTCCCTTCATTTTTCAAACCCAGCCTGTGCCATGGCAGTTAAGAGCTGATTGGCTGCTGCGTTCACACCTATCACTTCGCCAGGGTTAATACAGAACATCTGCCCTGTGATTTCCTGTACACAAGCCCCGCCCACCTAGCTCCCTGGCTGCACCGCTGAGCACAGACTGCATGTTCTTCTCCAGGTCGTCCATCTTCTCTCTCAGGTCTGTCAGGTTGGGATCAAACGAAGCTTTTACCAGAAACTCGTGATGTTCTACCTGAAACACAAATGGCCAGAAGATTAAGAATTATCATGTGCATAGCATTATCAGCTTAACATGGATGTACTTGCTGGTTATGCATCATGCTTATTCTTTGCTGCAGGTGATTGCTTGGCAACCATGCGGCGTGACACCCCCTGGGAGTGGTCTCGTCATGAGCCACCGCTGTATTCAGCAGTGGAGCCAGACCATTGTGTCTGGTCAGTTATGTTTGTTAGTCAACCGGCCGTTGGTCCTTTCTATGTGCCTGGTGTCCCCCCGTCGGTGATGGATGCAGAGTTTCTGCAGCTTGGAAGTCAAGCATCCGGTTGCTAGGCAACGGAGCTTGTACTTCCGCCCGGAAGTAGACGCCCATCACTTCTTGTTGCGGGGACTCGGCGTGTGGTGTATTCAGTGCTGTAGGTTGTGGGGCTGATGAAGGGGCTCATACCCCGAAAACGTTCCCCCTGTGGAACCTAATACAATTATATTTTCTGCAAAAACTGACTACTGAGTGCCTTTTTTCTTATATCTATCGATATCTATCTATAACATATTCTGTTGCACTTTTTAATTAGAACAAACTGGGTAAAACTGTGGTAGGAAGGCCCTGCTCGCAAGCTTACATTCATTATATAGAATAGACACTGCAGCTGCATTCAAAATGTATTGTAGTTGGAAGACTACTGCAATAACCCAAGCGGGAGATAACATGAGCACGGATTAGAGTTTCTGCAGTGTTGTATATTGGTTCGTTATTTTTATATGTAACATTAGGATGACACCTAGGCAGCGAGCTTGTGAGGTAAGGTTGATTTGGAGTTAAACAGCGATCAATATATAACTACTAAAAGTCCAGAGGAAACATTCATTCTGTTTTGGAAATATGATATTTGAGGAGGCGAGATGACACCCAAGATGAAATGACAAAGGCATTCAGTGACCTGCACCAACAGAGGTGGTGACAAGCCTGGGGAGCATTGGTAGATCTGAGAATCAGATCACACTGAGATCAGATCAGATCATTGGTAGATCTGAGAATCAGATCACACTGAAATACGGGAGCTGATTAGTTTGCCAAGAAATGTGGTACAGACTGAGGAAAACAGAGGACCCAAGACTAGCGTTAATTCAAAATAATAGAGGTAGGGAAAAGGAGGTGCAGTCAGAGAAGCAGACTCTTCAGGAGCTATTATAAGCAGGATGAGAACCGAGAAAGGGATGTGCGATTTTGCTTGCTGTTCAATTGGGATTTACTGGAAAGCAAAATGCATTGTTATGGACTATATAGTACAGATCTGCTGCATAACACTGTGCGATTTGTGCTATGCGGTTCTGACCAGCGAGTCATGTACACAGCATTACGGTAGCAGTGACGAGATCACTCACTATCTTAGTCAGTGCCGTCTCTGGAGTGTTGAGAAAGAAAGTCCGACTGAAGTGGGTCCAGTAAGTTGTGCGATGCAAGGAAGCATGCGTGCGGTGAGTGCAGCCAAAGCTCTCAGGTAGATTAGTGTCAAAATTGTGTTTTTTCCAGAATCAGTAGAGAGATTACAGATTATATAGATTGCTAAATAGACAGATGTATTTCTGTATTAGGCCCGCTATGTTTATGTCTGATATGTAATTACCCCCTTGGGTAGTGGAGGGCACCTGCGTTATCGGTCTGCCTTTATCTTGTAGAATGCTGCCGCTGTGGAATAGATTTATACAGAAAGCAGAATACATGCTCTGACTGAATAACATTACAGCCACACGATCCGTCTCACTGATACTTCTACACCACAGTGTAACCTCCCCCAGGGTGTCAGGCATGTGTAACAATTACCACATGCTGGGGTATATGATTATATAGGAAGCTGCAGTCTTATGTTACGTTCATCACTGAACCATTATATTTGGGTGGAGAATCTTATTAATGCCCCAGAAACAAATATTGAGTTCTTCCTTCCTGCACCCACAATAATGCCAATATTAGCTATGCCGCAAGTACCTAAAAAGAAGCCTTAACAATAAAAACCAGCTAGAACAGGGGCGGCTAAACAGGTCCGAGATCTACCAACGGTCCACGTTTTCCAAACCACCGAGCTGCTGCACAGGTGTAGTCATTACTAACGGTCACATTTCCCAGACCACCTAGCTGGTGCCTAGGTGCAGTCATTACGGTCATATTTCCCAGACTCCCTAGCTGGTGCACAGCTGTAGTCATTACTGTCACATTTCCCAGACCACCTAGCTGGTGCCCAGGTGTAGTCATTACTGTCATATTTCCCAGACTCCCTAGCTAGTGCACAGCTGTAGTCATTACTAACTGTCACATTTTCAAACCTGGGGCATTCCTTCCTACTACAGATCTACAGGTTACTTGAGATACATGAACTGTTGGTAAAACTTGGGACAGGTTTGGTCACCCCTGGACTAGCAGAACCCAAACCATATGCGGCTGCGTTTATCATGTAAGGGACAAATGGCAGCAGACAGCTATCATCTATGATGAGGCAATATAAAGCGGATGTATATTAAGCGGATGTATATTACAAGCTAGTGGTTGTGCACTTTCTATATTGGCTTTACACTGGCCAGAGGCGTAAAACAAAGAAAGGATCAAACAAGAATGTAGTTTGAGAAAGGTTTGGAGAAGAAACCTGTATATTGCGTTAGCCATTTCTTTATCAGACAGATGGCTCAGATAAAGATTATTGATATGGAGGGGTCTGGAGTCCACATGTATATATTATTCTTCTGTCTATAATCCCTTCCTCCCATTGACTGCGGTCTAATTTATTTCTGTATTCTACAAGCCCGAGAAGCCGTAGGGTCACGATTGGGAAGTGTGATTACAGCAGAGCAGCCGCTGATTCAGTACGAAAGCCCCGCGGTGCTATTCAGAAGGAACTACCATAGAGTACTGCTGACACTTGATAAATAATTAATACGTTTTTACACGACCCCTATGTCATGTCTGCCGCTGAATGTGGCAGCTCAATTTCAGCCGCAGTTTTTTTTATTTTTATTATTATAGCAGCCACAAATGCAATAAGCAGTAACAAATAAAAAAAAAGCAAAAAAAAAAAAAAAAGGTTTCGTAAAATAAAGATAACTAAAAAGTTCATCCATTCCTATTTAAACACCAAGATGAAAGAGAGCAAGTATCAGAGGTGATTATGTAAAACTATGCAGCACCTACACGTGGGTGCAGCACAATTCTTAATTGTTGTTTGAAAATAAACCAACATGAAATCCTGTCCTGGATTGCAGAGACAATTGCTTTACTTCCGCTGCACCAAGAATTTACATTTCCCCGGAGCTGGAAAACACGACGTTCAAATACATTTTGCAAACCCTAAATTTCCATTAATTTACATATTTAGCAATTTTTCTAAAATAGTGGGTCACGGTGATGCAGGCGTACACCAAACTCCTAAACCTGTGCTACCTGGCCTGCGTATACATTATATTTATTTATTTATTTGCAGTTTCTTATATAGCGCAACAGATTCCGTTGCGCTTTACAATAGTAAACAGTGATAAAACAAACTGGGTAACAACAGACAGACTTGGAGGTAGGAGGGCCCTGCTGCAAGCTTACAATCTATAGGGATATAGGAGGGAAACACAAGGACAGGCACCAGTAATAGCATAGCAGTCCCAACAAGTTACAAGTCCAGAAGGGAAGCTATATAATACATAAGTGCCTCGGAGGGTTATGCATGTAGAACTTAAATATGATAGGCTTGCCTGAAGAGGTGAGTTTTCAGGGAACGCTTGAAAGTTTGTAGGCTAGCGGAGAGTCTAATTGTGCATGGAAGGGCATTCCATAGGATGGGAGCAGCCCGATGAAAGTCCTGTAATAGTGAATGGGAGCTAGTGATCCGCTCAGATGAGAGACGCAAATCTTGTGCAGAGCGGAGTGGTCGAGATGGGAGATATTGTGTGATAAGTGCAGAGATATATGCTGGTGCAGTATGGTTAATAGCTTTATATGCAAGTAGAAGTGTTTTATATTGAATACGGTAATATACAGGCAACCAATGGAGGGACTGGCAGAGCGGATCAGCAGACGATGAGCGTCTTGCAAGGAAGATCAGCCTAGCAGCAGCATTTAAAATGGATTGCAGTGGTGAGAGTCTGTTCTTGGGAAGTCCAGTTAGGAGACTATTGCAATAATCAATGCGGGATATAATGAGTGCATGGATAAGAGATTTAGTAGTGTCTTGTGTGAGATACGGTCGTATTTTGGATATGTTTTTTAGATGCATGTAACATGATTTGGAGACAGATTGAATGTGGGGAACAAAGGACAGGTCAGAGTCGAGGGTGACCCCTAAGCAACGAGCTTGTTGGGTAGGGTAGATTGTCGAGTTGTCAACAGTGATGGAGATATCAGGATGGTAACTGTTCTTAGTTGGCGGGAATATAAGTAATTCAGTTTTGGAAATATTGAGTTTGAGTTGGCGAGAAGACATCCAAAGTGAGATGGCAGAGAGACATTCAGAGACTCGGCCCAAAACCACTGGTGACAACTCTGGGGTTGATAGATAGATTTGAGTATCATCCGCATATAAGTGATACTGAAATCCGAAGGAGCTGATTAGTTTGCCAAGCGAGGAGGTATAGATTGAGAAAAGCAGAGGACCTAAGACTGAGCCTTGCGGAACTCCGACTGACAGAGGTAGTGAAGAGGAAGTAGAGTCAGAGAAGCGAACAGTGAAAGAGCGATCAGATAGGTAAGATGTGAACCAGGAAAGGGCTGTATCATTAAGACCTAGGGAGTGTAGTGTTTGTAAAAGGAGAGTGTGATCCACAGTGTCAAACGCAGCAGAAAGATCTAGAAGAATAAGCAGTGAGTAATGGCCTTTAGACTTAGCTGTTACCAGATCATTAACCACTTTAGTCAGTGCTGTCTCAGTGGAGTGTTGAGAACGAAAGCCTGACTGAAGCGGGTCTAATAGGGTGTTGGAGTTAAGAAAGTTTGTTAGGCGAGAGTAGACAAGTCTCTCAAGTAGCTTGGAGAGGCATGGGAGCTGAGAGATAGGACGATAGTTAGAGAGAGAGTTAGGGTCAGAATTGTGTTTTTTCAGAATGGGAGTAATCGCTGCATGTTTGAGCAGAGACGGAAAAGTACCAGTAGCAAGAGAGAGATTGCAGATTTTAGTTAAGGTTGGAATAAGCACAGGAGATAGATTTTTAGTGACTTGTGCAGGTATAGGATCAAGAGGAGAGGTAGTAGAGTAGGAGGATAAGAAGAGTGCGGATACTTCCTTTTCATTTGTGGGCTCAAACGAAGAGAAAGTGCCAGAGGGTTCAGGTGTGGCAGAAAGAGGGTTAGAGATTGTGGAGCATACCATTTCATCTCGGATGTTATCAATCTTGTCCTTAAAGTAGGAGGCAAGTTCTTGTGCACTGATGGTAGCCGGTGGGGGAGGAGGGGGAGGGTACAGAAGAGACTTAAATGTGTTAAAAAGTCGCCTAGGGTTGGTGGCATGAGAAGAGATGAGAGATTGGTAGTATGTTTGTTTGGCCGTGTCCAAAGCATTGCAGTAGGAGTGGTAGCTAGTCTTATATGTGAGGAAATCAGTAATATTACGAGATTTACGCCATTGGCGTTCAACTTTACGTGACTGATTTCGTAGTTGTCTTGTTGTGTTGGAGTGCCACGGTTGGCATCTAAGCCTACGTGGGGTATAATGGGTAGCTGGAGCCACTCCATCAAGGGCTGTTTCAAGAGTCTGGTAGAGGTGGGAAACAGCAGAGTCAGGAGAGGTAAATGTAGAAATTAGTGAGAGCTGTTGTTGCAGGGAGGTGGAAAGTTGTGGAAAATTAATAGCATTAGTATTTCTGCGGGTTAGAGTAGGCTTGCATGATTTCTGTGTCAGTGAGCTTGAGGTAATGGAGGAGAGTGAGAGAGTAATAAGATTGTGATCAGAGAGAGGGAAGGGAGTGTTAGTAAAATCAGAGACTGAGCACAGCCTGGTGAAAACGAGGTCAAGGCAGTGGCCTTCCTCATGAGTAGCGGCGTCGGACCACTGGGAGAGGCCAAGAGAGGAGGTTAGAGAGAGGAGTTTGGAGGCATGCAGAGATGGTGGACTGTCAATAGCAATGTTGAAGTCACCCAGGATGATAGTGGAGATGTCAGAGGATAAGAAATGGGGGAGCCAGGCAGAGAAATCTTCCAGAAATTTAGATTTGGGAAGCCCAGGTGGGCGATAGATAGCAGCAACACGCAGAGAGAAAGGGGAAAAAACCCTAATGGAGTGTACTTCAAATGATGTAAATGTGAGTGAAGGAACTGGTGGGAGAACTGAGTATGTGAAGTCTTGTGACAGTAATATACCAACTCCACCTCCTTTACAGTTACCAGGCCTAGAGGTGTGAGTGAAGTGGAAACCACCATGTGACAGTGCTGCAGGCGAGACCGTGTCTGATTGTGTGAGCCAGGTTTCTGTAATTGCCATCAGATTGAAGTTGTGGGAGATGAAGAGGTCATGGATGGATGTTAATTTATTGCAAACAGAGCGTGCATTCAATAGGGCACATGTAAGTTGTTTGGTGTGTGGTGGGAGGCATGTGATATTTATGAGGTTAGCTGAATTTCTAGGCTTAGAAGCCATTAAATCTGGGTGGGTCAGGTGGTTGGGGCCTGGGTTTGGTGATATGTCACCAGCTAATAAGATTAGAAAGGAGAGATAGAGATAGGTGGATGTTTGCAGTTTTTTGTATTGGTGATGGGAAGTGGATGTGAAAGTACAAGTAGAGAAGTAATTAAAGAGCTCATGAGTGTTTAGAAGAGGGGAGTGAATAATGGAAGAGGCAATGTGCACAGAGTGGTGAGTGTCAGGGAGATTAAAGGAAGGTTGAAGTTTGGTAAGTATGCCATGTAATGAAATGAGAAGTAGCATTGTGGTGAGCATGATGTGATAGTTTGTCTGTTGGTGACCAGGAAAAGGGGAGATTGTTTGAGAAAGTGTGGATTAAGTATTGTATTTACCTTGGTTGATGTTGTTCAATGTTTTTCAACTGTTTTATAACTGTTCTTTATAAGTAAATCCACTTTGTATATTTCCCACTTAGTAGATTTCTCAGTTCAAGAACTGCCCAGGCAGAGGACTGCCTTCTATATGACCAGATATAGCAGGTCTAATTAAGATAGACTACAGCTGAGGTCACATGACCAGCTAATCAAGGCCTGTGTAACATAAACACTAGCCAAGACATATACTACAATAAAGTATGCCTCACTGAACACAGCTTCAAACAGGTACAATAAAGACTAGAAACACATTAATAATACAGCATTTGTTATGCAAAGGGCAACAATACAGATTATCAGTTATAGTGTTTTATATACCAGTTTAAATCACATACATGTAATACTGCTGCAATGGGCTCATAGGGATTCATGCAGAGCAGAATGCTGGGACTTGTAGTGAAACGGACCAGTTTAAATCACATACATGTAATACTGCTGCAATGGGCTCATAGGGATTCATGCAGAGCAGAATGCTGGGACTTGTAGTGAAACGGACCAGTTTAAATCACATACATGTAATACTGCTGCAATGGGCTCATAGGGATTCATGCAGAGCAGAATGCTGGGACTTGTAGTGAAACGGACCAGTTTAAATCACATACATGTAATACTGCTGCAATGGGCTCATAGGGATTCATGCAGAGCAGAATGCTGGGACTTGTAGTGAAACGGACCAGTTTAAATCACATACATGTAATACTGCTGCAATGGGCTCATAGGGATTCATGCAGAGCAGAATGCTGGGACTTGTAGTGAAACGGACCAGTTTAAATCACATACATGTAATACTGCTGCAATGGGCTCATAGGGATTCATGCAGAGCAGAATGCTGGGACTTGTAGTGAAACGGACCAGTTTAAATCACATACATGTAATACTGCTGCAATGGGCTCATAGGGATTCATGCAGAGCAGAATGCTGGGACTTGTAGTGAAACGGACCAGTTTAAATCACATACATGTAATACTGCTGCAATGGGCTCATAGGGATTCATGCAGAGCAGAATGCTGGGACTTGTAGTGAAACGGACCAGTTTAAATCACATACATGTAATACTGCTGCAATGGGCTCATAGGGATTCATGCAGAGCAGAATGCTGGGACTTGTAGTGAAACGGACCAGTTTAAATCACATACATGTAATACTGCTGCAATGGGCTCATAGGGATTCATGCAGAGCAGAATGCTGGGACTTGTAGTGAAACGGACCAGTTTAAATCACATACCTGTGAGAAGAGAAATAAACAGAAGTTCAGTCCATATTCAGGGAAATTCATGCAGGATAACTGTTTTATAACTGTTCTTTATAAGTAAATCCACTTTGTATATTTCCCACTTAGTAGATTTCTCAGTTCAAGAACTGCCCAGGCAGAGGACTGCCTTCTATATTGTAGCAGGGTGAACCTCTAAGGCTCGTGGAGGAAGCAGAGGACATGGAGGGCCACACGTAAGCCTTGAGGCTGTATCTATCCTATCGGTCTGTATTTCTTCAGCCCACTACAATGATATAACGAACAGCAACTCCCTAATAGATCATTTTATATCACTACCCCTGGCCCAGTTAGTAGTATGGCAATGATTGGAAGTCTGGGGTCACCGCCAGCTAGGAGCTGCTCACACTGATATTACATATAGGATCGGGTCATATAATATGTAGATTAGAGGTCATTTATTTAGTACACTGCATTGGTGCAAAAGGAGCAATGGCTACAGTAGAATCCTGAATAGTGCTCCCGCTAGGCTGTTTTAGCGGGGCCCTGCCCGATTTTTAAAGGGCAAAATGCGCCTTGCCCCTCCAGCAGCGCCCCGCTAAAACAGCCTGCTGCCTGACTTGCTGGTGTGCCCGGGGAAGCTCCAGGCACCGCAATCTCGGCAGCTCAGGGTCTTCGGTGGGGCCAGGTCCACCCCCTTGCACGACGGAGGCAGCCCGGGCACGCCCCCTTGCACGACGGAGGCAGCCCGGGCACGCCCCCTTGCACGACGGAGGCAGCCCGGGACCGCCTACAACAATGACGTCGGCGGGCCCGGTCCACCCCCATTGCGCTGCCCCCCCTGCAGCCGTGCCCTGCCCCCAAATATTCCTAGAGGGAACACTACTGAATACACTATGCCACCTGTTCTGATAGGAAGGGAGTGAATAACCTACTACATGATCCAGTCCTGCCTGCTCAACATCTGGGACCTGTGGTGACAGTGTCCTCAGTGGAATAGCAGGGGTGGCACACTGATAGACAGGGGCTGCGGTGCGGTGTTTTGAGCACATTGGGATTCATTCTGGTGGTGATGGCGCTGCTCGGGGAGAATTGGGATTTATTCTGGTAGCGATGGTGCTGCTTGGGAAGAACTGTGATTCATTCTGGTAGCGATGGTGCTGCTTAGGGAGGACAGATATGTTCTCCCGGAGTGGCGCCATCATCACAAGAACAAATCTGTCCTCCCCGAGAAGGGTCATCGCTACCGGAATAAATACTAGTCTTCCTAGAGCAGCGCCATCGCTACCAGAATAAAGCTGTTCTCCCGGAGCAGTGCCACCATCACAAGAATACATGTATTCTGGTAGCGATGGCGCTGCTCTAGGAAGACTGGGATTTATTCCGGTAGCGATGCTGCTGCTCTGGGAGGACTGGAATTTATTCTGGTAGCGATGGTGCTGCTCAGGGAGGACATTTATTCTAGTGGTGATGGTGCTGCTCAGGAAGGACTGTTTTATTCCGGTAGCGATGCTGCTGCTCTGGGAGGACTGAGATTTATTCTGGTAGGGATGCTGCTGCTCTGGGAGGACTGAGATTTATTCTGGTAGCGATGGCGCTGCTCAGGGAAGACTGGTATTTATTCCTGTAGCGATGGCACTGCTCAGGGAAGACTGGTATTTATTCCGGTAGCAATGGTGCTGCTCAGGGAAGACTGGTATTTATTCCGGTAGCAATGGTGCTGCTCAGGGAAGACTGGTATTTATTCTGGTAGCGATGGCACTGCTCAGGGAAGACTGGTATTTATTCTGGTAGCGTTGGCACTGCTCAGGGAAGACTGGTATTTATTCTGGTAGCGATGGCACTGCTCAGGGAAGACTGGTATTTATTCTGGTAGCGATGGCACTGCTCAGGGAAGACTGATATTTATTCCTGTAGCGATGGCGCTGCTCAGGGAAGACTGGTATTTATTCTGGTAGCGATCGCACTGCTCAGGGAAGACTGGTATTCATTCCGGTAGCGATGGTGCTGCTCAGGGAAGACTGGTATTCATTCCGGTAGCGATGGCACTGCTCAGGGAAGACTGGTATTTATTCTGGTAGCGATGGCACTGCTCAGGGAAGACTGGTATTTATTCTGGTAGCGATCGCACTGCTCAGGGAAGACTGGTATTCATTCCGGTAGCGATGGTGCTGCTCAGGGAAGACTGGTATTTATTCTGGTAGCGTTGGCACTGCTCAGGGAAGACTGGTATTTATTCTGGTAGCGATGGCGCTGCTCAGGGAAGACTGGTATTTATTCAGGTAGCGATGTTGCTGCTCAGAGAACTCAGCAATTAGCGATGAGACCGTAAGCCAGGAGAAATGCATCCTTGCTACAATTATAAATGGTTTGATAATAAAAGGACTGCAGTTTACAGATTTTAACCAAACCAGGTATAAAGAACATGCCAGAATATCATAGGCATCTAATGCAGAGGTAGAACATAAAAAGTCCCATATATATATATTACACACATACATAGCCGAACCTTTACTCGCACGCACAACTAACTTATACACACACTAAGTTCTGGTAACCGGTCAACAGATATTTTCACAATTTTTTCTACCATTAAAAAAACCACACGCACCATACTTCACCGATTGTAGCTGTTCTATATACACACAGACGGCTTCATTATGGGGAAATAAAGGGCTGCCCAGACTATACCCATTACAGTCTTGCAGTAGCTGCTTATGCAGCTGAAGTAAGAGCTTTCCCAGGAAATATATTAGCCTAATGTAGCAGTGCAAGTTTCAATTAGCTAGGTAATTGCATTAGTGCTATGCAGCATCTCCCTGTGCAGCAGTTCCCCCCACGTGCTGAGCCTTCCTCCCACACTTCTACAGGACATGTGGAGCCCCAGATCTGTACTACGGCACACGTTGTCCGAGGGGATGGATGATGGGATCGAGGATAAAGAGCGCACTAATGAGAGTAATGCCTTCTAGTTCCCAGGTGACTACTAGGCATTAATAAAGCCCATTTAAGACTATTGGACACACAAACCTGACCTTAATTGAAAAAAAAAAAAACCTGTCAAATGTTCTCCAATGGATTTAAGGTACATTTATTTTGACTATGCCAGGTATTATTAATATATTATTTACTAAATTAAACTCTAAAGCAGGGTACACACAAAGATTTATCTTGTACATTCTGTCTGATGGGAACTTAAATCTGGTACTAAATGGGAGCATACGACCATCAACCCTTCATTCAAAACAATTGTTCACATTAGTTTGTAAAGTCAAACAGCTTTCACCAATTTGGCTGAATGACCATTGTCTGTTGTCCAACAATTGGGAGCAAATGATTGTCATTGGTTCCTGTACATTAGCAGATTTGTGTTCCTAACAGATAGGGCAGAAATCGGTATGTGCACCCACACACAGATTACCCGTGCAGGTTTTCGGGATATCCAGGCTTTAGCACAGATGGTTAAAATAACTAAGTCACCTGTGCTCAAGCATGGAAATCGCTAACATATGGACTGTTAAAGCGCCCATACACTACTGTGATTTTGAACATTTCGGGTGGTTAAGTCCGATGAAAAGTGGCAAATCACATGTGTTTAAGCTCCGGATCCGATCCCCGTTCCTATGCACTTTGAATCGGAGCCGGAGATCGTATGGCCTGTACTGTAGATTTATCGGACCGTGGTCATTATGTGTAGTGCAGTAGGAAGATCGCCCACACCACTATGCGCTGATATATTGGCCATCAACGGTGCTACACCGCCAAAGCGATACGCCTGAACCACATCGATCCCAGACATATATGGCTGGTACACACCGGCCGATTTACAGAGTTTGGAAATGCCCGTTCTCAGATCTATGCCTTAACAGAACTGAAGAAAGTTGCTGCGTACTACTGTATATTAAGAGAAGATCAGACAGGAGCGCCAAACCTGCTTTCGGAGTGGGGTGCAAGACTGTAAGATGTGACCTGTGTTTGTAAGCGAAAATAGCTACAGACACTGAAATAACAGGATCTCAGAGCAGGCATCTCCACAGAGTCTAACGCGTGTCTAAAAAGGACCAATCTTGATAGCTCAGTGCACAAAAATCTCATTAAATGGCATGTTGTCTGCCCGAGTTACGGCGCGCACATTAGCAACGCACAATAGCCACCCTTATGCTTCAGAACAAGGCAAATTTCCCATGTGCAAGTGATACAAGCGTGGAACGGCAACGTGGGTAAGAGACAACAGCCAAGCTTCGGGTCAGTGACCATTTAAACACAGAGCGATTTAGGTCAAAGCTTCTAAAGAGCAGCTCATTAACCGCAGGTGAGAAAAGCTTGTTTACAAGCAATCACTATTAATTGCACTTCCTAGAAAGATCCTCTCATCTCTTGTAACCGGTTCTCTCTCAGGAAGGGAACCACTGGAGAACAACAACAAATAAGAGGTTCTGCTAGTCAGCTGCAGACTTCTGACTGCGCGCCATTTATTCAGTATCGCGGCACTGGCAGAAAACATAAAAGCTGGGGCGGAAGGAGCCAAACAGAATTACAGCGTCACTATCAGTCATTTTTGTATTGTGCTGCATGGGAATTGCCCAGGACTGCTGAAAAGCACATACATAAGGCAGCAACTCGCGCAGTGCACAAATACAAAGCTGCGATAGAAATAACTAAATTGGCTCATTAAAGCCTAAAATAAGCTGCAATACAATACAGGGCCAGTACTATCCAATAAACAGCGCAGATAAAACAGTCACATTGATATTGTTGTTTAATTTAAAAAAAATATATCATACAGTGAGCTGAACGACTAACAGAAGCAGTAATAGCGGCAGTTATTACTAATCAATATCTGCGTACAATTACACCAAGCGAAGATTGTCTGGTTTGAATTAGTGGCTAATTAGCAAATGAAACCAAGAACGCAAAGTAATCTGCGGGATGCAGGAGCGGAGGACAGACCAGGGCGCACACACTATTGCTCACATTACAAAGATCAATACAGTACATTAGAGCTTAATACAGGGATTACAGCACAAAGGCATGTCGGTGTATGACCCCCATCCCCCCGCCCTACCCTTAGTTAGAGAAGGACAGCTATTTAGTAAAATAACACAGCAACTCGGGAAGAAGGGCTAGTTGTTGGACAAACGTTGCAGGTTCTAGAAGACCCACAAAACCAAAATTCAGTAACGAATTGTATTACTATAGATTCCCTAATCTTCTCAGATATGAAATTGTGTATTTTCTCATCAGTTATCTGAAGCAAATTGTTTACTAATGTAGTCATCCCATGCTTTAATGGTTTCCTGGTATTTCATATGCTTTTGATGCCGCATAATAGACAGCTCGGAGTTCCAAACAGTTGATGTGAAATTTGGACTCCCACAGAGACCATTTTCCCTGAAAACGCCTTCTCTGTGTCCCCGCTCTGAGTTAAGCCCCACCCCTTACAATGGCGCTGGTGCTATTACTAATCTTTATACTGGCGCTGTTGCTATTCCTAGCAAACACATTAACACCTGCCTTGATGGTCCAGAGCCAGTGTAAAGCATCCAGTGTGGGCAGGGGGCTGTGTGGTTCCTGTGCACAGACACTACCGCCCTCATGCCGTACATCAACCAGGGTGCCCCACTAGAGGGGACCCTGGGTAACACTACCGCAGACGTCTTCGGACTGAGCCAGGGGTGTGCAGCAAGCTGGGAGTGTGACGCGATGCAGCGCAATGCCCGCCACGACAATCACCCACACAGGACAGTGGTCCTGCAGCAGGGACAGTTCGGTACCTTGAGAGGCCGGCAACTGTAACCCTCCCCTGGCTTCCCACGAAGCAGGGAGCGGTTTAGTCCAAAATAACAAACAAAATAAAATGAAGAAAAACTCTTCAGGAGCTCTGTAAGTGCAGCCTCTCGAGGGCACATTTTTCTAAACTGAGGGTGTGGAGGAGGAAGTAGAGGGGAGGAGCCAGTACACCCACTGTAAAGAGTTCTATGTGCCTGTCTCCTGCGGAGGACCTCTTCTTCCCCAATGTATTGAGGACCCAGTATACCACATGAATGATAGTGAAATATATTTAAGAAAACAATGGAATTTGCTGTAAAACACTGGCTGCATGCATAGGTACGTGTATGCACATGTGAATAATCCATTGCTGTCTAGTTAGGGGTTTTAGTTGGCACCAGATTAGTTTGACGATACCTATTGTTGGGGCAGTACGTATGGTGTAATGGTTAGCATTACTGCAGCGGTTACGGGTTCCATTCCCACCATGGCTCTAACTGAGCAGAGTTTGTATGTTTTCCCCGTACTTGCGTGGGTTTCCTCCGGGGACTCCGGGTTCCTCCCACAATCCAAAAATATACAGGTAGGTTAATTGGCTCCTAACAAAATTAACCCTAGAATGTCTGTGTGTGCGTGTACATGTGGTAGGGAATATAGAGTGTAAGCTCCACTGGGGCAGGGACTGATGTGAATGTTCAAATATTCTCTGTACAGCGCTGCGGAATATGTGTGCGCTATATAAGAAACTGGTAATAATATTCTCTGTACAGCGCTGCGGAATATGTGTGCGCTATATAAGAAACTTAATAAATAAATCTATTTCTTTAATGGGGGAATGAACTTCGTTATGGAAATAATGAGCGTGAACAACCAACCAGCCCTTTCCGGTTATGCAATTAGGTACATTATATAAGTGCAGATGTACAAACACAGCTTGTAGCATGGCAGTTAGGAGCTTATTGGTACTTTGGGGGCAGATTTAAGAAGCCCGGTGAAGTGATAAAGTGGCTGATACTTTATCATTGTCAATCAGGTCTTAACTGTCAAGTTACAGGCTGGGTTTGAAAAGTGACAGTTAAGAGCTGACTGGCCCGTGATAAAGTACCAGCCATTATCACTTCAACAAGCTTCATAAATCTGCCCCTTTATTACTCTCCATGGCTGATGCTTTCTCTCCATGGCTTAGTACATCTCCCACATATTGTGGAACGGTTGATGGATTCCACGGACCCGGCATTACATTTCCATACAGTGTGGGCATTTGTACCACCTGGTGATTTCTGCTGCCAGCCCTACATACACACTGAAAACAGCTCACTTACAGTTTGAGCCGCTTTCAGCTCAAAAGCCTCCCAGTGTGTACGGCCGGCGATGCATGCTCCAATCACCGCTGGCCTCTGCCATTCATCTGCTGGCATTACCATCAGATGAGCAGTGGGGGTAGGACAGCATTCCCATAGCATCCACGTCCGCAAAAATCGCTCGCACCGAGCAATTTTCTGCATCATTGCTCTGTATACACGCCGGGCAAAATCACCCAGTGTGTATGCACCTTATCACACCTCTCCTGGCTGTCCGCGGCATGGCCATACAGTGGAAGAACGGAAGATTTTCAACATTCTATTCCCCAATGTGCACAGGAGATTTTTCAATTAGATATTAAAAAAGTCAGGACAAAGCACTGACATTTCAAACAATTATGTGCAACACGATCGTACGCAGAGAGTGGTGGAGAAAAGGCCAATCGCAGAACAGCTTCTAATTTGGCAAACAGACATTTCAGCTATGTCAAAGCGTATGGTGACCCCACAGTTCCAGCCAAAGAAGAAACCTACTAAAAAACTTAAAATTTATTTATATAATGACATTGTAGCCATTATTCAAGTGACTAGACCACTACTATCCCAATAACACCCCGTTCTTACTGCCGCAAAAACCCAGGTTTTTGCCAGGGCAAGCAGTAATTTCCCATGTCCTGTCTCAGTGTGAAGGGGTCTTTGTGAAATTCCCAGGTGTTATGCCCTGGGAATTACGCACAGGTTTTTTCCTGCGAAATACACGGGTGTATGGCAGTGTGAACAGACTAGACCCGGGTTTTTCTCACAAAATGCAAAAAAGCAAGTTCATTGCATTGCTCAAAGCTGCTTTTTAAACAGCCAATCAAAGCTGCTAAGTCTATGAAGGTGCAGTACGAATAGGGTCTGTAGAGCTGAGATGCTCTATGCCCCGCCAAAAACCCGGGATTTTGCAGGGGCAGCAATGTGAACGCAGCATTAGAAAATTTGGGGAATAGTCTAATTTCCTCTTATGGCTGCCTATGTACCAGCGAAGCATGTACTGAGATACGTCATTCTATATCCAACCAATACAATGGAAGCCCCAACCGCCACACTGGTGGGGGAATCCCAAAACATGTCCACATATATTGTATTGTGTACTACACATCCCAGCATGCACTGCTACAGTTTTGCTATTTGGCCATGCTAAAACTGTAGCAGGGCATACTGGGATATGAAGTTCAACAACAGCGTGAGGGCTGAAGGTTCCCCATCCCTGATTTAAACCAAGGTTAATGCAAGGCCTGAGACAGTGTATGGTATAGGAGATTGCAGTGTACACACAGCGATATCTGGGTACTGGAGGTGTAGAAAATACAGCAATGGGCCGTAGTGATCATGCATCACCAGAATACCCCCAGTCTCAGGGATCACTTCCAGAGATGGATACAGAGGACCCCCACAGACACAGAACCGTACACTCGCCTGCATGACGCTACCGCCCCCTGGTGTTGCCGCCTCCCCAGTCATAGGTTATTACTTCCTAGAGCAGGGATGGGTAACCTTGGCTCTCCAGCTTTTTGTTGAACTACACATCCCAGCAATCCCTGCAAGCTTTAGCATGGCCAAATAGGAAAACTGTAGTAGAGCATGCTGGGATGTGTAGTTCAACAACAGCTGGAGAGCCGCTCCAGCCAGGAGGCTTCACATCCATGAGCGTGCCTCATCTCCTGGTGTTGCATCCCCAGTCATGGGGCGTCACTACTTAGAGCAGTGGTTCCCAACCCTGGTCCTCAAGTACCCCCAACAGTGCACGTTTTCCAGGTCACCTCACAGAATTACAAGTGAAGTGAACTGTTGGTAGCTCTCGAGGACTGGAGTTGGCTACCACTGACCTAGAGGGTACCTCATCTCCTGGTGCTCCATCCCCCAGTCATGGGGCAATACCACCTAGAGCAGTGTTGGCTAACCATGACACTCCAGCTGTTGTTGAACTACACATCCCAGCATGCCCTGCATCAGTTTTACTACTTGGCCATGCTAAAACTGATGCAGGGCATGCTGGGATGTGTAGTTCAACAACAGCTGGCGTGTCAAGGTTAGCCATCCCTGACCTAGAGGGTACCCCTACTCCAGATGCTCCATCCCCAGACATGGGGCGTTACCTCCTAGAGCAGTGGTTCTCAACCTTGGTCCTCGGGACCACATACAGTTCATGTTTTGCAGGTCACCCGGCAGGTGCACTCATTACTCGCTGACCCTTTTTAAAAGATCCACAGGTGGAGCTAATTATTTTACTTGTGATTCTGTGTGGAGACATGGAAAACGTGAACTGTTGCGCGGTCCTGAGGACCGAGGTTGAGAATCACTGTCCTAGAGGGTACCCCAACTCCAGTTGCTGCATCCCCAGTCATGGGGCGTCACCATAAATTTAGAGAAAAAGATGTGGCACTTGGTGGAGCGGCTCAGATGCACCAAAGGTCTTAAGCAACATGCCATATGTATGCTAGGTATAAGAGTACGCAGCATCGTAAACCACATTATTGGTGGAGGTGTATGATAAAAGATCCAAATATCGCAGAAAGTGGAATGCAGGATTAACCCATAGAAAACATTTTTAAAAAGCCATCACTAAAATGTCTTCGACTCACTTCTGTTATAATACATTTTAACCCATCTTCACAATATGTGAACGAACCCTAAATGCACTGCAATTAGCAGCGCAGAAATCCTGATTGATGTTTTGAAGGTCATATCATCCACTGGAGAATGAAATGAAACAGGAGAATATAACGAAACAAGAACACACACACTGATACCTGCAGGATACCAGGCGGCCAGCTAGCATGAAGCGAGGTGGGACAAGTATCTCCATCGCTCAGTTCGGGGGGGGGGGGGGGGGGGAGATGAGCTTACAGAGCACAGCCACGAGCCGATGAAGTAACATGAAAAGCAGCCGCTGTAAGTGGGCCACTAGAGACGGGCTAAGCCCGTACACAAAGGAACAATACTGCAGACTATACAGAACGCACGGGCAATTGAACGCAGCCGGATACTGACAGTTACCGCAAGTGTGTCCTTGATGGAATAACAAAGTAGACAGACCTAATTGAAATGCGAAGGACAAAGCGATACATATTCCCAGACACAACCTAATGACCCAGATGGAGTTAGCCTGGAATGTATAAAAGTAATACTTCGTTCTACGCGCTCTTGTGAATATTGATAAAATCATTCTCCACAGAAGATCTAATCAGATTGTGTAATGATAGTCAGCCGGACAACAAGCCTCCCATAATCCAATGCGTGTGATACTTTGCTATAAACATCCTTCTATAGGGTGAAGCAAAAAAATAAATAAATACTCCCAGATTTAAAAAGGTCAAAAAATAAAATAAATGGTAAATGCAACAGTTTTAGTACAGTATATAAATTAAAAGTCCATCTCAATTAGGTTCTGACTCTATAGAACTCCCTTCCCCGCACAGTTCGAGAGAGCCCCACTCTAGAATCATTCTAAAAACAGACTGAAGACATTCCTGTTTACTCAAGCATTTCTGGAATTCCTTTAAGTATAGTTTCTGAACAGCTTCTCTGTACTTCATTGCTCCTGTACTGTATTACATTCATCCTGTTAAGCACCTTGAGTCCTATTGGAGAAAGAGCTCTATATAAATAAAATGATTCTTATGAAGAGTGTCCATGTGTCACACAAAGCAGGTGATGAGCTGGAAGTGTCTGCTGATCGCCTAGCCGAGTTTCCAGGTCCTGTGTATCCGACATATACCATTCACACTCAGACATTACTACAGATAGTAGATTGTAAGCTTGCGAGAGCAGGGCCCTCCTACCGTTCTGACTGTCCGTAAATATCCAGTTTGTTTTATCACGGTTTCCAATTGTAAAGCGCAACGGAACTTGCTGCGATATATAAGAAACTGTTTCTAAAATAAATAAACCTCCCATCCACCAATAATCTCATATTACAAAGTTCTGCAATAAACCGGTGAGAAGAGATGGGGACTACAAATCATCATTTCATTGATTTAATGCAAACTTCACATCTGAAATGATCATCGTTATCCACATCAAAGGACCAGTAGAACAAAAACCATTTGTCTTAAGGCAGAGCTTGCACATGTAGTGTCCCTTGTAGGAACTAAGCAGGACAGGGCGGTTCTGCACGGGGCAGCATAAGGGATGCGGACCGCCAACATCACCGCCCATGTCTCAAAAGGGGCGGGATCGTGACGTCAGGAAAGTGGCGGGCCTGTCCCTGCTGAAGTCACCACAGCACAGCAGGGCGCATTTTGCCTTTAATACTACAAGCCACTTATTTCTAGAGTAGATGCACATGTACATCTGTCCCATCCATCTGGTTCATGTGTGCTAAAAACAGAAATGATGGATTCCAAATGAACAATGTCGCACAGATCGTCTCAAGAAAGAGTGAGTGAAGCCAGGTTGGCATTGCCAATATGTGATGCCAGCTACACACAGTATGCTTCTTCCCTGCTCTGCCCTGAGCTCCTGCAAATGTCAGTAGCATTATGTGAGACTAGACTGTTATACTGGGAGAATAAGAACTAGCACCAGCAACTAACGGGTGGGTGTGGTATAGCGGCCTGACAGTCGGGATGCAGGCGGTCAATATACAGACATTGAAATCCCAACTGCCGGTACAATGACTCCTCAAGGGCTCGCCATGCCGCCGGTATCCTGACAGGGTAGAGGGGTGTACCGCAAAGTAGCCCCTTGGCGGCACGCTGCAGACTGGGCGGCTCGCTTAGCTTGCCACAAGTTTTATTCTCCCTCTATAAAGGTCGTGGACCCCCCCCCCCCCAAGAGAGAGATAATAGCCCCTGTAGGTCGGAATCGCGACTGTCGGCAAGTCATCCGGCACCCCAACTAATTTAGCAGAAAAGAGTCCCCAAAATTCTAAAAAAGCCTGAAGGTAAATAGTTGCATTTGCGCCGAGTACACGCTGCATTCACTGTGTCTCAATGTACTACATTCTACTTGAACCATCCTGCGCAGTCGCTCACGGGGGGCCAAGGCGCAGCAGGACTGACATGCAGAGGCTTGGGGACAAGTCACTGCATGTCTGTCCTTTGGCCGTAGCTCAGGGAAGGTAACGAGGACCATATTGGGGGCACATCAGAGACAGATCTCAGGTCCTTGCAGAGCGAGAACACCAGCCTATCCTGTACAATCTGAGGGACACATAGATCCCATACTGTATTCTCAGACAACAGATGCGGTGTGTGCTGGGGAAGCGGTCATCTATTAGAATGAACTTAGGTCTACAGTCATTAGGTCGACCCCACTAGGTCGACTGGCAGGAAGGTCGACCTGACTTAAGGTCGACATGGGCCAAGGTCGACATGACTTAAGGTCGAATTTGCATAAAGGTCGACATGAGGAAGGTCGACTGGTCATAAGGTCGACATGGGTTTTTCACAGTTTTTTGAGCCGACAGGCGGTATTTCATGCCCTACCATCCACTAGGGCGTGGTGGGAGAATAAAATAATGTGCCGAGCGCAGCGTGGCACCGTGCCCGAAGCATAGCGAGCGAAGCGAGCGTCCGATTCTCATTGCCAACTGTGTCCATGTCGACTGTCGACATTCGGATAAAAAAACAGTGAAAAACCCATGTCGACCTTATGACCAGTCGACCTTCCTCATGTCGACCTTTATGCAAATTCGACCTTAAGTCATGTCGACCTTGGCCCATGTCCAGTAGAACAGGTCACATCTTTTGAATAAGGAAGTCAAAACAGTGCCAAATGTCAACGTGGGCACTGCTGCATGACAATGGTCATTGTATTACTTGGACAGAAGCCCTGAAAAGTCACTGGATGAAGGAGAAGGGATTCCACAAGTTACCATCTCATAAACAAATCTGAAAATATAAGACATTACCAGGAGAAAAAACACCCACCAACAGTTTGTTTTCTAGACGTTCCATTTATACATGTTTGATTGCCTATTAGGGGAGCGGTCAGAAGCAGTGCGGGCGCATTGGAGAGGAGCCAGCGCAGAGCTAAGACCAAAGCAGAGATTCTGGAAAGATTGCACAATGGCATCTGCTGCCGGGACTTTGGGAGATTTATCTCATACGTAGCTAGTACACCGCTGATTTATTAACTTATTTAATCAGACTCTGCAGAACAACCAACTTCTGTGATTGCATGACTTACCTGATCCATGTCCATTGTGGTTTCTATCATTTCTTGAAATTTGGAGAAATCCACAGAAAGATCAGTGAGCGGGGTGACAAACACGGCCAGCAGCAGCATCTGTTGAGTACCTTGTAATGACAAAGATATTTTAGATTAACGTTCAAGATTAAATAATAAATTCAACTGTATTCAGCACTATTGCACCAAAATAACTGATCTGGCTTCAATCTCTCGGTACAATGATTAACCAGAACCATTTTTTATTAGATGCTAGAGCACTATTCCATTTAGATGGTTTCACCCTCCTACACGATGCATTACTTTGGGATGGGTTTAGCTTTAGCCAATTTACAGTTAAATACAATTTAAAACTGTACTAGGGTAAAAGCACAGCAAGGGTTCCCAGAGGCATTCTGGATCCAAACATCGCACCAGGCCACGCCCCCATATACTTATTCCAATGTAGGGGCGTGGCCTGGTGTATTCCGGATCCAATGTGAAAGACCGCTCCACCGTCCAGGATATGTTTGGTGTTTATGCTGTTGAACCTGCTGTGCTCTTACCACCAATGTTGCTACGCAAGCCGTTGACCCGGTTTTATGATGGCATATTAGGGCCCACTTGTTTTTATCGTTACTTAATTTTTTAAAACAACAACACATGAACACACCGCTATTTCGGATGGGTGAAATAGCAGCGGGTGCCTATTCAATGTTGTCATTACCGACAGCATTGAAGAGGGATCATGGCAGAATGAGCCTGACTTTAAAAGCTGTCGGGTCCGTTCTACCAATAACTACCGTGGATTGTCGCGGTCCCGGCTGTATTTCGACAATCCACAGCAGTTTACGCCCTTTTTACCGATCGGCATGTGGGACACTAAATCCCGCCTGCCTATTTGCTGTCGGACAAGCCGCAAACGGGCCAGGATCACAGCTGTCGGGACAGACCGACAGTCGTGATCCGGGATTGCAGACCACCCTTTAGCTCCTTACGCACGAAGCGATATTACAAACAATAGCGCTCATTTTGGCCCTTCTGAGCAACACAGTTTATAATATTGCTTCGTGTGCAATATTGCTTAGTGTCACGACGAAACCCCCCTTCCCCTGTAATCTGTACTTGCAACCCAATCATGGCTAATATCAATGACCGCATGTTAGGAGTGGGGGGTAGTGTGACATCACTGAATAATATCGTTCTCCCTGGAGTTCAAGGGCAATCGTTGACTATCGTCTAGTGTAGAGGTGGCCAAACCTGTCCTCAAGATCTACCAACAGTTCATGTATTTCAAGTGAACAGTGGATCTATAGTAGGAATGACTGCAGCAGGTTTGACAATGTGAGTTAGTAATGACTACAGCTGTGCACCAGCCAGGTGGTCTGGGAAATGTGGACCGTTAGGAATGACTGCACCTATACACCAGCTAGGTGGTCTGGAAAATGTGGACCGTTGGAAGATCGAGGACCGGTTTGGCCACCCCGGGTATAGTGCGTATGAGGCTTAAGGAAAACCTTATGACAAAATTAAATTGCCTAAAACAAGGTAATGAATGCTGATATTAGACAAATTGGCATTGTCAGATTATCCTTCATACACACAGATACCTATATATCAAAGTGAGGTTCAGCACCAGAAACCTTGCTCGCTCTCTACATTACGCCCGCGCAGTATGCGACACAATACGGCAACAGAACATAAGATGTGAATCTGGCTTGTCAGCCTACCAAGCAGATGTTTCCTTCAAGCACGCTGGGATTTATAATTGAGCCCCAGCCACCAAAGACTTGTGACTGTAAATAGACTTTTGCTTTACAATCCTGGAAAATGACAATTAATTATTTATAAATAGGACGACGTACAGATCTGGTCTCGCTCCGTTGACGCGAAAGGCTACAAAACGCAGGTCTGCAAAGCCAGGAGCGTGTGAATGGAAGCATCAGTGTCAGATGCTCTTGTGATGACACACACAGAATGAGCTACTTGGAAAGGGTGTCAGAGTATGAAAGGAAACACTGAAGCCTGACAAGGGGATTGTATGTACAACCGGGGAACCTGAACAAACACAGCCGCAATCTCATTTATAACCGTGTCCGAGGGGCAGCTCCAGACGCGTCTGACAACCAAACAGGGAAGAACATTTTATTTAACATGGCGATAAATGTACTAAAACCTCATTTAGTCAGCCTGGTCTCTCCAAATGATGCACTACAAATCCCAGCATCCCCCACCCCCAAACAAGAACAGATCTTTTCAATCTACTTTTTAGCACCGGATGACCCCAGGTATTGTATACAAGGTTATGCATCATTAAATTGACCAAATTTCAGTCAACATGGATTCGGTCGACATTCCCGAATGTCAACGCATTAGGCGCCCAAAATAGCAGACACTCTAAATTCCAAAGGAATAAAGGGAACCGCAGATCGCAGCCTCATAAACCAATTTAATTACATTCAGATCACAGAGGCATTTAAATAAATGAGTGGACCACACACGGACCACACAGGCGAATACAGAAGATGCCACTTCTCATATTTACAAAAACAAAATTTAAAAAAAAAAAAAAGGTAAAAAGTTAAATGTCTGACATTCAGCCAACAAACGGCGTTGGAAAATGCTGAAGTGACCTGTTCGAGCTTACTTATCTATAATTTGCTGCACCGACATTCAGCAGCCATCAGATAGCACTGCAGGGAACGCGATTAAGAAGACAAAATGCTTTCGAAAACTATTACTCAGCAGCTAATTTAGCAAAACCAAGCGTTTCTGCAGTCTGGAGGCGTGCAACTATCCGACACACGTGCAGGTACAGGCTGGAGGGAGCCTGCAGTTCTGCTGAACGGCGGACAATAAGCAGTGTGCGCATGAGGAAACAGCGCATCGGACGCAGTCAGGATGAGCCACGTTTACACCGACATTGTACTTTGTTTTTCTAGATTCATTCTCAAGACATACAATAGATAGGTTTCAAATATCTAGTACATTACAAAACGAACAATGACAGAAAACATGACAAAAGAAACATAATTCATTCATGAGATGGCAACTACTCTCCCGTAACCGTGGTTTTTTAGAATATTTCGGAAGCATGCTCGCCTTCTGCATGCAGAAATTGGATATAGCTCTTTGCGCTGACCTAATGGGATCCATCACGCATCCGACCGCACTAAAAAAAAAAAAAAAATTTTTTTTTCCATGAATGAAGAAACTGAGGTGAAGCCAAGTCTCTACATACACGCAACTGGGAAAACCGCCACACAATCTATCGGCAAACGCATCAACCCACAGCAACAACACTACAGCAAGTGTCCTTTTCCTTTGGGCACATCATATATACATATACCCATCACTGAGTATGTTCTTTCCTCACATTTGCCTAAAACGCTGCATTAAAGGATATTTTATGCCACGTTCTATATAAATATTAACTAGTGAAAACTGCCCAAAAAAAAGTACAGATTGGGACTATAAAAACAAGGCCGGGTCTAGATCAGAGACGACAGCCTGAACACAGAGCATACCCTAATTTATGTTATTATTAGCAGTGTTCAGGGTCTGGAAGGGGAGGACGACGGCATCAGTAGTTGCTTAGCAACTGGCACAAGCCACAAGAAGGGAGAAGAAACTTAAAATATTTCAAATTCTTCAAAACAAAAAGAACTGGAGCTGTAAATAGGAATAAAGTGATTCCAATTAGTGATATGTACAGTATAGGCAAGACCTTCACAGTCTAAAACATTACTCTGAGATTACTAAACATATCACCACACACGTAGTAGGATACACACGGCGAGATTTCCACTATTTTTCTACTTAGAAAGCAAAAATCGGCATTGAATGTTTTTTTTTTACATTAAATGCAGATTCGATCCCGATGCACGCTCCCGTGTAGTGTAAAACAAATAAGCAAGACTGAGCGGTATTCAAAGCTGGGGGAGAGCGGCAGGGAGGGGGGGTTTGTTGACGTAATTATCGTCTCTGCATAACTCTCACCTTTTTTCCCCCACTAACCGATTCCCTACTAGCATGGCCAGCTGCCTGCACGTGGGGCTGACATCGCTTGCTCCCTGCACGGGAACCAATATATTTTCTTTCACCAGAACATCCACCAAGGTAAGGTAGGGAATATAAAATGGTTTCAAAATCGAACACGTCCATACAATATGCAACAAGCAATGTTTTTGAGTTGGCAGGTAGCTTGGGTTGGTTTAGTCATAAAACTGTCTGACTAACCTGAACAGGTACCAGATCTGGTTATTAGATGACAACAACTCACTCGTCTTCCTCTTTTTAAGGATGCATCCGAAAGAGCAAAGAACATTTTTCGATTCATCTTCATCTCTTGACTACATTCCGAAATTTAAAATGGTCTGGAAGAGAATGAGCTGCATCCAATCAGATGTCAATGTCCACAACAATTCAGAAGAGGATCGTGCGGGGGACCAACACAGGAGATGCAGTGATGTCTTAATCGGGTACAGCACTGGTTCTCAAACTCCATTGTCTGGTTAATGTTTTACAGGTCACCTGTGGATCTTTAAAATGTGACAGTTGGTCCTACACCTGTGCCAGCTACACAAGCTGCTAGACGCCTTGGAGGTTCCAAGTCGGGATACACCGGAATTTTGGGGGAGGTGGATCACCAAACTTGCAGAAAGCAGACATGGTATAGATCATTACAAAATGACTTAAACCGGAAGCAAGAAGATATAGGGGGGGTATTCAATCGCCGGTGACATCGAGCTGACCGAGCACGGGACAGGGTCACGGCGGTCGAGCAAGCTTAACCACCGTGATCTAAACATTGAAAACCCCCCATAGACTTGTGCCAGTGAAAGACGAGCACACAATTAGCATTGTCTGACTGAAAACCGTGATGCAAAGAAACTCTTGGCACTATGATGCAGTGATACTAGAGAGGGAGAGTTGGTGTGTACCCAGCGCTGAAATAATGGTTAGCAGCTGGTCTCTTGTAGAGGGTTAACGCCAGAACCCCAGTACAATATGCAAACAAGAAAAAGGAAACAAGTGACCAGCGCTGTAGTGGATACCCAATTAAGGTTATCTTCAATGTAATTTTCTTAAAATTCTCCGCAAATAATCTTCCTGGTATTATTAGGAAGTGAACTTACAATTAATTTCACTCAGGCGTGCCCGTAGCAGTTTCTTTTAGACAGCCCTCACATTTGCAGAGAAATCGACATGAAGAACTACCGACATGAAATCAACTTACATGAGGTTTCAATCTCGCGTGCACATCAAAGGTTTGTTTGCCAAATCAACGTGGACGTCAAGGAACAGGTAACAGGGTCTTTATTCTGACACTTTCACAAATCCAACATCGACAAACAGGGGATAAAACAAAGGGTCCAAACAGTAGCAGTGCGGGTGGGCGGATCGCCGGCAAAACTTCTCCCTCGCTATGAAGTGTGCTGCAGACAACACCACAAGTCGGAGGTCCGGGGTTGCAGGTAGCGCCGCACAGATCCGTCTCACTGCGCCTGGTGTATAAGCGGCTCGATCAGGATCCACTCGAGTTTAGGATCCACTGCAGTAGAGTATTGCGTAAAATCACATCAAGTCTTCTCAGGCAGAGGACAATGGGTCATTAACTGCGACAGATTGTTTCACCATAAGCACCGGAAGAGGCTCAGCTAATCCGTGGGACTACTGTCCACAGGAGCAACTGAGGCACATTCTCTAACACCGTTATCTGGATCTATAATTGGAGTTATGAGGGTGATAGATCCTGGTAATATATGTCATTATAATTTTGGGTGCTAGAAAGGATTAATTTATTTTTCCTCCGCTGTAAATCTAAAATTGACAATTGGCAGAGCGTTGGGTTTGATTTACGCTCCTCTAGATCAATGCAATTAGGCTCTGTTAAAGCATAAACTCTATGAACCTGTCAGGTTTGTTTTTTATACCTCGCCTGGTACACTATTGCTTCAAAAGGATTAACGCAAGCTAAGATTTAAATTAAAACCAAGGTTACACAAAGCTCTGCAAAGTGGAAAATTACTTTCACAAAACAAAATTGGAAGACTCTGATAGGTCAAGGACAAAAACCGAAAAGATTGCATTTGAGTTGGACGCGTGCCTGCTGTAACCGCTCCACAGCTAAGTAATGGCATCGTGCGCTGAACGCCAGGCCGCGCCATGTCATGCCAGTGGATGATTGATGTTCAGCACTCCCACTTTCAATAGATGTAAGTCTTCTTAATGGGAGACGTAATGTTTTAAACTGAGTAATGAAGAGAAGGTTTGCAAATTATCACAGCAAACAGCAGAGAGGGAAAAGCTATTCTTGGCCCCAGGAAAATTGATCTTGCTGTTAATTAATGTGTGCATGATCGTTCCAGGTGGGTTTTGGTTTTTTTAACCATTTTATCACACTTACAGCAGCGGCCCGGAATATTGAGTGAACTTTCACTGACCTGCTCAGTAACCTTAGTCAGGAGCCACGGGAGAATATAAACCAGAGGTTCCCAAACGTGGTCCGCAAGGCACTCTAATAAACCAGGTTTTAAGTATATACATGCTTGGCCACAGGTGACAATTATACCAGTCAATTTGTGCAGAGTCCTGGATATCTTCAAACCCAGGACCATTGAGGACAGTGGTGCAGATGTATTAACCTGGAGAAGAGATAAACCGGAGATAAAGTGAAAGGAGACAACGCTCCAGCCAATCACCTCCCAACTGTCATTTTCAAACAGTTCATTGGCTGGTGCTGTATCTCCTTTCATTTCTCCAGGCTTAACCCCTTGAGTGGTGGGATTTTCTAGGGCAGGACAAACCTACCAGGGCTTGCCCCAGCACCCCCTTCTTGTTGCGCCCCCTCCCCCAGCCGTTCCTGACCTCCGCCCTCCTGCGGTCTTACGACTGAGTTCCCCGCCGCCGTTTGCACTACCAGTGACCAGGTGGCAGGCTACACTTGGGGGACTCTTGCGGCCAAACTCCTGAGTGCTCTAGAGTACCCCCAAACCTCCCCGAGCGGGGCCGCCCACCTGGTCACTGATGCAATGCTAATGGCGGCAGCAGGTGAGCTCTGGTGTACGATCACCGGAGCGCAGAGGGAGTGACAGGAGGGGGGAGCAACGGGAGGGTATCGCCAGAGGTGCCGCGCTAGTGGAGCACAACTGGATGCACCACCGGAGCACACCTACCTGCTGGTGGTAGGACGGGAAAGTTTCCGGGACAGCCCGCTGCGGCAGCGCAGCTGAGAATTTCCAGGCATACCACTGAAGTGGGTAATACGTCTGCCCCAGTGTTCGAGAACAGTCACATTAGTCTGGCAGAGTTTACAGTACAACATTCTAGAATGGACACTGGACCAAGCAGTCACCCTTTCATAGGCTGTACACAAAAAGAGGGTTCCGCCTTACAGAAAACAGGGAACCCTTCCAAAGTCCAGTTCCCTTGACACAGTTCAAGCCAGCGACTCTTATACTCAGATTATTTTTTTGGGTATTTCATTTCTGTACGAAGAACCATGCAGGATGACAACATTTACAAATTTCTTCTCCCAAAAGGGGAGATTCAGGGGTAGATTTATTAAGCTCAGTGAAGTGATAAACTGTCTGGTTTTTATCACTGGCCAATCAGCTCCTACCTGTGAAGTTACAGGCTTGGTTTGAAAAATGACAGGTAGGAGCCGATTGGCCGGTGATAAAAACCAGACAGTTTATCACTTCACCGAGATTAATAAATCTACAGGCCTTTATAGAGTAGATTAGGATTTAACACATGGGGAGACCATAGATTCCATCACTTGCGCAGATTCTGTGGGTCAGTGTGTTTCAACCTGTGACTTCTTACATTGGGGAAATGGTTAATACTTCAATATCTCCGTCACGAATCCCGGCACTATCCCCAGAGGCATATTTCTCACCTAATTGAACTCCCTCAGAGTGTTTTACAAGTACATTTAAATGAACAAAGAAAAAAGGCAAGACAGACAAAATACAAAATAAGCCAATAGCCAGAAGCAAAGTTTTTGTTTTAGCTCATTTCAGTGCTGCAGTTCCAACAAAGTCAGACAAGATGTACAGCGAGCAGGGATTTAGGAGACAACCAATGTAAAAAAAAAAAAAAAAAAAAATGTAAAAAAAAAAAAAATGTAAAAATGAAGACAGTTACACAGCTCAAAAAATTAGCATAATGCCAAAAACTCTACAATACTCACTTGGGAAATATAATTTATTCAGCACTTATTACGCTACACCCTGCTGTAATCTCTCACTATGGTTATGGTACATGGAGAAAACGCCCGTGGTCTGGATTTTCGGATCAGCTCACGGGAGATACAGTTTGAGTGACTGGCAGACACCTGCAGCTTCTAAAGTCTACAAGAATCCGTCAGCGGGCATTCCCTGATGCCCAGCTCAGCAAGAACAGACAGTAAAGGTGACACAGACATGGTGTCTGGCGCGGACGTGGTCAAATGAAAAGAAACCTCTGTTCTTCCTCATTCAGCGAAACATTCACCTAAGTTACAAATGTTTAAGTGCTATTTTGCTGTATTCTCAATGTCATTCCACCTTTGTGGTTGTAATGTCAATGAAAGCAGTCGGAGCAGCGAAAGCAGTCGGAGCAGCGAAAGCAGTCGGAGCAGCGAAAGCAGTCACAGCAGCGAAAGCAGTCACAGCAGCGAAAGCAGTCACAGCAGCGAAAGCAGTCGGGTGGTTGGGCACAGACTAGGTACCTGGTGCAACATTGCGATTCCCTAGGAAACAAGTAAAAGCAGCTGAACTCTGGGGAGGAGAACCCCATAAGGCTCATTAACCATTTGAGTGCCAAGGGAATTTGTCGAAACGGGTGTGAAAATTGCCAAACAAACCTTTTTATTAAACCCTTTGAGTGCCAAAGCTGCTGCGCGAAATCTTTAACACATCTGTTAAAATTCCCAGCGTCTCACAGCGACTGTTCTTTTTTTGGGTGCAATAGTTGACTTCAATTAATTGACTTGGCTGTATTTGTATTTATACTAAAAGTAGAGCCGCTGTGAGCGGCGCTGGCATTTTTAACGGATGTTTTTAAGATCGCCCGAAGCAACATTTGCAAAAGGATTAATGGAGTAAGAAATAAAACCGTGGTCATTTGACTTTCCCGTGCTGCAGGGGGGTTGTAGAACACATGTACAAAATATCAGGGGCAAATATAAGGAACTCTCAAGCACCCTTTTTACTGCAAGAAAGGAATCTAGGACACGAATTTAGATTAGAGGAAAGAAAATTTAGTTCCCTCAAAAGAAAAAATTTCTTTACGGTCAGAGCAGTCAAACTTTGGAACTCTCTTCCTGGAGAGGTGGTGTTGGCAGATACAATAAATACGTTCAAAATAAGGTTGGACAAGCATTTATTGGATAAAAACATTCTGTCTTTTACAAGGGATAAGCTATTAAAACGTAGGTTGAACTAGATGGACGCAAGTCTTTATTCAGCCTTATCTACTATGTAACTATGTAACTGTAAATACCCTCTAAAAGTTTGATTTAAGATGAACGGAAAAATATTCACAGCTTTTTGAACTTTGCTTCAAGGTCACCCTAAGACCCGCCCCTTCCCACAGCATAAATCTGACAGAGTATTATACGTTTGTGCCTCCTGTAACACAACAGGCATTTGCCACGTGCCAATGTGTACAGGTATTTCCCTGTACGGAAATGACCTAAACCCAGTTTCCCACTTGCAGAGCAACCTGGCTTGTCCAGGTGCAAACTGCTCCGAATTATAAATAAACTGTACAAGGAAGAGGGATAATCCTAAAATTCACAGTCTGGTCTATAATTTCCGTTGCCTTATTTGTGTCAACTAATAGCTCCTTCATAAAAATAAAGACCAGTTTGCAGGACGTCCACGTGTCAATGGAACTGCTTCAGAGGACTTCATCCCATCGAGTCGGGCACTGGTATGAATTTACACCATGGCAGCAACGTTTTCTCGGTGCTGCGTCCAGCATAGCGAGAGGAGAGGTGGTGCACTACACGCAGTGACAGACACCTACCTTCATATCGCTCCAAGGCCTGCACCACGCTGGGGAGCTGCTTCACAGCCTGGTAGAGCCTGTAGCAATCCTGCAGGTTCGCCGTCTGTCTCTGGAATTTCTTTGCCAAGCGATTAAGATCCGGAAAGCGCCGCAGTAGATCTTCCTGTAGAGACTGCCTGAGCTCTGCATCGTTCACAAACGCCTCGACCAAATTCAACCTGGGGGGAAGAATTGCTCATGTCACTTTCTGTGCAGGAGGACTAGTGCCAGGTTCTACGTAAACGTCTTCTAGATCTAACTTACAGAATGAAAACCCTCTGCTGATTGTACGACTCCTCCAATAAGACCTCGTTAGCCATTACAGAAATAATAATATATGGGTGTATTAGTGACAGTTACAGGACAAGTAAATACTTGTGACTTGTAGTTCCACAATAGTCTGCAAGGCACCGTGTGACCGAACCCGATTGGACATGCAGTGAGGTGGGTGATGGGTACATTTTGTGCAGGTTTTACGGTCACAGGAATTCGGGAAAGATTTCAGTAACAGCTTCTACTGTCTTTCGTGCAATTACGCATCTTCAACACTTTAAGACAAACCGTAAAACAATGTAGTCTAAAAACCACTTATAAGCAAAGGAGCCACATTTTACGCCGATACCTGAATCATTTCAGCCGATCATCATAAACGTGTCTACTCTGAGACGAGGGGCAGGCAGGATACCTACCGCCACTATAAAAACTAAAGCTGGTAAACAGCCCTGATTCTGTCAATTATTTCCCATCCAGGCACCACTAAGCGCACTGCATTGCAGAGATAGTGGAAGGGAGATTGCTGCAGTCACAGCACAGAATGGATTTCCAGCAAGAGCCAGGCTGAGCAGCACGTCACACACACACACCCGATTCTGTGAGCCTGCATTATCCGCTATACACTAAATAAGCCTCCATCAAATTGAGGGCTTCCGATTTAAAGGACAGCGACTTATTTTTTACAATTTCATAAAAGGTGAAATCTGCTCAACTTGATTTTCCTGTATGAAAGCAGAAACAGTCATGATACCATAGGAAACGCAATACTGGTTACAGAATGTTCTATAGACCCTTCACATTTCTGCTCTCTCATCACTGAACACAATATATTCCTATGGAAGAGCCCAACCCCAGCACAGTGCGTGCAATGTAGTCCCAGCTATGTAATATATAATGGATTATATGTTTTTGTGCGTTTCCCGTGGGTACTGCAGATTCCTTCCCCACTCCAAATCATACATGTACGTTCATTGGCTTCTTACAACCCCCCCCTCACCGGGCCGAGGATTGATGTGAATTGACCGGAGTAAGCCTTTGTACAAGTGCTACAGAATGTGCGCGCTCGTAATGAACCCTTTGAGCGCCAGCATTGCTGTGAAAGATCCTCAAAATAGCCGCTGAAAACGCTAGCGCCGCTCACAGCGACTGTTCTTTCGGTATAAATGCCAATACAGCCGAGTCAATGCATTGAAGGTTAGTTAAATATTGCACCCAAAAAAAAAAGAGCAGTCGCAGTGAGCGGCGCCGGCATTTCCAGCGGATATTTTGAGGATCTCACAGCAACATTGGCGCTCAAAGGGTTAAGCATGTGCGCTTACCATTCTTATTCTAACCAAGAGTCGGTCTCACGTGTAAACAAAAGGATGCTGGGAATTCACTTGATAATTGTAAACCGTAACCGTTAAATAAATCCAGGAGAGATAGTCTGGTTACACAGACGGCACCAGTACCGACCACTAAATCTATTTTACTGTATATTGCATCCTCAAAGAAAAAAAATGTACAACAATCTTTCAATCTGTTAGACATCCTGATGGGAACATAAAAAAAAAAAACACACATTAAGCCTGTGGCGCCATCTTGTGGTAATACAACAGTGATGCAAACAAAATTCTAACTAACATTTTCAATTATGACGCGTGAAAGATGAAAACACAGGATTTAGCTTTCAACTAAAAATGTAACCACAAAATATAAGATTACTCAATTTTAATTGGGTGTGGAGAAGAATAGGGGCTATAATTTGTTGTAGATTAAATTACCAAAACTCTTCACAAATCACAACCGCTCTCCATCCGTAAGAGCAGGGCTGGGCAACACCGTCCCTTCAGATGTTGATGAACTACACATCCCAGCATGCCTTGCATCAGTTTCAGCATGGCCACATAGCAAAACTAATGCAAAGCATCCTGGGATGTGTAGTTCATTATCTGGAGGGCCGGTGTTGCCCAGCCCTGTGTAAGAGCCAAGGTATCACCAATAATTATGCCGTAGTTGAAATTTGTGGCAATGAAAATGTTAAAAACGTAGGACTATACAAATTGTGACCTCAAGTTCCAAAGCAGTAGAACTGGGTACACTTTAAAGACACCCCCTACTGGCCATAAGTTTAGCATTGGAGTTTATATGGAAGATAGATGGTCAGCAAAGAACCCCTTAGAGCAGGGGTTCCCAATCTTTTTTGAATCAGGGCACCCTACAGTATCAGAATTTTTCCACGGCACCCCTAGGCCAAGAAATATTTGTATAACATGAAGTAGATTGTGTTTATATGTGCTTCTTAGGTTCAGTTATGTGGTAAATGGCAGAATTTGGTTCTGATTGTACACATATTTATGATTGGCAGCCACCAGCACTGGTTTTATCCAGAAATAATTGATCATAAATAATTTGAATTGGTCCTGGACCACCAACCCGTGGCACCCCTGCAAGTGTCCCGAGGCACCCCTGGGAGCCACGGCACACAGTTTGGGAACCACTGCCTTAGAGTATGAAATGTCTCTATTCTCATTAGGTTTTCATGAACATTTGCATGTTGAGGATTCCCATCTGCAAGTTCAAAAACCCATCCTTATATCAACTCATGTCCCTACATAACTTACATTTCTTTATTGGCTATTCTTTACCATTCAAACACTTTTAAATACATTCTATACAATGAGGGGGGAGTATCGTAAATACTGCACTGTGTCCTGTTATTTTACATTAATGTAAAGGACTTCTATCAGAATCACGTGGGATCCTATTCAGTATCACACATGGGCCCGATACAGGTGCACAAACACCACTTTAATTACTAGGACTGCCTCGTATTCATCAAAAGCCTACATTAATTCCTTCCTCCGCCGCCCCCACACACGTGCCGCTGGCCAAGCAGTCTGGGATAAGTAATACTTTCGGTACTTGTTTCCTAGCACGGCCCCCACAATTTTTATCTTATGCCATCGTATCGATCGCATCGCATGCGACCTGATCATAACCGATTTTTAATTGTACAAGCACCCTGATGGGTGATTACTAGAGACAGGATTATAAGCATTTGCATATTTTGCCCATTCTCACTTGTTATTGCATATTTTACCTAAAATCTAGTGATGGTGCATATTTCAGGCCCCGCCCTCTTCCCACCCGCGAGTCACAGCACTGCTTTGCCCTGTTGGCCAGGTAGTGGTAGAGTGTGCAGGCTGGGGCAATATGTGCGCAGGGTGGTGAACCTTGGATGTACGCTATGTCTGACACTGCTCTAGGCTGCCAATCCATGTTGATAAAAGTCAGTGAGGGCAGATGCCATTACAAAGCTCCTGAACTTTTGCCTGCCCCTGTCAGGCAGAAGGGTTGTGACATCACACGGCGCAGAGGAAATGCCGTGTCACAGTGAGTATGCGGTGCAGGGAGGAAGCCTTCCAATGCGCCGCCCTCACACGCTATGCTGACATTTGATCCATCTGCGCTGGAGATGAGGGTCCGTGTAGTTGATGCAAGAAGAGCTTTGGACGCTGCAGTATGCTGTGGGCCTATTTTTGAGGTTTATTTGCAACTAATTGTATGCTGATTTTTAAATAAATAAGTAAAAAATTCCTTTTTTTATTATTTAATGTATTTAAAAATTCCTTTTTTTATTATTTAATGTAGCATATTTTCTATCAACGCGAGCCCGCGAGGGTCGGCGGTACGCGTCCTACAACCTTTTCATACCCCCACTATCCACGTCGGCGTGGAGTTGAGAATAGAAAGTGTGGCGAGCGCAGCGAGCCACCGAGCCCGAATCGTGGCGAGCGCAGCGAGCCGACACGGATACCTTCACAGGTATACGCGTCCCCTCGCGGGCTTCACTGGTGTCCGCGTCCCCTCGCCACACTTTCTATTCTCAACTCCACGCCGACGTGGCTAGTGGGGGTATGAAAAGGTCGTAGGACGCGTACCGCCGCCGCTCGCCACGCTTCGGGTTTGCGTTGATAGTGGGGGTGGTACAGCCTCAAAAATGACATTTGGGGGCCATTGAACATGTTTGATACTAATTTCAATGCATTTCTGTTAAAAATCGCATGCGACGCTATCGCATGCGATTTTTAAAAATGCTTAAAAACTGCAAAAATCGCATGCCACTACATATGGCATGCGATGGGTGCCGTGAAAGTACACAAGTACCGAAATGATAGTCACCAATTCCGTCCGCCAGTACTGGAAGATTCACGGTGAGATGTTTTATCACCTTGAGTGAGAGATGTACTTTTGGAGGGATAGCGTTTCTCCAACGTGACCTGATGCATTTTTACCGTGATCCGGTCTTTCTGATGAAGGGCCCAGTTTCGTCTTTTAAGGGGTTGGCGTTCCACCTAGATATATTTGTTGCCGCGGGCTGTGATTCAGAGTCCCAGAGGTGATAGGTCAGTGGTAACCAAGGAGGTTCTTTCTCCTTTATGTGGCAAGTGGTGGTGGCTATCCAGTTCAGGAATTAATGTTCAAGTGGCACCTACGCGTTTCGCCGCTCTAGGCAGCTTTTTCAAGCTTGAATCACAGCCCGCGGCAACAAATACATCTAGCATCTAGGAGGCCGCCAACCCCTTACAAGACAAAACTGGGCCCTTCATCAGAAAGCCCGGATCACGGTAAAAATACGGAGGCATCAGGTCACATTGGAGAAACGCTAACCCTCCAAAAGTACATCTCTCACTCAAGGTGATAAGACAACATCTCACCAACCATCAGGAGAAAAAGGGATAAATACCACTCCAAAGTTACATCGTTTATCTCCCCAGTACTGGCGGACGGAATTGGTGACTATCATTTCAAATGATCTTTATCAGTTCCAATAAGTGTTCTACCAGTGTCTAATTTTTTATTGTCTGACAAAATGTGTTTTTAAACGTATTATTTTCATTAAATGTAATTTGTCACACATCTGTGTTTCATTTAGCGCAGTTCACCCTCTTCCTGTTTTTTGTTATTCATTTTTGTTGGGGCTGACTACCCCATATCTGAACTGCTGCTTAGCAAATCATACCCATATCAAGCGCCTCACACCTGGTTATCTTGATACAGTATCTACCTTTGCTACTTTAGAAATGGACCTTAAATACTCATGTCAGGTCCCTCTAAGTCAGCGGTGGCCAACCCGCGGCTCGCGAGCCGCATGCGGCTCGCCACGCTGAAATTTGTGGCTCCCATCGGGGTTTTTAATTTGGCGCCAATTCGGCTGCCAATTGAAAACGCCGCATCGGCAGCCAATAGGAAACGGCCGCGGCGAGGCAATCAGCGCTCGCCGCGCCGTTTCCACCCCGCCCCCGGCGTCTGACATCAGACGCCAGCGGGAGGGCGAGATGTCCATGCCGGTGGAGCGCAGGAGCGCTCCTGAAGAGGCGAGAAGCCGCCGGAGGACGGAGCAGAAGACGGCGGCGGGGAGAACAGTTCCGGCGCCGCTGAAGAGGCCAGAAGACGCCGGGATCAAGACAGAAGATCTCCGGCGCCTTCGGGAGCCATCTTCTTTGTTCTTCCAGGAGAGCCCAGCGGGGGTGGGAAGCAAAAGAGCTAACGAAGCTCCCCCCAGCGGCCTCTCCCAACACCAGGTAGGGGCCTTTGGTCTCCTACCCCCCATCCACCCTAGACCACCGGGTGTCAGGCACTAGGCCCGTGGGCACATTCAGGCCCTTCCGGCCTGTGGGCGCATTAGTCGGGCCTTCTTGGCCCGTGGCTTATTTGTTTGTTGGGCCCTCCTGGCCCTCTAGGTGGGGCTTTTAGTTAGGAAGCTGGGCCCTCCAGCATAGGTGTTGCACTGTGGGCAACACCTGTGCTGGAGGGCCCAGCTTCCTAACTGTGGGGGCATATGATGTTTGGCACTGTGGGGGGCATATAATGTTTGGCACTGTGGGGGGCATATAATGTTTGGCACTGTGGGGGGCATATAATGTTTGGCACTGTGGGGGGCATATAATGTTTGGCACTGTGGGGGGCATATAATGTTTGGCACTGTGGGGGGCATATAATGTTTGGCACTGTGGGGGGCATATAATGTTTGGCACTGTGGGGGGCATATAATGTTTGGCACTGTGGGGGGCATATGATGTTTGGCACTGTGGGGGGCATATGATGTTTGGCACTGTGGGGGGCATATGATGTTTGGCACTGTGGGGGGCATATGATGTTTGGCACTGTGGGGGGCATATGATGTTTGGCACTGTGGGGGGCATATGATGTTTGGCACTGTGGGGGCATATGATGTTTGGCACTGTGGGGGGCATATAATGTTTGGCACTGTGGGGGGCATATAATGTTTGGCACTGTGGGGGGCATATAATGTTTGGCACTGTGGGGGGCATATGATGTTTGGCACTGTGGGGGGCATATGATGTTTGGCACTGTGGGGGGCATATGATGTTTGGCACTGTGGGGGGCATATGATGTTTGGCACTGTGGGGGGCATATGATGTTTGGCACTGTGGGGGGCATATGATGTTTGGCACTGTGGGGGGCATATGATGTTTGGCAATGTGGGGGGCATATGATGTTTGACACTGTGGGGGGGGGGCATATAATGTTTGGCACTGTGGGGGGCATATGATGTTTGGCACTGTGGGGGGCATATGATGTTTGGCACTGTGGGGGGCATATGATGTTTGGCACTGTGGGGGGCATATGATGTTTGGCACTGTGGGGGGCATATGATGTTTGGCACTGTGGGGGGCATATGATGTTTGGCAATGTGGGGGGCATATGATGTTTGGCACTGTGGGGGGGGCATATGATGTTTGGCACTGTGGGGGGGCATATGATGTTTGGCACTGTGGGGGGCATATGATGTTTGGCACTGTGGGGGGCATATGATGTTTGGCACTGTGGGGGCATATGATGTTTGGCACTGTGGGGGCATATAATGTTTGGCACTGTGGGGGGCATATAATGTTTGGCACTGTGGGGGGCATATAATGTTTGGCACTGTGGGGGGCATATAATGTTTGGCACTGTGGGGGGCATATGATGTTTGGCACTGTGGGGGGCATATGATGTTTGGCACTGTGGGGGGCATATGATGTTTGGCACTGTGGGGGGCATATGATGTTTGGCACTGTGGGGGGCATATGATGTTTGGCATTGTGGGGGGCATATGAGGTTTGTTATTGTGGGGGGCATATGAGGTTTGGCACTGTGGGGGGCATATGAGGTTTGGCACTGTGGGGGGCATATGAGGTTTGGCACTGTGGGGGGCATATGAGGTTTGGCACTGTGGGGGGCATATGAGGTTTGGCACTGTGGGGGGCATATGAGGTTTGGCACTGTGGGGGGCATATGAGGTTTGGCACTGTGGGGGGCATATGAGGTTTGGCACTGTGGGGGGCATATCTGGCACTAGGGGCATAAAGTTTTGTCATGTGGCCACTCCCCTTGTGTCATATGACCACGTCCCTGGCCACTCCCCCGATCACACCCCTTTTTGGCACGCACGCCTTCGGCGCGCGCATGATGTTGGCTCTTTGGCTTGACCAACGATATTTTTTGGCTCTTTGCCTCTGACCGGTTGGCCACCCCTGCTCTAAGTCCTTGAAACTCAACTGTTGACGTTCCAAACATTCAGTAGGTACACCTCTCTGACCAGCTCCCGTTCCTGGTTTCTCCTTATCAATGCATCCCCCCGCCACCAGGTTTCTGTATCATCTGCTTTTAACTAGACACCACCTCTGAGACGTAATTGGTCTCAGCCTCTAGAGCATGCCTTAGTTTAGGCCTATTACGAATTCTAGAGAATAAACTGCTAAAAATATAGAAAAAAGTAGTTCCACCATTTCCAATTAAGAGACTTAATATACTGTGAAATGGGGCCTACACGGGGTAATTTCAGCCATTTTTTAAGCAATCTGGCTAGATTGCTTCCAAAATGCCCCTTCATCAGTCCGTGTGTAGATAGCGATGTGCGGCCCCACACGGCACTATCACGTGTTATTAAGATCCAGCCTGCTGGATAAATCTAGCTAAAATCGCCATGTGTAGGCCCCTTAACAAGTCTGTACAGAGCCCAACCATGGCAAATATGTGGACTGCTACTTACAGAATGTATCAGGCAATTAAGTTTTCCATTAAGTCGTAAAATCATGACAATCCCCAATATGGAGAATCTAAACATGATCAATACCAGCAGACAACTAGAAGGCTGGTTGCACCAGAAGTCTGGTAATGTGTAAGGGAGGAAATAACAATAAAACGGACAAAAAAAATATCCGCCAGATCTGTCGGGAGTGACATCAAAAACGGGCAGGTTAGTGCTCCAGCTAGGCCGTTTTAGCTGGGCGCTGCGTCCTCCCAATTTTTAAAGGGCAAAATGCACCCTGCCCCTCTAGCAGAGCTAAAAGCCTTCTGCCTGTCCCCGCCGGGGTGCACGGCAGGGTTCGCAAATACGCGCTATAGCGCGTATTTTAACCTAAAACGGCCACCGAGGACTCAGTTTTTCAAACTGAAGGGGTCCCCGAGGACGCGCTGAGCTGCGCCTGTGAGCCGCCGTTAGCCAATCACAGCAGCGGCCGCCGGGACCCAATCATTGCACAGTGGCCGTCCGGCAGCCAATCCCTGCAAGTGCACGCCCTGACAGTTACTAAAGCCGCACGCCCTGCCATTTGTTAGGAGAGCAGCACTGTCAGTGTCTGTGGCTCTGCATCCTTCTGACGCCCCCCGCGTAACTCCATTTTGCTGCAGAGAGCGGGGGACGGTATGCGATATGGCTGTAACTCAACTCAGAGCAGCGTTTCAGTTCTTCCAGCCACATCCAGTCCCCCACCGGTGTGTGCTGTAATGTGTACTGGGCATTACGGTGCGTGCTGTAATGTGTACTGGGCATACCGGTGTGTGCTGTAATGTGTACTGGGCATTACGGTGTGTGCTGTAATGTGTACTGGGCATACCGGTGTGTGCTGTAATGTGTACTGGGCATTACGGTGTGTGCTGTAATGTGTACTGGGCATTACGGTGTGTGCTGTAATGTGTACTGGGCATTACGGTGCGTGCTGTAATGTGTACTGGGCATACCGGTGTGCGCTGTAATGTTTACTGGCCATTAATGTGTGTGCTGTAATGTATACTGGGCATACCGGTGTGTGCTGTAATGTGTACTGGGCATACCGGTGTGTGCTGTAATGTGTACTGGGCATACCGGTGTGTGCTGTAATGTGTACTGGGCATACCGGTGTGTGCTGTAATGTGTACTGGGCATACCGGCGTGTGCCGTAATGTGTACTGGGCATACCGGTGTGTGTGCTGTAATGTGTACTGGGCATACCGGTGTGTGCCGTAATGTGTACTGGGCATACCGGTGTGTGCTGTAATGTGAATTGGTACTACTACTATGTGACCACACCACTTCCCCGGCGCGCACTGTCCCTATTTTCAGGTTTGTATAATTTCTAGTATATATGTATATTTATGCGAGTGGGCCAATTGATACTCCCCCCCCCCTGACCCACATGTGCCATGCTGGGGAGAAGGGGAGAGGAGGCTTTATTCCGTTGGGACCCAGAAAAGGTCAGGTAGGACCCCAATTTTTAGAAGTGAAGGGTCCCCGGGACCCACTTTTTTGGGTGGTTTTCGTGAACACTGCACGGGGAAGCCTAGCGCGGCCATAGATGGCTATGTCCAGCGCTTCCCCCAGCAGCACAGTGTCTTCGGCGAGGCCCGCCCCGTTTACTGATGGCGTCGGCCAGGCCCACCCTTTTTTTGACATTGGTAGCCCGAGACCGCCCACAACAGTGACATCGGTGGCCCTTGTCCACCCCCTTTATGCTGCCCCCGTGCAGAAGGAACACTAGCAGGTGGATTACCGGTATATCCTGGCGCAGCTGTAAGGGCAGTCGGCGGATTAAGTCCCCTCACTTGTGTGTAAACCTAACACCCTTTTCTCCAGCTGTCTGCTACTGCCCTCTGCATACTTACACAGATCGGACGCAGGATATCATTATTCTGGTGTCGACATCCTGACCTCTTCGGAGTTGCTGTGCCGGTCTTCTGACAGCAGTTGGGATGTCGGCGTCGTTATACTGATTTCTGGCATTCTGACTGTGTCCAGTTAGAAGTCCTCTCAGGATATTAATTAAATAAATCAGTAAGCCCATGAGAGGGACAGGAAGGCGAGGAAGACTCAAGGGGGGCAAGTGTTAATCCCAGGGTTAAACGCATGCATTTTTACTTGAGCAGATAGCAAAATTGTGTGACACTATGAAAGATATATGGGCAGCACAGATGGTGTAGTGGTTAGCATTACTGCCTCACAGCACTGAGGTCATGGGTTCTATGTGTTATATATACGGGGCAGTACGGATGGTGTAATGGTTAGCATTACTGCCTCACAGCACTGAGGTCATGGGTTCTATCCCCACCATGTGTTATATATACGGGGCAGTACGGATGGTGTAATTGTTAGCATTACTGCCTCACAGCACTGAGGTCATGGGTTCTATCCCCACCATGTGTTATATATACGTGGCAGTACGGACGGTGTAATGGTTACATTATCGCCTCACAGCGCTGAGATCATGGGTTCTATTCCCACCATGTGTTATATATACGGGGCAGTACGGATGGTGTAATGGTTAGCATTACTGCCTCACAGCACTGAGGTCATGGGTTCTATCCCCACCATGTGTTATATATACGGGGCAGTACGGACGGTGTAATGGTTACATTATCGCCTCACAGCGCTGAGATCATGGGTTCTATTCCCACCATGTGTTATATATACGGGGCAGTACGGATGGTGTAATGGTTACATTACTGCCTCACAGCACTGAGGTCATGGGTTCTATCCCCACCATGTGTTATATATACGGGGCAGTACGGATGGTGTAATGGTTAGCATTACTGCCTCACAGCACTGAGGTCATGGGTTCTATCCCCACCATGTATTATATATACAGGGCAGTACGGATGGTGTAATGGTTAGCATTACTGCCTCACAGCGCTAGGTCATGGGTTCTATCCCCACCATGTGTTATATATACAGGGCAGTACGGACGGTGTAATGGTTAGCATTACTGCCTCACAGCGCTGAGGTCATGGGTTCTATCCCCACCATGTGTTACATATACGGGGCAGTACGGATGGTGTAATGGTTAGCATTACTGCCTCACAGCACTAAGGTCATGGGTTCTATCCCCACCATGTATTATATATACGGGGCAGTACGGACGGTGTAATGGTTAGCATTACTGCCTCACAGCACTGAGGTCATGGGTTCTATCCCCACCATGTATTATATATACGGGGCAGTACGGACGGTGTAATGGTTAGCATTACTGCCTCACAGCACTGAGGTCATGGGTTCTATCCCCACCATGTGTTATATATACGGGGCAGTACGGACGGTGTAATGGTTAGCATTACTGCCTCACAGCACTGAGGTCATGGGTTCTATCCCCACCATGTGTTATATACACAGGGCAGTACGGATGGTGTAATGGTTAGCATTACTGCCTCACAGCGCTGAGGTCATGGGTTCTATCCCCACCATGTGTTATATATACGGGGCAGTACGGATGGTGTAATGGTTAGCATTACTGCCTCACAGCGCTGAGGTCATGGGTTCTATCCCCACCATGTGTTATATATACGGGGCAGTACGGATGGTGTAATGGTTAGCATTACTGCCTCACAGCACTGAGGTCATGGGTTCTATCCCCACCATGTATTATATATACGGGGCAGTACGGACGGTGTAATGGTTAGCATTACTGCCTCACAGCACTGAGGTCATGGGTTCTATCCCCACCATGTGTTATATATACGGGCAGTACGGATGGTGTAATGGTTATAGCATTACTGCCTCACAGCACAGAGGACATGGGTTTGATTCCCACCATGGCCCTACCTGTGTGGAGTTTGTATATTCTCCCCGTGCTTGCGTGGGTTTCCTCAGGGTACTCCCGTTTTCTCCCCACAATCTAAAAATATGCTGGTAGGTTAATTGGTTCCCAATAAAATTAACCCTAGAATGTCTGTGTGTGTACATGTGGTAGGGATTATAGAGTGTAAGCTCCACTGGGGCAGGGACTGATGGGAATGGTCAAATATTGTCTGTAATGCGCTGCGGAATATGTGTGCGCTATATAAGAAACTTAATAATAATGGAATAGAATTTCCCCTGAATTCCGGACTGAGTAGCAGTGCTTCACCTTTCCTCATATCAAAGGACAGGGGTGGGTGAAGGGGGGGTGGTTAGGTACAAAATGCAGCAGACGTGATGGTGGCTGATATCACCCAGGGCACGGCAGGATAAGAAGGTCATTAGAATGGATCATTTTGATTTTACATACTGTACAAGGATCAAACTCACTGCAGAGTGCAGGCGAGGGTCATTTCCAGATCCCAAATCACTGATGGGTAATGATATACGTATTTCATTTCTCAGCAAGATACAATTACCCTGGGGGGTCCTTGAAAAAAAAAACATTGAAGCTCGAGGGCCGTTTGGTAATCACTGGCTTAAAAGTTACAACAATGGAATTCTAAAACTCTACATTCAATCCATAACCATGGAAATTGCTGGTATCTGTACCGGCTAAAGAGCGGAACGTTCTTCATTCCGGTGACCGTTCCTGCATGAAATACCCGCAGGATCACTCACTCGCCTGTCCGGGATCTGTAAGCTTTCTTCACATATTTACTACAATGAAATGTGATCATCGGTGGATTCCTGTAACAGCCACTATTACCAAACAATGAAGTTGAATACTAAATTCCCTATTCAGTTATTTGGCCAAGTAGTAACTTGTAGATAAATGGTGTGCGATATTCCACGGCCTATTAAACATGGTAATACGTAGAACACACATACTGTGTTCCAACAACACAGCAGCAGGAGTTTATTGCCCGTGCATAGTGAAACCGCCCCACCCAGTTCATTCTTGAGAAGTTGTGAAATCCGAAACCTGCCGAGACTGGCCTGAGGAAGACACACACAGATACCTGGTCGTGACGGAACTACGCTACAGAGACAGGAAGCGTGATGACGACAGAAGCCCACAGACTCCTCACACACTGACCTGCAGAGTTATACATCATCTCTTCTATTAGTCAGCAGAAGTTCCCTATCGGAAACTCAACAGACCTAGGTCATTAAAAAAGGGAGTTCCAGAAAGGGCAGGGTCCTTCTGCCACCTCTTGGACACATGATCACCCCCTCCAGATGCTTTAGTAATCCCCTGGCTACACAGGGTGGTATTGAATGGTTATATCGCACCAGATCTCCACTCGAAAAGGACGACAGACCATACGGCGATATTCAAATAGATCTATTTCTTTGCCAATATCGTGCTCATTATGGTCAGGTTTAGTGACACATTTGGGCATTTCAGCTGACCACCCCCCAGGGATAGCAAGAGGAATACAGCCTGTAGAATAGTAACCAACCATATCAAAGTGCTAAAATGTTTATATCAGATCACCTATACTACAATATTTAACTTCTGTCTAGCTGCAAAGACATTTTCACAGCAGATATTTCCACAACCTGCCCTACTCTCCAGCACCACTAGAGGGAGCCGACTGACTACTAGGAACATAATGAGGGCTATGCTGGGGAAAGGTGGATAGTAGGAGTCACAGTTCAGTTCCGTGACCATATTAAGGAACAAAGTAGCAGGCTTTGCTTATATACAGGATATGGGTGGCGATTCCAAATATTTATATAGTTCAAAGCAGGGAATTATTCTTCATACTATACATTGTCACACAGGTACTTATATAGACCTATACAAAACAAACATAACCACACACTTACACGGACGTCACTGCAGCAGATATCACTAGAGGTACTTCATTGCTTAACAGACAAATTCACCATTTATCAGTTGTGGAGCAGGACAATGATTCATTAAAGAAAAAGGAAGTCAGCTGTGATGTCATAAGCATCCTCTAAACCTCCCTGCTGTAGATATTCTGTACACATGCTTCTATTGGGCTCCACATACATACATATACACATACACACTCCACCAGTAACCAAATTGAGGGTACCTGTTTCCTAGCACGGCCACACCGATTTACATCGGGGTGGTCGTGTCGGAAAAATCACATCGATCGCATCGCATGCGATTTGGTCGCATGCGATGGACCCGATTTTTTGATTGAATGAAATGTAAATCGGGTCCCTGGGACCCGATTTTACATTGGATTCAATGTTAAATAGTCCCTAGACCCCCAAATTTTACGACGTAAACCCCACCCCACGATAGACGCCAACCCGAAGCGTGGCGAGCGCAGCGAGCCTGCGAGGGGCGGCGGTGCGCGTCCTCCGACCTTTTCATTCCCCTACTATCCACATCGGCGTGGAGTTGAGAATATATAGTGTGGCGAGCGCAGCGAGCCCGAAGCGTGGCGAGCGCAGCGAGGGGACGCGTATACCTGTGAAGTTATACGCGTCCGCTCGCCACGCTTCGGGCTCGGTGGCTCGCTGCGCTCGCCACACTTTATATTCTCAACTCCACGCCGACGTGGATAGTAGGGGAATGAAAAGGTCGGAGGACGCGCACCGCCGCCCCTCGCGGGCTCGCTGCGCTCGCCACGCTTCGGGTTGGCGTCTATCGTGGGGTGACGACGGGGACATCTATAATGTGAAATAAGTCATATTGGCCCATTTCACATTTTTTTTAAAGGTGAGATGGACTTAATCAAGTCCATCTCATCTTGTGCCATTATAATGGCACAAGACCGACGCGATCCTCACGATTTCAATGTTAAAAAATATTTTAACATTGAAGCCTATGGCAAAATCGGGGGCATCGCGTCGGGACCAATGTTAATGGTCCCGACCGACGCGATGCCTCCGATTTTGTACCTTTGCCGGCAAAATGGACCTGATTTCAAAGGAAATTGGGTCCATCGTGTACCTTAACTTAAAAGGTACATGATCCACACGATTGTGGCCGTGCTAGGAAACAAGTACCCAAATGAGTCCTTTGTGTGCTAAGAGGTCATAAGAAAGTAAAAGCAATTTTTGCAGGGACATTGATCCTTTTTAAACCTGCTGGATACGGGGAGAGAGGGGGAGCTGTAGTTTGTGGGCTAAAAAAAGGTCACAGCTGAAAGTGAAAGTAAAAACTGTCACAGCTCCAAGTGTAAGTACACAGCAGAAGCTGTCAATTGGTCAGGCTTTAAACTAGTATAGAACTAGTTCCCACCGAGTGACCATTTCATGTGTAGATTCCAGGAGGTCCTGGAATAATAAGCCCCATTAATATACGTTCCGTACATTCCTGGTACACAGGAACTTGTGTAACCATGACAACCAAATTCTACCATGTTTCAACTGTAGCATTTAAAATGAAACCACACACCTGATTGGATGTAAAGGTAGACCGCTATTCCTACGGACTGTGCCAGAAGCAAAGCAAAGCAAAGCAGAGAGCAACACCCCAGACAGGAAAGGGGAACCGAAAGGTGCAGGATGCAAGAATGATCATCAGCATAAGTGTCAGATCACACCAAGTACACAACCAGATGTTCTGCCGCGCACCACGGGAAATACCTTGCAGTGCAAATGATGTATAATGAGAGATCAGCTTCTTGTATTGCCAGCTTTTCTGGAACTCTGCCCCAGGCAATTGCTTATATTAACACAAAAACACACATTATAGAAGAACAGAATAGAAAAAAATAAAGTTGCTAATGGACTGTCTGTTAAGCCCCATACACGCAGGGTGACGGGAGCTGGTGGTGCTGAGCATTGTACTTCATCAGTGTCACTCAGCACACATGTGGTGCACCCTTGATGTCTGCCGAGCGGGATTATGCCTATGCAAAAACCTGCCATCTTAGCAACCAGTGCACCATCACCTTCCACTTTATCACTTCACCAGGCTTAATAAATCTGCCCATAAGTGCTGGGAACCCTCTCCCCAGACGCTGCCGAAAGAGCTCCCTCTGCCCCCTGCCCGCCCATTGCAGTGTATGGGCAGCATTAGTCAGGCTGCACATGGTAGAAGTATCCTTTTACACCAGGGCTGGCCAAACTGGTCTTCTGAGATCTACAAACAGGTCACGTTTCCCAAGCCCCCTAACTGGTGCACAGCTGTAGTCATTACTAACTGTCATATTCCCCAGACCAACTAGCTGGTGCACAGCTGTAGTCATTACTAACTGTCACATTTCCCAGACCAACTAGCTGGTGCACAGCTGTAGTCATTACTAACTGTCACATTTCCAAGACCACCCAGCTGGTGCACAGCTGTAGTCATTACTAACCGTCACATTCCCCAGACCACCTAGCTGGTGCACAGGTGTAGTCATTACTATCTGTCACATTCCCCAGATCACCTAGCTGGTGCACAGGTGTAGTCATTACTATCTGTCACATTTCCCAGACCACCTAGCTGGTGCACAGGTGTAGTCATTACTATCTGTCACATTCCCCAGATCACCTAGCTGGTGCACAGGTGTAGTCATTACTATCTGTCACATTCCCCAGACCACCTAGCTGGTGCACAGCTGTAGTCATTACTAACTGTCACATTCCCCAGACCACCTAGCTGGTGCACAGGTGTAGTCATTACTGTCACATTTCTCAGACCACCTAGCTGGTGCACAGGTGTAGTCATTACTGTCACATTCCCCAGACCACCTAGCTGGTGCACAGGTGTAGTCATTACTATCTGTCACATTCCCCAGACCACCTAGCTGGTGCACAGCTGTAGTCATTACTAACTGTCACATTCCCCAGACCACCTAGCTGGTGCACAGGTGTAGTCATTACTGTCACATTTCCCAGACCACCTAGCTGGTGCACAGGTGTAGTCATTACTGTCACATTTCCCAGATCCCCTAGCTGGTGCACAGGTGTAGTCATTACTATCTGTCACATTTCCCAGACCACCTAGCTGGTGCACAGGTGTAGTCATTACTATCTGTCACATTCCCCAGATCACCTAGCTGGTGCACAGGTGTAGTCATTACTATCTGTCACATTCCCCAGACCACCTAGCTGGTGCACAGCTGTAGTCATTACTAACTGTCACATTCCCCAGACCACCTAGCTGGTGCACAGGTGTAGTCATTACTGTCACATTTCCCAGACCACCTAGCTGGTGCACAGGTGTAGTCATTACTGTCACATTCCCCAGACCACCTAGCTGGTGCACAGGTGTAGTCATTACTATCTGTCACATTCCCCAGACCACCTAGCTGGTGCACAGCTGTAGTCATTACTAACTGTCACATTCCCCAGACCACCTAGCTGGTGCACAGGTGTAGTCATTACTGTCACATTTCCCAGACCACCTAGCTGGTGCACAGGTGTAGTCATTACTGTCACATTTCCCAGATCCCCTAGCTGGTGCACAGGTGTAGTCATTACTGTCACATTCCCCAGACCACCTAGCTGGTGCACAGCTGTAGTCATTACTATCTGTCACATTCCCCAGATCACCTAGCTGGTGCACAGGTGTAGTCATTACTAACTGTCACATTCCCCAGACCATCTAGCTGGTGCACAGCTGTAGTCATTACTAACTGTCACATTCCCCAGACCACCTAGCTGGTGCACAGGTGTAGTCATTACTATCTGTCACATTTCCCAGACCACCTAGCTGGTGCACAGGTGTAGTCATTACTATCGGTCACATTCCCCAGACCACCTAGCTGGTGCACAGCTGTAGTCATTACTAACTGTCACATTCCCCAGACCACCTAGCTGGTGCACAGCTGTAGTCATTACTGTCACATTTCCCAGATCACCTAGCTGGTGCACAGCTGTAGTCATTACTGTCACATTTCCCAGATCACCTAGCTGGTGCACAGCTGTAGTCATTACTAACTGTCACATTTTCAAACCTGCTGCATTCATTCATAACCAACACATTCTAAAGATCCACAGGCCTGGAAAAGATGAACTGTTGGTAGATCTCAAGAACCATTTTGGGCACCCCTGTTTTACACCATTGCACATCCGCTCATGTATTCTTCTTGCAATAAGGACCACGCCATTCACAACAAGTACTTTTGAGCCTGGTTTCATACCCGCTATCACCCCAACACTCACACCTGACAGCTTCGCCTGATGATTATCTGTTATCAGATGTGACAGGCAAGACTACAAGTCCGTATAATCCATAAGCACATTTGGTAACAGACTTGGCTTTCACATTCCGTTAAATCATTCTCCGGATCTTTACCTCTCCTCAATTCTGTTCTTGTCCATAAGAGGCTGCTTGATCCACTGATTGATTAATCTCTGCCCCTGAGGGGTTTTGCATCTATTGAGCAGCCCAGCCAGTGACTGTGTTCCGCTTGTGTCCTCAGCGGAGCCCTTTATGTAGGAAAAAGAACACAGAAGCACATGGTCATGTAAGCACACGTAGCCGCACAGACTGATACATTGCAGGAAATTTAAAGGAAATTTTTCTGAACACACTAATATAAGATGTATTGTGTGTTGATTGTTTAACGGTAATGTACGTCTGTTTGCGTGTCCGGCTTGTTCGGCAGGGACCCTCACCAGGCTTCGTGGTGGACACCCATTCACCTCACCAATCATGGTGAAACAATCGCTCAACGCAGTCTCTCCCCAGCTATAGTCCTGTATCTCTCATAGTTTGTTTCCAACCTTCTATCTCATGACCTACTTCTCCATACTCTGCAGCTCCTCAAAACAGTTGTTCGTCCTCCTCTGCTCCCCTTTCACACCATCGGCCTTTGATACACTGAGCTAGTTCATTTTCTATCTATACGTCCTTTACAGGTCTCTACCTCTGGCACATACTCGCCACCGTTCTGTTCAGGGCACAAACTAGAACTCTCAACCATTTCCTCACCCAAGATGCAATTATAATACTTGTCCATCCTTGCTTCCCACCTTGACTACTGCAACCTCCACCTCCTCTTTCTGAAGCTATGTACACACACTTCGTTTTGCTTTAGATTCGATGTTAGATTTGATTTTCTATTAGATCTGGCATTAGAACTTCCCATTCAATTTGGCATTAGATATCGATTTACATTCAAGGTACAGTGTACATATTCGATTTACTGGGTTGAATTCGATATTTCCTTAGCTACACAGTCTATTTTTCTTTTCAATTTTGAGAAAACAGGAGTGCGCATCGAATTGAATGCAGATTGAAAGTGTCCTAAAAACTATTCGATGTGGATTCGACTTTGCTTCTATAAGCAAAATCGAATTGAAAACAGAAATAAATAAATAGAAGTGTGTGTACACAGCTTGATTCACATCATTCTGCAAATCTCTCGTCTAGATCACTATTTTCCAACGAATTGCCCACTTATATTAGCGATTATCCTACCCCTCACTATCCCAAATCTCCACTAAAAAGGCAATCACTCTTGTCAGATTTGGCCTTTTACCATTCAATAGAAATGGTTTTCATATCTGCAACAAATTTGTCTATAAATTTATTTCGGTCCTCTTTGCCCCCACTGTAAAGGCCGTTCTGGAGACTTAACGGTTCTCCCTTTAATAACTGCACCCCTTTTACCCAAAGGCAGGATCGTAATTAAATAAAGTCCATTCTGATGGAGGAAAAGACCAACAACACCTAGTAATATTCATGCAGGGGTTCATACTGGTGCCTGCAACACCCCCACTCACCCCCCTTCACAACAGCCAGCAGAGGCACGGTGCCAGCATGGAGAACCCCACATTGACTAATACAGGGGAGGGGCAACCCAAGATGTGGGAGGAGATATTTAATGTTCCTGACAAATTTATTATAGTATACAAAAGTAAAAGACTGGAAATGCTGCACAACTCAGAATACTTCTGCATTTGTAGATTTTTAATAAGAAATTCATGCTGGGACATACGAGCTCTCTTCCAGCCTCACGGGATTCCGTCACTACAGAATTATAATGAATGAGCCCCTGAGCCTTCTATCTGGTTCTCGATTACGTGAAGAGGCACGGTGTGGTATATTATCCCGACAGTCGGGATTCCGACAGTCATTAGTCGGACGTCGAAATCCCGACTGCACAGCGTGGGGAGCGCAATGGGGGGTCGTGGACCCCCACGGGGGAGTAGTTGAGATTCCGACGTCGGAAGAATGACAGTCGGAATCCCGACAGTCGGGGAGCCATCCAGCACCCCCTTAGAACACGAATGTTCCTTCCTTAGAAGCTGCGATTATTCCAGAAGAGCGGAGTTAGGGGAAAAACATTATTTCCCTAGAAAGGCTTCAGGACAGAAGAATGTAGAAGTATTCTTTGGCATATCAGTTTCCCACCCTGCTTTTATCTGTAAGGCAATCACATGTACTGGAGGGGACTCCTGCTGTGCCTGCACTTGCCTAAACAAAAATTCTGCTTACCAGTGTGGGCTTTGCTACCCAAGTATTTACCCATCACAGCTCCTACTAACCTGTGCGGAGTCTTACGTGCAATTGCTAAGGCTAGGAGAGGAGTTACTAAAGCATTGCACTACTAGCGAGTCAGATCTAGTGACATCCATGTCTGTTATTATAATTAGTAGTGACATGCAGCAGGGAACCCCAGCACATCTCGATCTGCACTGCACTGTATAGGTGCACAGACATTCCAGACACGCTGCCTCCTCCTCCACTCATACTTAATAGACAGACCTGCTGTAACCTGCACGGAGTCTATAAAGGACTAGAGCTCAAAGCATTCTTTCATCTTGCGGGTGCCCTACCAAAGCAGGCCCACACCCATGGCCGCACGTGCCAATAGCTGGAAACTATTTCTATGTTTTGGGGCAGATGGATCATGCTCCTCTTAATACATTTAATGGTATGTTATCAATGGGCTAATAAACACTTCTGTTGCTGAAAACAAGGGAAGGGGCAGAGTGTAACCGTCAGGTACCGAACTTTCTGCAAAGTTTTTAGGAAGCTAAAAGGAAAAAAAAAAAAAAAAAAAAGGGGAGGATTAACACGAAACTGCCTCCTGGAAAACAGACAGATGGCAGCTACGCTCACACCTATGACACACGAAGTGTCACGTGTAAGGATTTCAGTTCAGGCAACTGGTGAATAATTTATAGCAACCGCAAGCGACCAGTCACTCCCTAAACATTCGTGTGTGAGAGTTCTCACGTCCAATATATAAACATTTCCAAACGCATATAGAATTCTGACCTGGGATATCGGCTTTACGATGAAGATTTTGATAAATACCGAGTTCAGGTGAGAAACGTGAGCAACGCGATATACTACACCTACATGCATCCATCAGTAATTGTCCAGCGCTTTACTTTATCAATACCTAATATCTGTAGAGCAACCGCTCTGGATGAACTCTGTTGCTTTGAACTTTTATATATATATTTTTTTCAATTTTAAAACTTGAACAGTTTTGGAGTTATTTGTGGAACAACGTGTCCCCATCTCCCCCCTCCCTTCAATTGCCTGCATTTAGCGATGTTAGTAATTTGTCGGTATTGGCTCTACGCCAACAGCAGCCACCAAGGCCAATAATATTCAGTTGGAAAACAATTTACCACCAGACGTATTGGCGGAGAACCTCCGTTAACTCTTGGAGTGCCAATGTTTCTGTGTGAGCGCCTCTAAATATTTGCTAAAAATGCTCAAAGGGTTAAACCCTGGTCGCACGGCAAAAGTAAATCATGGCGCTTCTGACACATTATACGAGCTCACCTGGAAGAGATTTAATGCCCCCACTGCTGCGTTATCGAGTTTCATGTACTGCGTCAGGTCGAAGCTGCTCATCTGAAACTGTCCGAAGTTGGACTCATCCGACAGAAGCTCCAAATACTTCATGACTGCTGACAAAGCCGACATTGCCACCTGACATGAGAGAAGGTGACACGAACAGGACACAAGGAATGATGTAAGCACACAAACAAAAAGACACACTGAAATTACGCTTAACCTGTATGAAGGATGGACCATGCTACACAGATGAGGAACAGGGTGGCATTTCGGCTAGGTGGCTGTAACTGGGCACCGCCCTTGCGGCAGTGCCCTGCATATAGAGCCTGCCTTATGCCTGTCCTGCCGGTGGAAATGTTGCGGCTACCAGTCAACGCAATAGATGCGGAGCGCACATGGACGTCATCTAATCACAGCGAGGCTGAGTTAGCGGTCCAGCAGGGTAAGTACAGGACATGCCCTTGAGAGTGAGGAGGATGGGTCTGCATCCCTTTTTTAGCATGTGCAGAGAACCTGCCTGTACCAAACATCGGAGCTGTGCCTTGTCCGCGTCCTAGCGTATACACTAGATGTGTAAGGGTGTTTATAATTACCATCTACAACACTGAAACGTCGCACCTTGATAGAGACAAAGATATAAAAAAAAAAAAAAAAAAATCTCCCAAACGTATAACAAAACAAAATAACCCATTTCTGGTCAGAGTACAAATATCGACACCCCCTGCACAGATTGGGTGAAACCAGTGTAACATGGTCCCATTGGATCACGGCCAGGTTAAAGTCCCAGTCAGACTTCGTAGCAGAATGTGCCAATCAGAACTCTGAGCCAGAGAGTCTGTCTATGTATTCCCGCTGGATGGATTTGAATGAAAACATTAATGAACTGTAATAACAGATAAGATCATAACTCAATGACCTGATATAACTGACAGAAATGGAGATTAAAGACGAAGGGCCAGATGCACTAAGCTTCAAAAGTGATAAAATGGAGAGTGATAAACAGCCAGCCAATCAGCTCCTGCCTGATATTTTTCAAACCCAGCCTGTGACATGGCAGGTAGGAGCTGATTGGCTGCTGTTTATCACCATTGTATCACTTTTGAAGGTCGATACGAGTTTTTCAAGATTTTTTGGATTCGACCTGTGCCGACAGGCGGTATTTAATTTCTTACCATCCACTACGGCAGAAGTGTCAATCTCATGGCCCTCCAGCTGTTGTGGAACGTCCCAGCAGGCCCTGCCACAGTTTTAGCAATCCATTACATAAAATCTGTGGCAGGGCATGCTGGGATGTGTAGTCCTACAGAAGCTGGAGGGCCATGAGTTTGACACCACTGCACTAGGGCGTGTAAGAATATAAGTGAGAGAGAGGCACCGTGCCACGTGAGGGGATGCGGTACACTGATACGGTGGGGCGTGAGGTGAAAAGAAAGAAAAAAAGTAGCATTAAAATCTTGGGGCCCACACTGAAGGCCAGTCAGAGCCAGAATACCTGTTTCTCCATCTCCGGTAACGCAGCGCTGGTGACTTGTTCTCCTTTCTTCGCTTTCAGTAAACGGTTCAGATCTTGTACGCAGTCCTTGGTGGTAAACTCGCCTTTTTTTCTATCAGTAATCAGGATCCCGCCGCGCTGGACAATCTGAGCAAATACATGACGTCAGTCAGAAGGGTTTCCTCACTGTACAATGTCTACTTTGCAGCAAAACGGGTGTGGATCATATTAATCGACCACACTTAGGTCGACATGGTTCTACGTCGACAGGTGTTTAGGTCGTCATGGATGAAGGTCGACATGGGGTTTTTTCATTGTTTTTTTGACCCGAATGTCGACATGGACAAAGTTGGAAGCCAACCGCAGCCTCAACTCGCTGTGCTCGGCACACTATTTTATTCTCCCAACACCCCCTAGTGGATGGTAGAGCATGAAACGCCGCATGTTGGCTCAAAAAAACAGTCGACCTCGCGACCTGTCAACCTAACCCATGTCGACCTAGACACCTGTTGGCCTTCATCCATTTCGACCTAGAACCCTGTCGACCAAATGACTGTCAACCTAAGTGTGGTCGATAATACGACCATATCCCCAGCAAAACTGGAGCAAACTTGGTCAGGAACATTTCATTGGGGGAGGGGGCGAGGACGACACATTGAGCACATTTTAGGGACCCGTCAGACTACCTGGTTATCCTTACATTTTATAAAATAAATCCCCGAATCATGCGTCCATGTCTCCATCTTCGTGTGAGTCTGTCTGACTGCACAGTTTTCTCGAAAAATGCTGGACGGATTATGGTGCAGTTATCACCAGTATGTAGTACAATATGAGGAAGGTTTAGGTAGTTTAACCATCGGCCTATCCCGTAAGGGAGCCAAACAATAACGATTATAGTTAATCAAGTTGATCACTGACACGTGCATAGCATCACACAGAACCAAACGTACTGTAACCTGAATGGAAGTGTGCAGACTTCAACAAAACATTAAAAAAAAAAAAAAACCTCTAAAAACAGAGCGAGGCCAAATTTTTCCCCTGATCTCTGAAGCAGAATAAACTATCAGATTTTCATGAAGGTTATCCGCGATAACAATACTAACGTGCATATCGGTCAGTTTGTTCCAACTGGTTGACGATGCGCACTCCAGCGGATCAATAACCCTGATCGTATGAATGTGCAGTCCTATCTGATTATGGCGCTTAATCAGATCTGACCGCAGTACAAATTTGTAGCAAATGGGCAAAACCATGTGCACTGCAGGTGGGGCAGATGTAACATGTGCAGAGAGAGTTAGATTTGAGTGGCGTGTGTCGAAACTGAAATCTAAATTGCAGTGTAAAAATAAAGCAGCCAGTATTTACCCTGCGCAGAAACAAAATAACTCACCCAAATCTAATTCTCTCTGCACATGTTACATCTGCCCCACCTGCAGTGCACATGGTTTTGCCCATTTTGAGAATAATTTGTACTGCTCTGATCAGATCAGATCTGAATATGGGCCTAGATCATCAGTGACCGAGGTCACGGTGACATCACTGAACATTCTCGTTAATTTTTTACCTACGAGTCACTCTAAATTGGCAGTGCCACATATAGTATGGCCTATACAGGCTTAACAGATCCTTAAACACTGGACCAAGAAGAGGTCTGTTCCTTTAAGCAAATACCAAGGATGATATCTGTAAATGCTATTAAATGCTTCCAGAGTTTAGCAGAACTGTAGCTATGAGAGAGTGATAACTTCCCATCAGCAATCCGAAGCAAGGGCACAGCCGGAACATCACGTGACCAGCAAGCGGATGATGTGGTATCATGACCCCAGCTGATCGCATGTCATTGGAAAGCGTAACAGCCCTTTTTAAATGTTACTATTGTCAAAATATAATCAGGAGAATTAACTGACAGCTTGAGAACAGTTACAAGCAATTATAACATTCTGCTAAAGATTACGATCAAGGCCATGTCACATACTCTGATGGCTGAACTCCATGATTTTCTAAGATAGTGAAAAAAGAATTTGCAATCCATTACAGTATCTCAAAAGAAAAAAATTTTTTTTTTTTTTAATAGCAAGTTAAGAACCTTGAGCATTGCACCAGATTTTTCATAGCTGTTTGGCTACAGATTATAAAAATGGAAGGGTGACTGCGCACTGATTGTCCCTGTGCCGAGTTAGCTGCTGCACTGACGGGTGATCAAACCGATTGGTTATAATCAGCGTTAGCTGTAAAAGAAATGGATGGAGGTGTGGATCATTATAGGCGAAAGTATGATCTATGGTGTAGGACAGTGGTTCCCAACCCTGGTCCTCAAGTAGCCCCAACAGTGCATGTGTTGCAGGTCTCCACACAGAACCACAAGTGCTATAATTAGCTCCACCTGTGGATCTTTTCAAATGTGCTTGAATAATGAGTGCACCTGCCGGGTGACCTGGAAAACATGCACTGTTGGGGGTACTTGAGGACCACGGTTGGGAACCACTGGCGTAGGAAATGGTGACCAATATTAATTCAAGTGAATTACTTAAAATAGCTGTTCATGCATTCAGTACAGAAGGAATAATAATAGCATAGCACACGTACAATATCATGAATCGAACTATCGATGTTGCCAACGATTGCAAGTGATTGGCGAGTTGCCAGCTCTTGGTACCGTTTTTCCCCCAAGTGGTCCAGTCTGGAACACCAGTGATAACTGTCCAGGTGATCTTGTGAGTGCCAGGGAATGACGGCAGGGGGTAAAAAGTGGTAACCTCTGGCAGGGTTTATGCTATTGTATATGTGTTACGTTATTATATTGCATTTGTATTGTATTGTTCTCTTCAGTAAAACACTTGAAATAATATCTGTCACCAACCATTTACTACACCATAGAGGATACCCTTTTACCTATAATTATCCACACATATCCATTCATTTTACAGCTGGTAGGAGTAGAGCGCAGTACTAATCCCAAGTATCGCTTGATTATCTCCATTTCAATCCTTCTCTTTACGCAGCGTTCACATTGTCGCGATTTAATTAGGGGTGATGGCTTTAAGGTGCCATGTTTCATCGCAGAGATGCAGGAAAAAACAGCAATGTTGGTCTACCATAATAAGGGTGTGTTCTACACAGCAACTGATGACTGGTTAGAATCAGCAGCAGCACCGTGTGACCAATCACAAATCCAAATACTAAAGCACTTCCCATAACATTACCTGCCTGACTTTCCCCATGTCACCGGCCGTATCTCCGCCCGGCATCACACATTCCTTTGGCCCAATCTGAACAAGCAGAGCTTCTAGATTAGAGAACTGATCATTATCGGGGAATTCACAAACGCCAAGCCGCCGGAACGTGGAATCCACATAACCGACACCGACCACTCTCTGTCCCTCAGCACTGACCAACCGGATGCCAGCAACCCCGACTGCAGACGACATGTCATTGTTTCCAAACAGAATCTCCTCAAACTGTGTGAGGTTCCCCGGGGAGGCCTGGAAAGAAAAATATTTTACATGTCTAAGTGCGCTCTGTAAAACCACCAACGTCAGCGTCTTTCTGCATTGTACCAATGTATAGGGTGCATGAGCACCACAGAATTTAAATGCAAATTAGCTACTAGTGTTCATTCTAGCACCCGCCGCCTTTGAAAACCCATGCAGCTTCTAGCACAGTGTGGTCGGAATATCAGCACTGATATGCAAACCAGACCTGTGCTAGAAACACCACAGCAGACAGTGACACCCCAGGCAGGGAACAGGAACTGCATGGGTTTTTAAAGATGGCAGGTGCTAGAATGAACACTAGCTAGATTGAAGTGTAAAGGCCCATACACACTAGAAGATTTTCATTTCAAAAGACTTTCCCAAAATCTCTGATAGATATATCTTTCCCCAAAGTAGTGCGTACACACAGCCATTTTCCCAAAGAGCAAGAGATTTTCAGACTTTGCTGAAAATCTTTCATATAAAAGCTGATTTACATAATGGGCAGGGTTTGAATTACAAGGGTGGGAGCAGGGACCATTTTATTGAGTGCATTCTAGTTCTTGGTGCATGATTCAGAGCTGATTGCTGGGCTGCGTATATTCGGAGCCCACGATCAGGTAAACTCCACCCGCGCCGCCCTGACCGGGCAAAATCCCAAACGTGTGCACGGCAAAATTTTATTTGCAGCTTTGCATGTAGGGAGAAATCTATTCATTGCGCCAGCAATGTATACGTTACGCCATAACAAAATATACATGGGGGGGGGGGGGGGGGGTGTCAGTGGCGGCAGTAACATATACATTGCTGGCCTGCAAAAAATGGAAGGCATGGCTTTGTGGGACAGGGGACTATGCACTCCGTAATGCCCATTACACATTATGCCACACACCGTAATGCCCATTACACATATGCCACACACCGTAATGCCCATTAAATATAGTACCGTTTACCTACATGCTCATTGCTAGGGTTTTCATGCACAGTGCCAGTGGTAACATGCTATGTGCACTGCACTGTGCGGTTCTGCATCCTTACGCTCACCTTGACCTGACGTCTGTCCCTGCCTGCATCACTAAAGGAGACCTCCGGACAGAGCGGTGCGGTCATCCCACTGTCTCAGAGCAGGTCCATCTGTCCACGACTCGCAGCCAATCAGGCGAGTTGCAAGCAGGCGTGTCATTCGAAATAGCCGCACAGCGGATGGTTGGACCTGCTCTGAGACAGCCGGGTTTACCACCACTCTGCCGGCTGTCTCCTTTAATGATGCAGGCAGGGACAGACAGCAGGGCAAGGTGAGCGGACGTTCCGCCTCCAAAATAAACTGATGGAAAGCAGTTCTGCCCCGTTCCGGCTCAATTTAACCCATGGCGGACAGTAATATATACATTGCTGGCCAGTGCCAGCTATGTATATATTACTGGCTAATAACTAAATCATTGGTGCCCAGTGGTGCCTGTAATAAATAGATTGCTGGCATGTGCCAGCAATCTATATATTACTGGCTTATGATTGTCATTGGTGCCCAGTGGTTCCAGTAATATATAGATTGCTGGCATGTGCCAGCAATCTATATATTACTGGCTTATGATTGTCATTGGTGCCCAGTGGTGCCTGTAATATATAGATTGCTGGCATGTGCCAGCAATCTATATATTACTGGCTTACAAAAGAAAACATTGGTGGCCAGTGCTGCTCCGTGTGGAGCAGGACGGAGGGAGGCGGGGCATGTGGCCGGACCCGGGAGGACAAGCACAGATGACCAGCGGGGCGGACCGGACCAGCGTGGCTAACGGCAGGGTGAGACAGGCGGGGGAGCAGGGCTCTTCAGCATCCAGCCGGACACAGCGATTCAGCAGGGCAGTGTGGACAAGTGAGTATAACAGGAGGGGGGGGCGGCAGCGGGGCGTACCGCCGGGCTGAAAGTGGTTAATCTTTCAGCTCGGCAGCGTACACACACAGAGATGATGGCTGAAAAAATCAGCCATCATCTCTGGCATGCTGGTAAAACCAGCAGATGAGAGTTTGACAGCGATGATGCGGGAGCGCGCAGTCTGCAGTCTGGGAGGCATACACACTAGGCGATTTTCAGCGGAAAATCGCTCAAAACTGCTGTTTTGACCGATTTTCAGGTGAAAATCGTCAAGTGTGTATGGGCCTTAACCGTGCTACCTGCTGTCCAATGCTAAACACAAACTTAAATACAGGAAGTGACCTGTATAATAATAATTATATATAAGCAAACAGCTGGCTGGCTGGAATGAAAATCTGGAAATTTCTCGAAACAAATCACCTTCAATCGTTTTCTCCCAAATGCTGGGGCTTTTGAACGATATTGATGGCAATATCTTCTAGTGTGTGTGCCTAATATCTTTAACAATCTGCCAATATTGCTCATGCCGTTTGCACCCATCGTTCAGTGAGAATGCACAATATCTTTCATAATCAGCTCAAGGGAAATTATTCACCAATATCTTTCATATCTTCTAGTGCAGAGATCAGGGAACTCGGTCCTCATTACCCCACACAGTGCATGTTTTGCTGGTAACCCAGCAGGTGTACAGGTGTACTAATTAATCAGACACATTTTATAAGCTCCGCAGGTGGAGTTACTTATTTCACTCGTGATTCTGTGAGGAGACCTGCAAAACATGCACTGCGTGGGGTAATGAGGACCTTGTTCCCTGACCACTGGTCTAGTGTGTAGGACCAATTTGTATCTGTTTCCCATGTTTAGGAGCAAATGGTCAGTTGTCATTTGCTCTCCAAAATTTCCAGATTTTCCTTCCAACCAGCCAAATAGGAAAGAATCTTCTAGTGTTCACTGTAAAATACAGCGCTACCTCTATATACTGCCAAACCACATAGCACCGTGTTTATTAATGATACAAAAAATGGAATGTTTTATGTTATTGATTAGAATAGCAGCTTTTGACCGGTCTAGGTCATATTAAGATGCCACACTGCAATAAATGTACAGCACTGCCCATCATCCATAAACACTCTACTACCTCTCCTCTTGACCCTATACCCTCGCAAATAAGTAAATCTCTGTCTCCTGTGCTCATTCCAATCTTAACTAAAATCTGTAACCTCTCTTTCTCTACTGGTGTATTTCCTTCATTGTTCAAACAAGCAGTTATTACTCCAATTCTCAACTTCCATGCACCTCCAAACTACTTGAAAGACTTGCTTATACTCGCCTCACACACTTTCTTAACTCGCACAACTTAATGGACCCGCATCAGTCAGGCTTTCGTGCCCAACACTCCACAGAGACAGCACTGACTAAAGTTGTGAATGATCTGGTCACTGCTAAGTCTAAAGGCCACTACTCACTACTAATTCTTCTAGATCTCTCTGCTGCTTTTGACACTGTTGACCACACACTTCTCATATATACACTACAATCCATAGGTCTTAAAGACGCAGCCCTCTCTTGGTTCTCATCCTACCTCTCTAACCGCTCCTTTAGTGTTCGTTTCTCTGATTCTACCTCCTCTTCGCTACCTCTTTCAGTTGGAGTACCTCAGGGTTCAGTTTTAGGTCCCCTGCTTTTAACAATCTATACCTCATCTCTAGGCAAACTAATCAGCTCCTTTGGATTTCAGTATCATCTGTATGCGGATGATACTCAGCTCTACCTATCCTCCCCGGACCTGTCCCCATCTGTATTGAGCCGTGTCTCAGAATGCCTTTCTGCAGTTTCATCCTGGATGTCATCTCGCCACCTCAAACTTAATATCTCAAAAACAGAATTAATTATATTTCCGCCAATAAATAGTAGTTACCAACCTGATATCTCTATCGCTGTTGAGAAGATGACAATCACTCCTACCTCAAGCTCGCTGCCTAGGTGTTATCCTTGACTCAGAACTTTCCTTTGTACCCCACATTCAATCTGTCTCAAAATCATGCCACATGCACCTAAAAAACATATTTAAAATTCGCCCTTACCTTACACAAGACACTGCAAAAACTCTAATCCATGCTCTCATCATCTCACGCATTGATTATTTCAATAGTCTTCTTATTGGCCTTCCCCAATACAGACTCACCACTACAGTCCATTATGAATGCAGCTGCAAGGCTAATCTTCCTAGCCAGACGTTCATCGTCTGCAAAGCTACTCTGTCAGTCACTTCACTGGTTACCTGTATTCTATACAAAATTCTTTTACTTACACACAAAGCCATAAACCAAACTACACCAACATACATATCTTCTCTTATCTCAAAATATCATCCAACACGACCTCTACGCTCCTCCCAAGATCTGCGTCTCTCATCCACACTCATTACTCGCTAACATTCCCGACTGCAGGACTTTCTTCGGGCTGCACCCACTCTGTGGAATGCCCTCCCAAGCCCAATAAGACTCTCCTCCAGTCTCCAAACCTATAAGCGTTACCTAAAAACTCATATCTTCAGGCAAGCTTATCAAATTCCAGAACCAGTCATAGAACCTTGCGTTCTGGTGGAATCGATGCAATAAAGAATACAGTATCTATCCTTATGTATCAATGCCTATTTCCCTATAGATTGTAAGCTTGCGAGCAGGGCCCTCCTACATTTTGACTGTCTGTAAATACCCTGTTTTGTTGTATCACTGTCCCCTATGTAAAGCGCAACGGAATATGATGCGCTATATAAGAAACTGTTAATAAATAAAATAAATAAATAAACTGGCATAACCCACAATTACATTGGTCCAAAATAGTCATCTGATAGCTGTAAAGCATTTTTTTAATCTATACCTTAAAAGCCAGTTGCCAGTCATTGTCCTTTGACGATTTGCTTCCCGACTTGTTCTTGTATACTTCTACGCGATACTGGCGGACAAGGAGCAGGTCTCGCACTACAGACTCAAAGTTCATTTTACTGAGCACCACACTCTCCAGCTTCTTGCTCCCTAATATAGATTTAAAAAAATAAACACATTTAAAAAAAAAATAATAATAATAATATTATTCCTCATTATAGAGATTAGAGTCCTACATTCTTCCAATGTAGGTGGCGCACAGTGGAGGGGGGCGGGTGCAGGGAAAGAGGGCGTATACAGTTTGGGGCACACACTGTGCAGGACAAGATTATCGCGTACAGCAGGGGCAGACACCATGCAAAGCCAGAAGACAGGCAAAGGGTAACACACAGAGGGGGGGCAGGCGCAGAGCAAGGGGGGCAAACGGGAAGAGGGGCAGGCACCGCGCAGAGCAAGGGGGGCAAACGGGAAGAGGGGGGGCCGGCACCGCGCAGAGCAAGGGGGCCGGCACCGCGCAGAGCAAGGGGGCAAATGGGGGGAGGGAGGTCAGGCACCGCGCAGAGCAAGGGGGGCAGGCACCGCGCAGAGCAAGGGGGGCAGGCACCGCGCAGAGCTAGGGGGGCAGGCACCGCGCAGAGCTAGGGGGGCAGGCACCGCGCAGAGCTAGGGGGGCAGGCACCGCGCAGAGCTAGGGGGGCAGGCACCGCGCAGAGCTAGGGGGGCAGGCACCGCGCAGAGCTAGGGGGGCAGGCACCGCGCAGAGCTAGGGGGCAAATGGGGGGGGGGGCAGGCACCGCGCAGAGCTAGGGGGGCAGGCACCGCGCAGAGCTAGGGGGGCAGGCACCGCGCAGAGCTAGGGGGGCAGGCACCGCGCAGAGCTAGGGGGGCAGGCACCGCGCAGAGCTAGGGGGCAAATGGGGGGGGGGGGGCAGGCACCGCGCAGAGCAAGGGGGGCAGGCACCGCGCAGAGCAAGGGGGCAAACGGGGGGAGGGCAGGCACCGCGCAGAGCAAGGGGGGCAGGCACTGCGCAGAGCAAGGGGGCAAACGGGGGGGAGGGCAGGCACCACGCAGAGCAAGGGGGCAAACGGGGGGAGGGCAGGCACCGCGCAGAGCAAGGGGCATGGGTCGATACACATTGGGTCAACAACTGAAGGTCCACAAGTTCAACACAAGCGTTATGTCAACATTGAGAAGGTAGATAGTCAAAAGGTAGACATGGGTTTTTCATTTTTGACCTAAATGTCAACAGTCGACATGGACGACCTTTTGTCTGTCAACCTTCAGCGGTCAACCCAATGTATGTCAACATTAGTTGTGCCGACCTAATGACCGTTCCCAGGGGCACACGCAGAGGGTGGGGGAGCACCGCACAAGGCAAGGGGGGGCGGCGGGGGGGGGGGGGGGGGGCAGGCACTGTGCAGGTCAAGGGGGGCGCACAGGGGGACTGGGGACGGGCGAGCAGCGAGCACCTGAGCCCAGGTACTTGATGACCCCATTCGTCTTGAAGACCTCCTTAGCGGCGAAGAGCGCGTCCCCGCCGTGCACCGTGTAGTAGTCGCTGCGGTCGAACACCCGCACGGTGGTCTCCGGCTTGTCCGGCATGGAGTGGTAGAAGCTGAGGAAGCCACTCTCAGCCCCACTGTCCATAGACAGCTTCTCTTTAGGCTGCACGGCCATGCTGGAATCTCCCGCCAACAACACTGACACTGACAGAGGGAGGAGTCACACCGGCAGCGTCCTCCCTACGTAGCCGCGCAGCGGAAGGGCAAACTGCGAGCGACGTAGGATGGGCGCCATGTTGGATAAGGGCATGATGTCACTGATCAGGTCACTTGTTTGGTAGGATATCTTCCAAGGGGCGGGACGAGGAAGTTGCCCATAGTAAGCAAGCAATCAGATTCTATCTATCATATTGACTGGGCTATGTAAATGATAGATAAGATAGAATCTGATAGGTTGCCATGGGCAACACCTCACTCATGTCCTCCTTGCAGGGTTTGCCCATAACAACAAATTAGAGTCTATCATATCGCCTGGGCTACACAAATGATAGGTAGAATCTGGTTGGTTGTCATCGACAACACTTCACACATGTCCTCCTTGCAGGGGTTTGCCTATATAGCAACCGATCTGCTTATATATTGCCAGGAGTAGATAAATTATAAAAAGAATCTGGTTGCCATGGGCAACACCTCACATATGTCATCCAGCCCTTGCAGGGTTTGATGCAAGCTGTGCACAGCCAACAATTCTCTATCCGTAATGGAGAGATGTCCCCCTTGATGGGAAAATGTCAGAAACATCATTTCAACATTTGCAGTTCACAGATATAGCGATGGTAAACCCTGGCTGATGGTGGTGCATATATATCGTCCAGTGTGTACGCACTTTAAACACACAAGATTAATTATTCTAAGGCTGGGTACACACCTTTAATATTTGGTAAAGGCATACATACTTACCAATCATCTGCCCAATGTGTTGTGCCTGATGTCATTACATATGGGGTTATTCAGACCTGATCGCACGGCTGCTACATTGCGGAGCCCTGTGATCACCAGAGTGAAAACCCACCCTGTGCAAGCCTGCGATTAGTTGCAAATCTATTTGCAATCACTCCCCATCAAATTATTTTCCCAGTGTGTGTGTAGCCCAGGACTTACTCAGCGGCTGTGATAGAATCAGGCTGATCGGGGGCGGAGCTGACATCACATGACTTCCCCTCACACACCTGGCCACGCCTGCGTATTCCCTGACACTCCCAGATAACAGCCGCTCACCATGTAATGATTCCCCAGTGTGTGCAGTGTGTGCGTAGCCCAGGACTTACTCAGCGGCTGTGATAGAATCAGGCTGATCAGGGGCGGAGCTGATGTCACATGACTTCCCCTCACACACCTGGCCACGTCTGCATATTACCTGACACTCCCAGATAACAGCCGCTCACCATCTAATGATTCCCCAGTGTGTCCAGTCTGTGCGTAGCCCAGGACTTACTCAGCGGCTGTGATAGAAACAGGCTGATCGGGGGTGGAGCTGATGTCACATGACTTCCCCTCACACACCTGGCCACGCCTGCATATTACCTGACACTCCCAGATAACAGCCGCTCACCATGTAATGATTCCCCAGTGTGTGCAGTCTGTGCATAGCCCAGGACTTACTCAGCGGCTGTGATAGAATCAGGCTGATCGGGGGCGGAGCTGACATCACATGACTTCCCCTCATACACCTGGCCACGCCTGCGTATTACCTGACACTCCCAGATAACAGCCGCTCACCATGTAATGATTCCCCAGTATGTGCAGTGTGTGCGTAGCCCAGGACTTACTCAGCGGCTGTGATAGAATCAGGCTGATCGGGGGCGGAGCTGATGTCACATGACTTCCCCTCACACACCTGGCCATGCCTGCGTATTCTCTGACACTCCTAGATAACAGCCGCTCACCATGTAATGATTCCCCAGTGTGTGCAGTGTGTGCGTAGCCCAGACTTACTCGGCGGCTGTGATAGAATCAGGCTGATCGGGGGCGGAGCCGACATCACATGACTTCCCCTCATACACCTGGCCACGCCTGCGTATTACCTGACACTCCCAGATAACAGCCGCTCACCATGTAATGATTCCCCAGTGTGTGCAGTGTGTGCGTAGCCCAGGACTTACTCAGCGGCTGTGATAGAATCAGGCTGATTGAGGGCGGAGCTGACATCACATGACTTCCCCTCACACACCTGGCCACGCCTGCGTATTACCTGACACTCCCAGATAACAGCCGCTCACCATGTAATGCTTCCCCAGTGTCATACCCTCCAACTTTTGACAGACCCAAATCGGTACATGTTCAGAAGGGGGCGTGTCCAATGGCAAAATGGGGCATGTCCAATGTCAAAAGGGGCATGTCACTGACAGGAATACTAAGACACCTAAAAAATATATTGAATGAGGGCATTGAGGGGGATGGCTTTGGTGGGGGCTATTGGGGCCGTCCCCAGTCTCCATTCCCCCGTCTTGCAGAAGAGATGATGAGCTCACCAGTGTTCCCCAATAAACTGGGAGAATATAGGCACATTGATAGACGGCACAAGTCTCTATTTATAGTGCTCAGCAGCTGGGCGGGTGGTGTGAGACGCCGGCGCTGCGTGTGATCCAAGTCACACTTTGTTCTCCTGCCGCTTCCAGCCAGACGTCCAGTGAGGCGTGGGCATGTGGGCGCTGTTGCGGAAGCAGTCTCAAGAGCTTGGGGGCATGTGGCTGTACATAGAAGTAAGTGGACTGCAATTACTGTGTGCGGACCGACGCGTCCCCGGCTTTCTGAGCTGGAGAGCATCAGGAGACCAGACTGCCCTTCTTCTCATAAAACTGCCGCCTCCCAGCTCCATGCACTGTGATTGGCTGCGGTGCAAGGCAAGCCTCGCTCTGCAGCCAGCCCCTCTTCTCCCGGCGCCACCTTCGCTTGTGATTGGCTGTTTACCACCGACGGTCTGAACAGGCCAGCCCCTGATCGACAAAAATCGGTACATTCGGTGCATGTTTATTTAGCCGGTACAGACCGTAAAAAAAGGGCACTGTACCTGCTAAATCGGTACCGTTGGAGGGTATGCAGTGTGTGCAGTCTGTGTATAGCCCAGAACTTACTCAGCGGCTGTGATAGAAACAGGCTGATCGGGGGTGGAGCTGACATCACATGACTTCCCCTCACACACCTGCATTATCCCTGACACTCCCAGATAACAGCCACTCACCATGTAATGATTCCTCATCAGTATGCACATTCTGTGCATAGCTGTATCAATCACTGCCTACTACTACTAAAAGAGACACTGCTAATAAAAATATAATTATGCTTCCTTTACCAAGGTGCATTTGTGGGCTGCACACTGCACATCCTGTGAGGCCACTCTCGCTCATACCCCTCCCTTTTTCTTGCATTGTAGTGACAATTGGGTGGGGGCAGTGGCGTAACTATAGCAGGGTTGCCGACTTTATCATTCTCCTCTCCGGGAGAAGCCCGGAGAGGAGAGTTTCAGCAGCTCAGGGGGCGGGGCTTAAGTGTGATGTCACTAAGCCCCACCCCATGATGTTAAACCAGCTAATTCAGGGAGCTCCGTGGAGGGGGCGGGGCTAAAATGACGCGATTGTGTCATTTTAGCTCCGCCCCCTCCTCTGAGACCCGAGGATTGCGGCATTTTAATGCCGCGATCCGGGGGACAGCGGGGGTCCCCCCTGAATCCAGGAGGGTTGCCCACCCTTCCGGGGGGCCGGGAGGGGGACCCGATTTTCGGGAGACTCCCGAAAATTCCGGGAGGGTCGGTAACTCTGAACTATAGTCCCGCAGTCCCGCGGTGGCGGGGAGGCGCTGAGGTGGTGTGGGCGCCGGGGGGGGCTGCGGGACTATTATTACTCACTGCTTTGCCTTCAGTTCTGCTGCCAGTGCCTGTGCAGGTTCCCAGCTCTCCCGGCTACTGCTGCAGCAGTGACACTCGGAAAATGGCTGCCCCCATACTGCAGACAGTTTTCCGTCTGTTGTATGGGGGCAGCCATTTTCCAAGTGTCACTTTTCATTAGGAGCAGAAGCCAGGACCAGACGCAGATGGATCCGGCTCCCCTCCGCGCACCCCGTCTCCCCTCCACTGGCAGAACAACCGCAGGCCGCGGCTCAGGTAACGGCCGCACGGGGAGTGACGGGGGTGGTGTTTACTCTAGGGGGGCGCCCCCCTGCATTTTCGGCAGGGGGGCGCAGAATTAATAGTTACGCCTCTGGGTGGGGGCCCTTTCTAGATTTTGCTATGGGGCCCTCAAAGTTCTAGCTACACCTGTGTGTGTGTGTGTGTATATGATTCTAATCAGTCCCTGCCCCAGTGGAGCAATCTATATTCCCTACAACATGTACACAAACATTCATTCTAGGGTTAATTTTGTGGGAGCCAATTAACCCAGTGGTTCTCAACCTCAGTCCTCAGGGACCCCCAACGGTGCACGTTTTCCAGGTCACCTCACAGATACACAGGTGCACTAATTACTCACTGGCACATTTTAAAAGATCACAGGTGGAGCTAATTATTTTAGCTGTGCTTTTGTGAGGAGACTTGCAAAACGTGCACTGTTGGGGGTCCCAAAGGACCGAGATTGAGAACCACTGAATTAACCTACTAGTGTATTTTTGTATTGTGGTAGGAAACCGGAGTACCCGGAGGAAACCCACGCAAGCACAGGGAAAATATACAAACTCCATACACTGCCATAGTAGGAATGGAACCCATGACCGTGAGGCAGCAATGCTATAACAATGGAAGAGAAAAAAGGTGAATCAGTTTGACTGGGATGCACTCCTGTTCCACAGTAATAAAATATTATTTTTACCTAAAAAAGGTGTATACTTTATTTGTTGACGTATTTGATTATTTTTAGAAGTTTTATTTATTAAACTTTATTAAGAGCTAGTAGGTCATCATTCTGTAATGGTGCTGGATAATACAGTTTGTCAATGATATGAGACCTTAAGGTAAGTAGTGAAAATATTAAAACAAGATATAGATTTAAAGAGAAAAAGAAATTTTAAAGATTAAAAATCACTCTGTGAATATTGTAGCTTGAGTATACTTGTCTAGTTACTGCTTAAATTCCACAGTGTGATAGTGGATTAATGCAGTGCCTGTGTAGGGTGTTTGATTAACACGGTGATATTCTCACTGTCTGTTGTCTAATCAAAGCAATGTATTGCCCTCTGCGTATATATTCCTCAAATGGGGTTGATTCTGCCCACGATAGTTCTATCTGAACCACTGCATATGGTGCAGATGTATAATCCGTACGGACAGGTTTGTCCTACACTAGTACTAGTGCTCACAATCTGCCAGGCAGAGTCACTGGTAATTGTCAAAGGGTGTGCACTCAATTAGTGCCGTGCACACTGTGCGATCTTCCAATTGGATCTATGCTGATCCTATAAGGTGCTCTACATACAATTCATGTGGCACATATACGTGGGTCGTACACACTGTGCAATCTTCCGATTGGATCTGTAATGATCCTGTGCTTCTGAGCTTAAATGGCTGATGTGCTTTATGGTGCACTACATACAGTTCATGTGGCACGTATACATAGGTAGGAACAGTACTGATGGTATGTTGTGCACAGTTTAATGAATCACGTGTTCACATACATGCATTTCTTTATTGGGCAAGATCACTGGTAGGCTGCGAGTACGAATGTGTGATCGCTGGATGTCATACACACTATGCAATCCTCAGGTTGGATCTACACTAGCATTGTGTTTTTGTGCTAAAATAGCTACTGCATTTTGTAATGCGCTGTTAACAAGTTAATATATCACATATACATCAATGAAAGCAAATGCCAGTGGTGTACTGCACACAGTGAGTCACTGTTAACTGCCAAGATGGATCTTCAAATCACTGATTGCCATACACACTGTGCAATCCTAAGATTGGATCAACACTCGCACTGTGCTTCTATGTTTTGATAACTCATACGCTTTCTGATGCGCTTATTAACGAGTTCTGATATCACATATACAAGAGTGAAAGCCAATACCAGTGACGTATTTGACAGGCTTAAATGGATTATATGTGCACAGCAAAACAGTTCTCTAACGGGCACAGTTACTGGTAGCTGTCGCAATAAATGTGCAAACACTGATTGCCCTACACACTGTGCAATCCTCAGATTGTATCCCCACTAGTGTTGCGCTTCTGTGTTTTAAATAACCAATGCGCTATTAAGGGTTAGTATAACATATATATGTGAATGGAACTTGTGTCAGATCGTATACACTAGATTCTATGCCAGGATCTCCTTTACTATTGACAGTGATCCATTGCCTGTGTAGGGTGTTTGATTAACACGGTGATATTCTCACTGTCTGTTGTCTAATCAAAGCAATGTGTTGCCCTCTGCGTATATATTCCTCAAATGGGGTTGATTCTGCCCACGATAGTTCTATCTGAACCACTGCATATGGTGCAGATGTATAATCCGTGCGGACAGATTTGTCCTACACTTGTACTAGTGCTCACAATCTGTCAGGCAGAGTCACTGGTAATTGTCAAAGGGTGTGCACTCAATTAGTGCCGTGCACACTGTGCGATCTTCCAATTGGATCTATGCTGATCCTATAAGGTGCTCTACACACAATTCATGTGGCACATATACGTGGGTCGTACACACTGTGCAATCTTCCGATTGGATCTGTAATGATCCTGTACTTCTGAGCTTAAATGGCTGATGTGCTTTATGGTGCACTACATACAGTTCATGTGGCACGTATACATAGGTAGGAACAGTATTGATGGTATGTTGTGCACAGTTTAATGAATCACGTGTTCACATACATGCATTACTTTATTGGGCAAGATCACTGGTAGGCTGCCAGTACGAATGTGTGATCGCTGGATGTCATACACACTATGCAATCCTCAAGTTGGATCTACACTAGCATTGTGTTTTTGTGCTAAAATAGCTACTGCATTTTGCAATGCGCTGTTGACAAGTTAATATATCACATATACATCAATGAAAGCAAATGCCAGTGGTGTACTGCACACAGTGAGTCACTGTTAACTGCCAAGATGGGTCTTCAATCACTGATTGCCATACACACTGTGCAATCCTAAGATTGGATCAACACTCGCACTGTGCTTCTATGTTTTGATAACTCATACGCTTTCTGATGCGCTATTAACGAGTTCTGATATCACATATACAAGAGTGAAAGCCAATACCAATGACGTATTTGACAGGCTTAAATGGATTATATGTGCACAGCAAAACAGTTCTCTAACAGGCACAGTTACTGGTAGATGTCGCAATAAATGTGCAAACACTGATTGCCCTACACACTGTGCAATCCTAAGATTGTATCCCCACTAGTGTTGCGCTTCTGTGTTTTAAATAACCAATGCGCTATTAAGGGTTAGTATAACATATATATGTGAATGGAACTTGTGTCAGATCGTATACACTAGATTCTATGCCAGGATCTCCTTCACTGTTGACAGTGATCACTGAGTGTACATGTGCTGCTAGCGCTGTCAGAACATGACACTATGCGCTGCTGTACACGAGTAATGATTGTGGCTATACGCCAGTGTGGGCAAGGACGCTCACTCTCCTATTAATGCCTGTTGCCAGGGATGTAATCCCCTTGGCCGGCGTGTGCTGCTGCGCCTCAGCGCTACTCGCACAGGAGCTGCTGAGCTAACTAAACAGAGGTATTTTTACATGAGACAAACAGACATTACATAATTTAACAGGCTAAATTGCTACAATTTCACAGAGGAGGGCTGCCAATGCGCATTTCACTAAGTAGCTTTTTCAAGGCTATCACCTAAGTGCTAACCATTACACCATCCGTACTGCCCTGTATATATAACACATGGTGGGGATAGAACCCATGACCTCAGCGCTGAGGCAGTAATGGTAACCATTACACCGTCTGTACTGCCCTGTTTATATAACACATGTGGGAATAGAACCCATGACCTCAGTGCTGTGATGCAGTAATGTAACCATTACACCGTCCATACTGCCCCCTATATATAACACATGGTGGGAATAGAACCCATGACCTCAGTGCTATGAGGCAGTAATGCTAACCATTACACCATCCGTACTGCCCCGTATATATAACACATGGTGGGGATAGAACCCATGACCTCAGCGCTGTGAGGCAGTAATGCTAACCATTACACCGTCCGTACTGCCCTGTATATATTACACATGGTGGGGATAGAACCCATGACCTCAGTGCTGTGAGGCAGTAATGCTAACCATTACACCGTCCGTACTGCCCTGTATATATAACACATGGTGGGAATAGAACCCATGACTTCAGCACTGTGAGGCAGTAATGATAACCATTACACCATCCGTACTGCTCCGTATATATAACACATGGTGGGGATAGAACCCATGACCTCAGCGCTGTGAGGCAGTAATGTAACATTACACCGTCCGTACTGCTCCGTATATATAACACATGGTGGGGATAGAACCCATGACCTCAGTGATGTGAGTCAGTAATGCTAACCATTACACCATCCGTACTGCCCCGTATATATAACACATGGTGGGGATAGAACCCATGACCTCAGCGCTGTGAGGCAGTAATGCTAACCATTACACCATTCGTACTGCCCTGTATATATAACACATGGTGGGGATAGAACCCATGACCTCAGCGCTGTGAGGCAGTAATACTAACCATTACACCGTCCGTACTGCCCCATACATATAACACATGGTGGCGATAGAACCCATGACCTCAGCGCTGTGAGGCAGTAATGTAACCATTACACCATCCGTACTGCCCCGTATATATAACACATGGTGGGGATAGAACCCATCACCTCAGCCCTGTGAGGCAGTAACACTAACCATTACACCATCCATGCTGATAAGGTGTAATACTGCTTAAACACTGGTTATACTGTATTTCTGTTATCAGTTAATAATTAGCAACTGGATACCTGGCTGATAGAATAGGAAAGTGAAAGTCTAATCTGTTCACAGAAGTCTTTCTATAAAATAGAGAACCAGAAAGGTTGAAGGATGGTCTCAAAATGGATAAAAGATGTCAATCTGGCTGAGAGTCGGCTACACAGCCGCCATCGGACACACATACAGCAGCACCGAGCGGCTGGCCAGTCAGGAGCTGTTCACGGGCTGCCTGTTGCCCACCTCCTAACATATAACATCCTACATCTGAATGAATGAAATATTCTTATTAAATACTTTGTTCTTTACATAGTTGAATGTGCTGACAACAAAATCACACAAAAATTATCAATCGAAATCAAATGTATTAACCCATGGAGGTCTGGATTTGGAGTCACACTCAAAATTAAAGTGGAAAAACACACTACAGGCTGATCCAACTTTGATGTAATGTCCTTAAAACAAGTGAAAATGAGGCTCAGTAGTGTGTGTGGCCTCCACGTGTCTGTATGACCTCACTACAATGCCTGGGCATGCACCTGATGAGGTGGCGGATGGTCTCCTGAGGGATCTCCTCCCAGACCTGGACTAAAGCATCCGCCAACTCCTGGACAGTCTGTGGTGGATGGGAGACATGTCCCAGATGTGCTCAATTGGATTCAGGTCTGGGGAACGGGCGGGCCAGTCCATTGCATCAATGCCTTCGTCTTGCAGGAACTGCTGACACACTCCATCCACATGAGGTCTAGCATGGTCTTGCATTAGGAGGAACCCTTGGCCAACCACACCAGCATATGGTCTCACACGGGGTCGGAGGATCTCATCTCGGTACCTAATGGCAGTCAGGCTACCTCTGGCGAGCACATGGAGGGCTGTGTGCCCCCCCCCCCCCAAGAAATGCCACCCCACACCATTACTGACCCACTGCCCAAACCGGTCATGCTGGAGGATGTTGCAGACAGCAGAACGTTCTCCTTGGCATCTCCAGACTCTGTCACGTGCTCAGTGTGAACCTGCTTTCATCTGTGAAGAGCACAGGGCACCAGTGGCGAATTTGTTAATCTTGGTGTTCTCTGGCAAATGCCAAACATTCTGCACAGTGTTGGGCGTCGGGCCCTTCTACCACCCTCATGGAATCTGTTTCTGACCTTTTGAGTAGACACATGGACATTTGTGGCCTGCTGGAGATCCTTTTGCATGGCTCTAGCAGTGCTCCTCCTTGTACAAAGGCGGAGGTAGCCGTCCTGCTGCTAGGTTGTTGCCCTCCTCCGCGTCTCCTGATGTACTGGCCTGTCTCCTGGTAGCGCCTCCATGCTCTGGACACTACGCTGACAGACACAGCAAACCTTCTTGCCACAGCTCGCATTGATGTGCCATCCTGGATGAGCTGCACTACCTGAGCCACTAGTGTGGGTTGTAGACTCCGTCTCATGCTACCACTAGAGTGAAAGCACCGCCAGCTTTCAAAAGTGACCAAAGCATCAGCCAGAAAGCATAGGAGCTGAGAAGTGGTCTGGTCACCACCTGCAGAACAACTCCTTTATTGGGGGGGGGGGGGGGGGGGGGGGGGGGGGGGGGTGTGTGTCTTGCTAATCGCCTATGATTTCCACCTGTTTGCACAACAGCATGTGAAATTGATTGTCAATCAGTGTTGCTTCCTAAGTGGACAGTTTGATTTCACAGAAGTGGGATTGACTTGGAGTTACATTGTTTTAAGTGTTCCCTTTATTTTTTTGTTGAACAGTGTATATTACAAATATATTCATAAACTTATGACACCCCAGTAGGGGATTATTTAAATCCTATTAGTTGTATTGATATAAATGGGTCAGTTGGTTCCAAAGATACAGCTGGTTGTTTAAGGGGGGGGGGGGGGGGGGGGGGGGGGGGGGGAGTTTCTCTCCTCACACCAGAAAATGCAAGGACTAGGCTGGTGTAAAATGGGCATGATCCTGGGACCATATTCCCGGATAAATCCCTGCATTTCTTGGTGTGAAAGGGGTATTATTTCATATAGCCTGGACCTGCAGTGCTCTGAATACTGCCGAGCAGCCCCCTGCTCTGCCTGGCTGTCATTTCTGCCCGGCGGCGGCTGTCCCCCAGTTACCGAGAGCATGTATTTCCCCTTGGAAATGAGCATGTAATCCCACATGGCAACGAGCATGGGACCCCTGGCAATGAGCATGTAGGTAAGCATTTATGTAGCATCATTTTTAATAGGCATTATGGTGTCTGGCATAATACATAAAGGGCATTATGGTGTAAATTTTTAATGCGCACCTTAGGAGCACAGTGCCCCTGTTTATGAAGAATATTGTGCATTATTGCTCAATCTGTTTGGTATAGTGTATATTTTGGCTCAATCCATGTGGCACATCGTGAATTTTGACTCAATCCGTGTGCCATAAGGTGAATTTTGGATCATTCCATGTGGCATAATGTGTAAGAGGAAAGTACAGTATAAGGGGGTTACTATTGTGTTGCATGATTTGTTTAAGGGGTATATGGTGTGGTAAAGTTGGGTGACCACATAAAGGTGCTGAAATGTTGTCTACCAAGTTTCGGCTTTCAGTATTTTTTTTTTATGACGTGAGTGCCACCTCACCCTGCAAGTATCTCAGGACATCGGCCTCCTGCGGGTGCACTTTTGGGCCCCCCCCCCCCTCCATATATCCCTGCATTTTTCCTATGCCCGCCCCCTGCCTTTTCCAGGCATATATAGTTAAAAGTATTTACACAAATAGAGACACACCCATGAGCAGACCACCCAACCAGAACACTGGTCACACCCCCACATTAGGTGCTGGCCACAACTTTTATTATTGCGCATAATAGGCCCTTGATAATTTTCAGATCCAGACCTTAATCTGGCTCTGCGTAACACTAGTTAGATAAGTTGGCCTAATGTATGGGGGCCTTTAGACAGCTGCCGGGATCTGGTAAAGACCACTTGAAACGCGCCTTCTCTACAAAACGTGTATTGTGGCTACCGAGTAGTGTCTCCATGCAACCGTTAGCCACTTGCAGCTGTGGGAATTACTGCACCGGGGGACCAGAGGGTGGATTATTCCACTCTACATATTCTAATGCAATGTGTATTTCCTCAGCAGCACGAGTGACAGGTTGCCTACCCCTGCGTAGCATGTAGTGTTCCCAACATGAAACTATTCAGAGATTAGGTCAGATTTTTTTCAAACTTTATTGAATTTTTTTCATAAAAAACCCTTCATTACAGAATATTTACATAAAAACATTTTTTAAACAAGGAAAGTTACTTCTCCCCCTCCCACCCTTACAAAAAAACCTGTCACATGGAAACTCAGCCAATGGATTGAAAAAGGTTTAAAAAAAAAACCCTGGGTCTATCAGTGTACCAGTCTTCCAGTTTCTAGACGTCCCGCTTATTTAAAAACAAATTCACCGGTAGAGGCTCTTACCACAAAATAAAAATCCAGTGTCTACAATGCAGGAATAGGTGCTGTGTCGTAAACACCCAATATAAATATTTTACAACTTTTCTCCATACAAGAACAAAAAGCCATGTTCTAGCCATGA